>NC_083718.1:62527962-62833627 GCF_028564815.1 Eubalaena glacialis
ATGTCAGGTCTCTTCCGGTAGCTGAGCTTCTCAGAGCTACCCTGATTCCCATGGCTCCTCTTTTCTTCCTCTGGCCTACCTCCCATCCATCTAATAAACACGCTAATTAAACTGCCTCAACATAATTTCGGTTGGGTTTCTGCCACTTGCAACAGAAATGTACCTAACAATATAGAAATGGGTAAGTAAAAGAAGAGTGTCATTTATTATAGGCCCTCAAATCTAGAACTCCATGACCTGACGTATTCTGTGCAACCAGGAGGATCTCAACCCATTGCCAGATCTCCAAGACTCCCGAGGGTCAGACTATAGCAAACTTTGTGAACTGTAACAGAAATTTCCCCTTTTTAAGCAAAGTTAGGAAGTTTGAAACACAGTGGAAAGTACATGGGCTTAAGAGGAGCTAAAGCAATAATTGAAATCTCCCTTCTCAACCCCTTCTCAAAGCTCTCTGCTGTTCTCTCTCCCCATAGACCTGATGTAAGGTATCAAACCCCAACCCATGTAAATCACAATAAATTGGGATGTTGGTTGATAGGGGGCAGATTAGCTCTGTTCAAAACTCTCCTGTCACCCTGTCCCAAGGAAGATTTGAAAGAAGCCTTCAAGCTGAAGTCCTACAGATGCACAAAACTCTGAGTCCTATTTCTAAGAGAAAAAAAAAGTGGGCTCAAGATGGGTTCAGATTCAAAATTTATGACTCAAAAAGCTTTCTGGCACTGATTTCTAGTTAATGGAGTCTCCAGAAATTAAATCAAAAGACAGCCAAGCCAAGTCTCTCATCCATGGGGATGCTAGAGCCATACCCAGGCAAGAGTACAAATGAAGGTCCGCATATTTACATCCACACACTTATATTATAAATCAGGCTAACAAACCACTGAACAATTATGTTCCACTCTCCTCCATTAATGAATCCCTCCATAATGACCAGAAAAACCAGGTTCACATCCAGAATTCTCAGACTGTTTGCTTTGTAATTTCTTTCACAACATGGCAGTGTAGGGAAGGGCCAGGACCTAGCCCCCAGCCTGTGGCCTACCCACTTCCCTTCTCACCTCAGCCCCATCCCACACCAACAGTAGACATGCGCACACAGGTGGCAACTGCAGCACACATATCCTAGGACAATCTACATACCCCATCCCCCGAAAACAGTGGTCCCAGGAAAAGAGGCCTATGGAAACCCTGAAAGCAGGTTCCAGATCATTCTGACAGGAAATTCCAAATCCCAAGTGCCTGAAGGATGGTCTACAATGAGTGGTGCAGATTCCAGGTGGGCACATCCATCTGGCCCCATAGACTATTTGCACAGTCAGAGGAGTGCTAATGAGACCCAAGGCAGGGTGTGTGGACTTTGCCAGGTCTAAGGGTATGGGCCTCATTCCAGTGTCTGGGATCCCAAGGGCTACTCTGGCTCCAGCAGTATTTCTCTGGGTTCAGTGGGCAACCCTAGTGTCCTTTAAGTAAAGCTCTTTGTAATTTGAACTAGTGCGATAAGTTTCTGCCACTGAAAGGATCCTTAATTTTTATTTATTTATTTATTTATTTATTTATTTATTTTTTATTTATGGCTGTGTTGGGTCTTCGTTTCTGTGCGAGGGCTTTCTCTAGTTGCGGCAAGCGGGGCCACTCCTCATCGTGGTGCGCGGGCCTCTCACTATTGCGGCCTGTCTTGTTGCGGAGCACAGGCTCCAGACACGCAGGCTCAGTAATTGTGGCTCACGGGCCTAGTTGCTCCGCGGCATGTGGGATCCTCCCAGACCAGGGCTCGAAGCCGTGTCCCCTGCATTGGCAGGCAGATTCTCAACCACTGTGCCACCAGGGAAGCCCCAGGATCCTTATTAATACACTTTCAGTGCCAAAAGTCTCAAGCAAGTGGTCTATAGCCATTGCTTCCATTTTTTTAAAGCACTTCTTACCATAACTTGCCAAAATGTACCTTCTTCTTTCAGCACTCTAGAACACTGTACTCTAGAAAATCACTAATCCAATGGCCTTTTCCCCACCCCCAGTTAGCTGGTCTGCTCTACAGCATTTGAGTATATTAAGCATTCCCTTCTTTTTGAAAACTTCTCTTTCCTTAACTCTGGGATAACAAACAAGCTGACCTCTCTCCTATTTCTCAAAAATCTCCTTGTAAATTGCTTTCAGTAACTCTCTCCCTAATTGGAGATGTTCTTCAAAGTCCTGTCTTTCTCCCTGGGCTAAACTACTTCCAACAGCCACTTATTAAAATATTTATTTGAGTCACAATGACACTTTCTCTTCTCGAAGAACTTATTCACACTTGTACCTCAAGGTGTCACCTCCTTAAAGATGAATCCCAAACTTCTATCATCCTTAACCTTGGTTCCAAGCCCTACTTCTTCACTTACTGGACACTTATATTTCAGTTTTTTGTTTTGTATTTTTGGCCATGCCACTCAGCATGTGGGATCTTAGTTCCCTGAGTAGGGACCAAACCCATGCCCCCTGCAGTGAAAGCGTGGAGTCTTAACCACTGGACTGCCAGGGAAGTCCCTACATTTCAGTTTTCAAATGGTACTATATAATACATCTAAAACTGCAATTATCTTCTCCTGTAATTGGGTCTCTCCCATTTTTGTTGATTTTTGTCAGTTTTGTCAGTGATTCATCCCCCTAGTCCCCAGGTTTCAAATCAGGGTTGTCTTTGACTCCATTCTCTTTCTCCCATCATAAAGTCCTATTGATTCTTTCCTTGCAAGATATTTCTTATTCATCCTTTGTTTTTTGTTCCCCTTCTCTCTGTTCTGCTTCCAGTTTCTGTTCTGCGCTAGTTTACCTTTATTCTTTTACCACAACAATCCTGCTAAAGAAGTATTTTTTGCATGGCATTTTTTTTTTTCCTGCTTTATAACTTTCAATGAATCTCTATGGCCTGAGGAAAAGTCCACACTCCTTTGTCTGACACATAATACCTTGCAAGATGAAGACTCAGCTTCAATCTTCAGTGTTTTCTTCTACTCCACTTGAAAATAAACTCTCCATCCCATCTAGGCCCATCTTGCCGTGCTCCTGGAACAAATTCCTCATTCCCGTATCCCTGCCTTCTTCCTTTCCTCTGCATACCACTCCCCCTACCTGAAAGTCATCACTTTCCCTTCTCCTGCCCAAATCCTTGCTGATGAAACTCAAGTCCCAGTTCCTCCGTGAAACCCTCTCCCATTCCAGTTCACAGTGTTTTCTTGCTTCCTCTTCTGAACTCCCATCTGCTCTATTTCTTTGACACATTAATTTATTTTCTTGAACTACTGCATAAATTTGTTCATGCTGTAGTTGCCTTTTAAATCAGATTTTAATTTGTATGAAAAAACTCGATTCCTATTTAGTTTTTCTATCACGCCTCCACCAGTTACCACACACAATGCTATAACAATAGGTGCTTAAGAAATTTTACTTTGTTACTTCTTTTTTCTAAAAGAAAAGGCTGTGCTTTATATAAAATCTGTTTTGTCTAATGATATCTGTTATTGTGGATACTAAAGATGTGGATGAAAAATAGCAAAACTCTCCTAAAAGATCCACTTTACACTTATCCATTATACTAAAAAAGTCCCCTCTTTCTCCCACCATTTGTCTTTGTTTGTGAGAACAATAGATTATTTCCCTTTTTTAGAAAATATTATTACACTCTGATAAAAGTTCTCTTGTTCATAAATCCCTCTTACCTTCACTCTTTTCTGAGTGCAATCTTAGATCTTAGCAGATATGTTTTTGAAGGTCAAAGAGAAAAGAACCAGCAGACTCAGCAAACATAGTAGTATCCTTCTTTCTTTTTATTGAAAAGGAATCATTTCTATTCTAGCGCAAACAATGTATATTTTACATCATAAAGCAAGATATAATTTACATATTACATTTCTTATGAGATCTTTATACCTTAAATGTCATTCCCTTTTTTATCCGGTCACTTCTTCCTGCTTGATTTAACCTGCCAAGTACCCTACAAATCAGCACCTTGTTTGGGGGGGGACTGGGGACACAGACAGATAGTTTGTATGTATTCATCTGTTATCTGGGTATAGATGATAAGGAACAGGGATATGCCTTTGAATTTTGTGTCCCTGAGGCCCTCTGTTGACACCTGGTTTAGGAGCCAGAAGGCTACTCCTCCAAATCACATATCAAACTTCTATTTTTTTAATCAATAACGAATGAACAAAATTGAGTGCTTGTACCCTGTGTACATTTCTCCATCAGATGCTTACATAATAGATGTCTGTGGTATTGATTCACTAGCAATAAAAGCTCCTGTGGCGGACAGCATTGGTTACTCTATGATATTCCTGGACAGCACTTGCCCAGGTGTTGGGTAAATTTGCCTAATTTCATCCAGCACTGGGGTTATGGGTTCAGGCTTTCTCTTCATCACTGGAAATGAATGTCAGGATGCAAGTTTCAAATGACCTTGTTTTACATGATCCTCTATCTCTTTACTCCGTCTTCTAAGATTTCCCCCTTTTTAGCAAAACCTTTTCACGTATGATGTCTCTTCCCTGTACTATATAACCCAAATCCTCTTTTAGCTGTTCTCCCCAAACTCCAAAAGTTCACCAATTTCTTGGACTGCTCTCATTTCACAAAGAATGTTTTAATCTGTTAGGATACACTGTTCCTTTGAAACTTGATAATCTGCAGCAGCTAGTGGGACAAAAGAATTAGTTGAAGAATACTTAGGAAGCAAGTAATGTGTGTTGTTCAGCCAGCCTACATAAACCATTCAGTAAGAAATGTTTTAATAGTATGTTAAAAGAAGAGGGAATCAGCTGATGAAAGCAAAATGCATAAGATGGGCTTCCTTCTTAATAAAAGAAGTTCAGTATCAATATAGGAAATACATTTTCAGATTGGTGGCTGTTTGACTGAAAAAATACCACCATTAGCTTAATCTGATATGCCAGGGAAAATAACAAATCTGTACTGAAAGTGCATCTTAAATCCCAAATCCTTGCCTGTCACTCAGAGTTGGCATATTTGGCCAAAGTCAACCTAAACCTTTTCAAATTACTGATTAAAATTATTAGAAATCCAAGTTGGTCAGGATGAAAACATAAGTCAAAGATATATCTATTCTGTGTGTCTTAAATTGTTCTTTGGTCAAATGATGTGATTTTTTGAGAGGTCTGCATATATAAACCTATTTCTCATTTCCAAATACAAGGTTATAAGTATTTACAGTAAGGTAGCATTTCCTTGCTAGAAAACAAGGCTTCTGGGTACAGCAGCCTTCTATTAACATGGTATACTTTTATATTCCCTTTCCTCCCATGGCTACAAAGCGCTGGACATACAGAGAATACAGGAAAGAATGAAGAAGCAAATGATTAGAGCCTCACAACACCCCTGTGAGGTAGGTAAGTATTGTTAAACCCATTTTACAAAAAAGGTAAACCAAGGCACAGCATGGTAACATGGTTTGGTCAAGTTTACCTGACAAGTTACAAAAGCACGGGTGGAAACAAAGAGAAAGAAACAAAGAAAAGGTCAGTCCTGGCTCCCAGCCCTAGACACGAAACTTTATTTCAATATATTAGAAGATAAAAATAGCCCACAATTGCCTTTTAAATTTTTAGAATTTAGATAAACCTTTAAGTATTCCACTTAAAGATGTATCTTTCAGATTTCTGTTGAGTGGAAAAAGGACAGATGACTAAACGGGTTTCCCTCTTCTAAGTGTAATTCCCGTGATAGATCAGAATGTATCAGCATTCCACCAGAGTTCAGGTGCCAAACTCAAGGACATTTTCATAGCCTCAAATAGTTTCTAATTTATTTAAAACCCTAATGTGAAAATTAGACCTGTTTTCAAACAGCTGCCCTATCAATTGCTCTGTGGCCGTAATGAGAATTTCATGTAGAGAAAGAAAGGAAATGAGATCCCTAATAAAAAGTCTTATCACTGTAGAAATAAAGACACTGGTGATGGTGTGAAATTTGCTCTTTGTAGTGTTTGAGAAACTGCAAACTCAAGCTTGCAAGAATATTTTATATATATATAATATATAAATATATACAGTATATATATAAGTGTGCATCTGACTACCCTTAAGGCACCAAGAGATATAGGCCATGCCTTTCACAACTTAGTCTTTGTTTTCCTAGAGAAATGTCTCTCCCTCTCTCAAGTGAAAAATATGTCTTCTATCAAATAGCGTTATGACAGCAAATCATTCAAGAAACAACAAATATCTTTAACTTAGGATGGCTGATTGATTGGATAGGGGTGAAGGGTGGTAGTGATGGTAATATTATCCTCTATAGTTTAGAGCTTAAATCTAGAGCTTAGATCTAGAACTTAGAGCTTAGAATTAGCCAGACATAGCCAATCACACTGGATCAGACAGGCCAGTGACCAGATGTTGTATACAATTGCTTTTTCTTTCCAGTAGCTGATAGTACAAGCTTACCATGACCAACAGAGATGGAGACAATGAGAAAGGGAATTATGTCTGGCACAGATTCTTCAGAAAGACTTTGGCTTTTCAGAAGTTCCTAGAGCTTCTGTACAGAGAACTAGGAAGAAGGATAGTGTAAGACACTGAGGTTCAAACAGGTCAATGAGGAGACTATAGGCAATTATTCTGAATATATATACATATATGGTTTCTTTGGCTGCTGTAGATTCTTTTAAAACCCATACAATCATGGGGGTGGGTGGGCTGAACTTAACTGAAGAAGCTCAGAGTATATCAAGCAAAGCATATGAATAGAAGGAAAAACAAAATTAACACACACAGAAACAAGTGGTGGTGGTATCCCAGAGGGAGGAGGAACATTTGTTAACTAATTTTCATTTTGCTCCTCTCCTGCTTTTCTCTGCCATGGTCCCAATAGTTTAGTTCTGTGTTTGTTTGTTTGTTTGTTTGTTTTTATTTTTTTCCAGCAGATGTAGAAATGACAGAGCAGGATAGGTGTCTTATGGTTTTTGATTTCTTCTTAGGCCTGTTTAATTATTTTTTTCCTCAGTTGACTGTTGGCACCTGGTTCCTCTGTAAACTATATTCCTTGGCCTTCAGTCTCAGGTTGGCAATGCTGTTGGCCATGTTGATGCCCTGTGCAGGGCTATTGTTGGCACATGTGGCAGAATAAGTAGCCATGGCGCTGTAGGGACAAAGGAGAGAGCAGGGAGAATAACAGGCATTAGTTTCATAAAGCTGTAAGTCTGTGCCCCAGATGGGTACAAGTCTCAGGATGGGGGCAGGCAGGGGCAGGTGAGTTGGACTACATGACCTCTGAGGTCCCTTACAGCCCCAGATTCCATTAGTCTAAGGCCCTTGGAAAAGGGTGGCAGTGTTTTGAAGGGCAGGGAAAAGCAGTGGAGCGTGGAACAAGACGAGGGGAAAAGTATTTTCTGTGTTGGATACAGTGAGTAATGATTTATTTCTGGGATGAGAGAAGAAAGCTGCTTATGGTGGATAACAGGTGTTTCATCAGTTGACCAGTTAAAACAGTGTTTAATCTTGTCCTGACTACATCATCAGCTTGTGGGAGTGAGGAGGAAGAGAAGGAGGCATTTGAACAAGGGGCATTTTTCATTCCTCATTCTAGGTAGCTGACATTAATCCTAATATATTTTAGATAATCACTGAATACCATATTAAATAGTGTACTTGGAGAACCAGTTAAATAATCTAAGATGACTTCTCTGCCTTTGTTGATCCACTGGTTGATAGTACCAAGCACTGCCAAATCAAGAGGTTTCCATTCCAATTGGCCTTGATTTTATAACTTACTCAAAAGTACTTGAGCAGCTTACACTGTCTTTTGGGTCAGTTATTTTGGAAATGTTTAAATCTCTTAGATAAACTAGCAAATGCTCCAGTTTCAGTATTCCTGACCTCAGAGGTAACTGTTTCTGACTGTTCTTATTGCTGAGAAAAACCCAAAGTTGTTTTTCATTGTCAGAGACTGTAATTAAGACCTAGGAATACCACTGGGCAGAAATTTGTAATTGGTGGTTTTCTGTTAATTGTATCCATGAATTTCTTTTAAAGGAAAAGTAAAGGTTTCTTAGACTTGGATGCAAATTATCCATTACTTGATATTAAACAGCTATAAGGGAACTCATTTTAATTAAATGAAAATGTTCCTAGTTGTTTCTAAGATTAGCAAAATACCTTTCAACTGAGGGCTGGAATGAGATAGACTTATAAATGGAATGACATGTGCTCTTCTGGTGCCTGCATTCCTATGCAATTTTGTCAGCCACACAGGAGTTTGTGGTTCTGGGGATCAAGTGACAGACCAGAAAGAAAAAACTAAAGCTACTCTACAAATAGAGAGACTGTGTCATTAATACTTATTTGGGACACCACATAGTCAAGATTTACAGTCAAGACTTATAGTCAAGACTCACAAGAGCCTATTTCAGCTCAGTTACTAGCAATTAACCCAGGAAAATTGGGTTAAAAAGTATAATTAGGTCTTTCCAGAAATATAATCCTTAATTTAAGACCCTTATAACACTGGTGTGTGTGTGAGTGTGAGTGTCTATGGTTGTGTCCTATGGCAGGGGGAAGACTCAGACGGGTCCCAAAATAACCCTACACTCTTCTATTTCATTGTTGTGTGTTTCACTCTTACTCATTTCTGGGTACATGATCTTAACTGTCTACACAAAGTTAGATGTATCTATAGCACCCTGTACTTTTCCTTTTAGGACTTATTTTAATTCCTCATACTATAAACCCCATAGATGAGATACCACATCTGCCTTGTTCACCACTGTGTCCCCAGGTAGAACTAACACCATATCTAGCACATATTTGGCATTCAAGAAAGTATTTAATGAATAGATAAGTAACTGACAAATATCTAGATATTGTATGATTAAACTGATCCCTGCTCAATATCAGTGATCTCTGTCATCCTGCTGTGAGTAATGATTTCTAAAAATATTTTACCAACATGCTTTTATTTTAAGGAACCAGTCCTTCCCGTTAATTTTGCTATCTTAATCGAATGTGCAAAATCAAAAGGGACATGGCAAAAGCAAGACTGATGATTGCATATTCTTAATCCACCATAAATAGCTTTTAACAGTAAAAAATGAACAAATATTGGTGCAGGTTAGACTTATAGAATAGACTATTACTTCTACTACTGTCTACCGAAAGACAAAGACAGAAAGAGTCCCAATTCATGTAGGTTTCAATTAGGAGTGAGATAAATAATCAGAACAACCTGTTAAAATGGGGCAAGTTTTTTTCTTTGTTACAATATACCAAGAAGTCTCATTTATTTTCAAAACCCATATACATATTATCATTTAAGTTCTGTATGAATTACATGCTTCCATTCAAGACCCTACCAGAAATATATGCAAATCCATAAATCCCATACTCAAGAAATTTCTAGGATATACTGAAATCTAAGATTTCAAAGAAATAAAAGATCTAAGTAGCTAAGAAAAAAGATAATTGGATTTGGGAAATGTACCTAAGTTATAGATTATGACATCAACCAAATCAGCCTTTCTCAGCCAGATTTCTGTGAGAGAATTCAGTCCTAAAGATGGTACATAGTACAATTTTAAATGCATAGGAGATAAGCTGAGATTTTGAGTTATCTGTATTATTTAAGTACTGAGAATAAAATTAAATGGCTTCTGAAAACAGGAGGCTAAAACTTCATGAGAGAGCAGAAAGAAAAAAAAAATTCTCTGATGGCAAACTGTAGATTGTCATGGAGTGTTGTGCTTTTACGTATTTGGCCCAATTTCTTGGGGGATATGTTTTCCATCCTTTCAGATTCTGGACAAGCAAAGTCCTATTTAATAGAGATACTCTCTTTTTGTGATGATCAAAGGTGTGGTCACTTTCCTTAGCAGACAAAGGGAATTAGAACCATGGAGAATTAGTTTACTGAAGATGATGTTCCTGTTTTCTACAAATGTCTACTGTATTTGCGATTTCAATTTTCTATTATATAACCATTTTGCTGCAGTTACTTCATAATTTTCTAGTATCATCTGGTTTTCTAGTCTGAAGACTTAGTATGGTTAACACGTATCTTGGAAATACTGAGATTCTCTAACGCAGGCCAGATGTTAATATCCCAGACGAGATGAATGTTGATCCACTTCCCATCTCAAAACCAAATTAATGAAATTAGAGTTATATTTTACACAGGAGATTGGATTTTCACTGAGACATTTTTCCTTAAATAGCAATCTGTGTTTGCAGAGTTGAGAACAGCACCCTTGTCTAATTGTACTGTGGTGCTGTTCTAAGGACACCGTGTTAGTGAGACCATGACAATGACTTATATGTAGCTCTCAAGTTAGAGGGATGCGAGAATAAAAAAGCAGTTGATATTAATGAATGAGTTTTGCAATATCCTATACGCTTGATAAGTGATAAGGTTTTCACTCTATAAATGTTTAGGAAAGCTATAAACTTTCAAAAATCGGTCTAACATTTCAGCATCGCATAGCCATAAGAAATAGGATGAAAGAACAGAGACCATCTTAATTCACAGCCTCTAAACAAACATTTAGAGTACGCAACTTTATAGTGGAGGCTAAAGTGATATTGTGTGCACACACTAAAGAAAACGAGTATGTTTTCCCTCCAGTAGTTTGACATGAATCTAGTTTCTCAACTTAAACTAAAACTGCCATTTAGGTAAGTAGGGACCAGTCCTTTGACATACCAGTAATAAGCAAGACGTGTCACAGGTCAGAAAAGACAAAATTAATCCAAGAGCAGCTTAGTCATGCTTTAAAAAGGCATTAGAAGTATGATGGAGAGGACCCACTTCCAAAAGTGACAACAGATGCAAGAGAGCCTTGAGTGGCTGTCAGTCTGAAAGATTGTTCATGACCACCTGTTTTCCATGTCACCAAAACTTCTAAAGCTCTGTGTTAGGAAAAGAACGAGAACCCTGAAATGTTTTCTCACAAGACAGAAACCAATGAGGTTAATAAGCTGTTTTCAACCAAATTAATGGGGCCATTCACACCATGTAAAATGACCTCTCCTTCCTAAACAGGATTAAGCTTCCTGGGCTAAAAAGATGAGGTTGAAACTAGGTAATTTATTAAGCACATGATAACACCAAGAGCCTGCTTTCCAACACGTAGAGATCCTGTCCATTGGTCTTCTGCCTATTCCTCTAACAGGATGCAGACATGAGATGAGAACTAAGACTGGGCTTATAGGGTTTGGCCAAAGCAATATTTCTATTTAGTTTTGAAGAATGTAAAGTTCTCTGTGTCTGTGACCAAGAAACGACATTGCCGTGTACAGGGCATTGAGGAATTAGAGATGAAAAAGAAATACTTGTATCCCATCTGTTGATTCAGCAAATCTGCTCTGGGACTTGCACAGAGCTGACACATTTAAGTAAGCTTGAAATTTTTCTCTCTCCTTATTTGGAGATTCCTAACAGATGGAGCCCAGCCACAGACAGCAGAATGCTAACCACCAGCAGGGTTAGAGTTTTGTTTTCACTGGGGACAAATCATTTTTGATAATTTCAAGCTACCTTGAGAGGTTGTCGTGAGGGATAACATGTTAAAATGACTGCCAAACACCAAGGAAGTATGGAAAATACTATACATGGTATGGTTTTAAAGCCAGGAAACTTATGAACGTCTCCCCCTCTGCTTTCTAATCACCCAGAGTGCAAATCCCACAAATCATGAAACAATTGAGGAGAGCTGAGGGAAAAATACTACCTGACTCAGTTTTTGACTCTAACTTTGTTTTCTATTTGGCCCTTTTGGACAAATGATGACAAGCTATGCAAAATTTCACCCCAAAGACAGATCTGTCAGCCCAAGAAGTCTATGTGTCTTCCTGAGATCCTAAGGCTTCCCAGCTTGGGATTTTTCGAAAGGCTGTAGAGCTTGAGGTTTTCATGACTCTGTCTGTGATGTGTAGAGGTTGGAGATCATCCGTTTGGTTTGTTCTTTTGTCAATGCAAGAACAGCAGGGGTATACTTGCTTCATCTAAGAAAATTCAATATGAGTTTTCCTAGGGAAAATTTACTTTTAAAGAGAGACCGGATAAATTCTTTTGGAAGTGACCTTTTGTGATTTAAATAATCATTTCCAACTTCTGTTTTTAAAACTCAGAAGTTGATTTTTTTAAACGTACATTTAGCTCTTAAAGTGGACACATTTGGGCCATATTTCATTACTAAGCCTTCAGTTTGCACTGCATGTTCAGTGATGCTTCCACCATTTTAAACTTTTCTTTCTAGAAATGTTTTATATATGAAGACTTGCATCTTTCTGTTGTCTCAGTGATTTTTGTTTCTCTTTTTGAAATGCACATTGCTTAACCGTAGGTTCCAAACGCCCCTGTGTGATATATAATAGGGAAACTATCGCTAGCTCAAGCTTAGATACAAGGTTACATAAGAGATTCATGACCCAACTGGCCTGAAGAACAACAAGAGCCAGGACAAGAACATAGTTCTTCTGACCTCTGTCCCATCTCCTCTAAAACCTCACTATTCAAAGTATGTGCCAAGTGTCAACAGCATGGGCATCACATGGGAGCATGTTAGAGGTACATTTCCCAGGTCCTGCCCCAGACTTACTGAATCTCATTCTGCATCGTACCATGATTCCAGGTGATTCATACGCCCAGTAATCTTTGCAGAGCCCTGCTCTAGGCTATCAGACTACCCTTAACTCTATGGACGTCTTTTCTTGCAGCTTTGGTTTCCAATGGTGTTCCCCACTTGAGGACCTCACTGCTTTCATTTCTAGGACTGTTAAGCCCCACTTTCTTGAATATACTTAATTCCCATTTAAACCCTACCCCCAGCAGCCGCCCTCTTCCCCCTCTGACAAGTTACCTTTTCAGTGTCTTCCGTTAGAATCCGTTATGAAGCCCCTCGTGTAAACAACATCTTGGGAGGGACGAGGATCTATTTTTGAAAGTGTGAAAGGGAGAAATGAGCCAAATGCGTTCAGCAGATGTCAGGCAGCACCGTGACCACGATCAAATGAGGGGAGGAGGAGGAGAAGGTGGGGGAAGGGAAATTGTGGATAAGGATCGCTGGCCTCTCTTTCACTTGTCATTAGTTTTCTTTGAAGCCCAGCCCTCCCTCTGGAAATGGCACTCCAGACCAACACTGCAGAGCCAGGCCATTCTTTATCTATCTTTCATAGGAAGGGATGTCTCTGCAGAAAGGTTTCTTGACTACTTCATCTAAAACAACAGTCAAAAGTCCAGGACTTGGTAAATCACTGCTACCTGAGAGGCAAAGCAGTACAAGATAACGAGTCTTAATAACTCTAGTGCTTGTGTGTGCTTTCATTTGCATAAGGAAACAGTTCTGAGCTAAGCAGTGAGCATGTGTGCCAAAGACAAGCTTCTTTCAACTGTCTAGGAGTAGATAAAGAAGACACCTGCCAGGACAGTAGTGTCCTGTTAAGGAATGCTTTGTTCCTTCTGGTGACTCAGTTGCCTACCTGATATCATCACCTCTAACACCCTCGAGGGAATGAAGGAGGTCAGGACATGCTATAAACAGAGTGAACCATAAGTCTCAGTTTGCCAGGGACAATCCCAGTTTATGCCTGTTTTCCTAGTGTCATTATTAATAGCACTCCCCTTTTACTTCAAAAGTGTCCCAGCTTGGATGATAAATTACACAGCCACCACTCTAGATATAAAAGACACCCAGAAAAAAATATGTTGGCTGTTTCCCATCCCATAATTCTGACCATATGCATGCTATCTGCTTTGAGTCTTGGTTTCCTCCTCTCTTCTTCCACAGTTTGCTGTGGAAGTGAGCAAACTGTCCTCTCTGGCAAAACTGTCTGCTCCACTGTCCCTGGGTTGCATGACCAAGCTGCCTCACTCATCCCAGGGGTTGCCCGCACACCACAGAATGTGGACCTCAGTTGCAGGCATGCTTCACAGATCTGAGACAAACCCTGAATCAAACAGGCGTGTTTACGTAGTTTCCTAGTCTTATACTATTTACTATTTTCAATATCGTGTAAGATTTAATTTGAATGAAAATATGCTTATGTGGCCTAATACTTTGGACAGAACAGGGATCATGAGCCCTGGCTCTAATTCTGCTTGCTGAAGGCTTAAACTTGGGCAAGTGTTCGGTCTGTTCTTTGGAACCAGATCAAGGACAGAGCTGCCACACAGGAGCATCCAAGGATTAACCAAGAGAAATGCCTTTTAATGAATGTCACATGTGAGATAACTAATTTGACATAATAGCACCAACAGAAATAGCAAGTTAATTTTCCATAACACAAAAGGTCTATCATTTCCTTTGCTTTTCATCACTTGGTTTTCTTTTATATTTCCTTAACAAGACTTATATTTCCTACCAAGCTTCAAAATGTGAAATCATAACGTATTTTGGTTCTAAACATAGCAGAAAAATCTCCAAGAAACAAAATAGCTTTGTGCCACTTTTAGAAATTAATCAAAATATAAACACTTCAGTCAACATTGGGTCAAAAAACATTACTATTGATTAAATTACTGCTTAAACCATCATTTTTCTACTTAAATCTGGAGATTAATTTATTCTTCATACAGAATATGAACAATCAGAGTCTCTGAAATTTTTAATTAATTATTTTTTACAAACTCTGTGTCTAAGAGAGAAATGATATAAAAGTATACCATGAATTGAGTAAGAAGTACTAAGTTATATGATTTTTAAGTGAAAGGAGCAGAATACAAAATAGTATTTATACTAAGTCTATACTATATAAAATACTGAACTCTAATTGCAAAAATAAACACTAATTATCTCAAGATGGTGGAATTATGAGTGTTTTTTTTAAAGTGTATCTAGCATTTCTACATAATCGTTCAAATTAAAATAGAACACTTCCCCAAATAGCACACATAAATTCCATAATAATTTCAGTTAGATGCCCGTATACATAGTATGTATAATGCAGGCACAGGATTTGAACTTCTGCTGAGGCCCAGGTAATCTAGCCATTAATTCAGGGAAGATTTCATCCCCATTCATGCAGTGTACTGCCCTCCGCCTCTCACTGGTAAGGACCACGTGACAGCCATCTGGGTTATTACAGCTGGTATGAAAACTTCCTCACTAGGATCCTGGAAGAAAAAGGAGCTGAACTTCCTGGTTGTGACCAAATTCAAACCAGAGACCTTGAAACATCAAGCTCTGATCCACATCCATTGCCCAAGCCATTTAATGAGCCTATGAACTATCAATATTTATCCGAAAAACAAAGCAGTCTTCCACTTATTTAAAATATTAAAGAATATATGATTTCACGACGGTCTTCAAAATATGTTTTCAGTAAATCCTACGGGAGAGGAGTCTAAATTTTAAATAGGACACAGATATGACTAATCTTTTGAAATCAGCAAAGCATACTATGTCTGAGAGCAATAGAAATGTCCAGTTTCCTATGCATAGAGTCTCCATGTACTAAGACCAAAGCAATGCAGGCTAATTTCACAATGGGGAATTTAAAAGAAATTTCCAAATGCATTTATGGTGTTTCTTTCAAGGAACTGATTTGGAACAGAGAGAATATTTAGGTGAGGTTTTTTGCTTTGATTAGAGTGATCAACTTTTGAAAGTATTTGCATTTCACTAATGTTGCATTTCACATCAGTAGCTCAGCATCAACTGGGAGATAATCTTATAATTAGTTTAAAACCTCTCTTTAAACTTTTAATTAACCTTAGCAATAAAAAGGTAAACAGAAGCATAATAAATGAATTTGTAAATACTTCTTCCTCCACTTCAATCAGCCAGAGAACACATAGCCTTGATCTGGTTTCTAAGAATACTCAGGTTTAGGTTCAAATAAAGACACTTTAGACTGATGACAATGCATTAGGCACATGTGTCTCAGCTTCCCTCTGGCATTAATCTGTATTTTCGGGACAGCATAATAAATGGAGGTTAAAAGCCTTTCCAAGCCATTGAAATAATACTCTGTTATTTGCTTCCTTGATATTTTTCACCTTTTAAATATAAAAATTTAGTGTAAATTTTACATTGTTTTTATACATTTTTTTTTTAAAAAAAAAACACACAAACTAACCCCTCAAAGAACTTCAGATAAGTAGACAAGAATTAGCAATAGATTAGGAAGGCATCTTGGATCATAAGACATCCCCACCTACTAACAAAGAACTATGGCCATGAAAGTTATCTGAATGATCCTGGGTTTTTTCCCCTTCTCTCTCTCTCTCTCTCTCTCTGTCTCTCTCCTTCTTTTTTCTTTTCCTTACTTCTTTTCTTTTCATTCAAAATCAGTTTTATTGTGAAGTTTGCCTTTGGTCCTACACTTAGAGCCTTACATGTTAAAATTCCTACTTGTGCATAATCAAACCAATCTATCAGATTTGGAAATGGAGTGAAGTTTTGTTCCAGAATGATTACAAGAGGGACTCTGGGCATAGCTTAATGATCTTTTCTTTTAGATTCTTCCCCATCTTTGAAACCTTTGCAAGAGTTCCTGAGTCCAAGAGGAGATTGCTGATGGCCTGCCCCTCTCTCTTCTGCCCCAAACCCTGCTCCTGGGGCAACTAGTAATCTCCTGTGAAAATCTGGGGATGTCAGCAAGTTGAATGTCTCTGAAGAGGTTAACCCAGTAAGAAATGTCAGCCAGCTGCACAAGCAGCTTTAAACGTGACCAACCGCTGAGAAACGTGTGGAAGTGGAGCAAGGGAGAGTGGGCCAGTCATTCACCTGTACGGAGAGGCCGTCCCCCAGGAGAGATAATCAGTGGGTCTCGGAGCAGGACGAGGTACGATGGGCTGCTCCACAGCAGTCACATCTCCTGAGTAGGATTTGAGGAGGGAAGCGTTTTTATTGGCCAGCATGGCTCTCTCATTCCTGCGGAATTTGGCTCTTCGGTTCTGAAACCACACCTGGAAGATTGTCGGGAGGAGAGAAGAGCATGAGGAGGGAGAGAAGAAACAAAGAAGAGGTTCCATGAATCAAGTCCTGGTTGATTTTTACCATGCAATACCTTCCCAAGGAAGATATAGGCTAAGTATGGAATTCTTCCCAGAACAACAGAAAACATGCCATAATCCTTCCCTGGTGGGCCATGTTCCAGGGCTATTAAGGACAAAGGCTATTAGAACAGGACCATGAGGTACTTCCAATAATCAAGCCACTAGAGGTGGGATCCATGACTAACCCATGTGACAGCAAAATATGGATTATAATCCCTGTGGTAATTGTAATTAAAAAAAAAGAAAAATCTCGTTAGACTTCTGCACAGACACAATGGCATTTTAAAAGTTTTTTTCAAAATTCTTCAAAAGGCAAAAACTTCAACTGCTTTCATATTACTTATTGGATATGTAAAGAAAATTCTCCATCTTCCCAAAAGTAGACCCTGCGACAAGGATTTAAGGAGCAAATAGTTTATCTGGGAGGTGCAAGGAATATCAGTAAGAGAGGGAGGAAGTAACAGAAGAAAAGCAACCTGTAACTGTGCTACTGAACCAGCTTCCTCTGTGGGAGCTCAGTCCTTAAGGGACTCTAAGGACTAATGCAGGGCACACACCTCCCACCGGAGGGGTGAGAGAATTGTGGATTTGTACACTGGCTCCTGTCAGTCATTGATTATAAATGTTCCAACACTTCTGGCATGGCTCCCGAAGTTCTAGAAAGAAACTTGTGAAACAGAAATGCAGATACTGAAAATTGGAAGTTGGCTGGAGTATATTTAATTGTAGGGTTCCAAGGAAATGGGCAGTACTGATATCATCGACTACAGCTCATAATAAACCTACCATTTATTAAGTGCTATTAGGGCTAGAAACTTAGATAAGCACATTACCTACATTATTTCTAGTTATCATGACAATTCCACAATTAGGTATTATTATTTCTATTTCAGAGTTGAGGAAACCGTTTCAATGAAATTAAGTAATCTGTTGAAGTTCTCACAAGTAATAAATGGCTGAGTTTTTGAGCTTAAGAACATCTGACTCATGATACTACAACTCTTCCAGACTGTCGTGGTATTTTATTCATTCATTTACTCATTCAAGAAGTCTTTATGGCGATTGCGTTCTAGACCCTGGCCTAAATACCGGGAATGGAGAGGTGAGACTTATTCTCTGCTCATAAGCAGCTCACAATCTATTAAAAGAAGAAAGACATGTAAATTTGAAAAATTACAAGAATTTTAAGTGCAATTATGGAAACGCATGACAAGGTGTGGGAGAAAGAAATCCTATGGTGCGGAGTGGGACAATTTCACAGTTCTAGTTGGTAACATCCACATAAAATACCACGTGATTGGTGCCCCATGGAAGACCAGGGTGCAAATCAGTAGAGGCAGAAGCTTTTCTGGCTTCACCTCTTTTGTTTCTAATGTGTCCTTCATATTGCTATTAGAGTTATCATTTTAAATGCAAATATAATTGTATTAGGGCTTCGCTTTAGCTTTATATCATCCTCTGACTCTCCATCACCCACAGATTAAAATCAAAATATCTTACCATAGAACAAAGACTGTTCAAGAATTAGCTCATCGTCCACCAAGTCAGCCACATCCTGTATCACTTGAATCTCATGCACTGGCCCTTCATCATTTCCAATCCTACCTGGGCTTAAGACTCCCAAATATATTTGGTTATTCTCCCACCTACGTGTATTCACACTGAATGTTCTCTCTGCCTGCGATATTCTTCCCTTTTGTCCACATGCCAAAGACATGTTTCTTTAAGATTTAACTTTAATATCGCCTTCTTTATGAAATGTTGTAGTGGAAAGAACATAACTTTAAAGTCTAACAGAGTTGGATAAAAACACTGGCTCCATGACTTTAAAGGTTTGTCCTTGGATAGTTATTTAATTTCTCTGATCCTTTGTCTCCCAATCAAATGAAGATAATTATACCTACTCACAGGTTGTTGTGAGACTTGGCTCAGAATGGCTGCTTAATGTTCATGTATTCTCTTTTTCCCCAGGCAGATTTAATCATTCCCTCCTCTGGTCTATCACTAATTCTTGAACATTCCTTTAGTGTAGGAATCATCTTACTCGAAGATAACAGTATGATATGCACATCTGTCTTCTCTGCCCCCAGTCTGTAACATCTTTAAGGAGAGAGGTCAGTGTATTATTTATGCCCAGCAAACCAAAACCAGTTCCAAGCGAATAACAGATGCTCGATAAATATTTGAGGGAAAAAAGTGAATTTTGCAAAGATGATAAGATATGGCTTCCATCCAAGAGGCCTTCACAGTCTAGTTGGGGATGTTGGCCCACATACAACTCAATATAATACATGTCATGTTGCAATAAAAGCCATAAATATAAAGAAGGCCAGAGTCAGAGGGAGTGGTTCACACTGGCAAAGGGTAAGACTTCATGGAGGAAGAATAAAGTCCCAGAGGGAGAATTCTGTCCTGCTCACGTGGGAAATGTTCACAACTCTAAAAGACATTAGAACGTAGTAGGATGGAAAAGGTGGAAGATAAAATAGTTTCAGCATATAAGAAAGTCATTTGCTCATTGTTGCGATGGGGCCAAAATAGCTCTCAACCCAAAATTGTTCTTTCACATTTTTTTTTTTAATTTCCAGCATTGCCCTGTCCAGGTTTCCTTATTTAAAATTCAGATGGCCATGGCAAAAATGGTACTTTCAGGAATTGTGGGTTATTGGCCTAAAATTATTTATTAGGCCACTGCAGGCCAAGCCTGGGGTATAAAACTTATGGGGTTTTGAAGGAGAGGAAGGGATTTAAGAGTAGAAACAGAGAACGTGTTTGGAGTACTGTAGTGAGCAGCATGGGGGAAGAGGATGTGGGAAGGCAGACCTCCGAGTTCTGCTTTGGGCTGCAGGATGGAGAGAGCAGAACTGAGTTTGTGCCTGAGGACCACTCTCGTCTGAGCCCTGAGAGACCGCCACGCAGTAACATACACATCCTCACGTATGCCTTCTCCTCACCTATCCTCGGGGGCACCACAGTGCCCAGGCAACTTTCCCCTTTTGTCAATGACATTTTTTTTTCTCCTGGGGAACACTTCTAGGTGAAGTCCCTGTTTCCCATGGGGAAAACTCTTGAACGCTCTCTTCAGGCTGAAGGGACCTCTAGGACCCTCTCCCTCAACTCAACGAATGTCTCTCATAGCATAGGGTACTAGATACAGTTCCTACCCTCCACGTCCTTCGAGTCTAGCTCAAGTCCCCATCAAGAGGGTTATTATTTGCAGAAAGAAACCCTTTAAGCCCAGACTGAACACAGATATGCAAACAATAATTCATTCGGGAAGACAAGACAGATTTGGCCCACAACCCCTCTTTATCAAAAGAGCAGCCTACCACTGGCAATATGGAAAATAATAAAATCTTGACTCTCAGCAAAGATAGCAAAGCACTGCTTGAAAAAGCATTTAGCCAGAAGACTCCTATTTATTTAAAATTTACTGTAGTGCTTAAAATCATGAACTCTGAATCTGCACATCTGTCTTCAAATCCTAGTTCAGCCACTTCCTAGCTGTGTGACATTGGGGAAACTACTTTAACCTCTGAGTCTCAGTTTCCTCATCTGCAAGATGAATAATGTTATCCACCTCAGTGAATTGTTGTGAGGATTAGACAGATTAGTTTATGTAACTACAAACACTAGTTGGCATATAAGGGCTCAACTAGTGTTAGTTATTATTATCATCATTATTATTCCTAATCACGGGTTGTATTATTTCTAGATGTCTGGCTTGTAGTTGATGTCTCATGGCATTCATATGAGAAACACATGCTATTCTCTTTCCCCTGTCTTACATGCCCTTACCCTTCTTTACTTCATAGAAACACAAAATCATCTATTTGAATGTGCTCTTAATGCAGTTCCTAAGGGTAAGGTCTTTGGTGTGTTCATTTCCCACTCCCATCCATGTCCATAATTGTGTGTATTTATAATACATTTCCTGAAGATTTGGATATTCCCAAAGTCTGGGGAAGAAAACTGAGATCGAGGACAGAGAGTTCATCATCTCCGGCCACCCTACAGCTCAAGTCGAAAGCTGGGACGTGGAGGAGGGAGGGTGCAGAGTCAAATGCTCCCATAGACAATGTTTATTGGCAGACCCTATGGATCTGGAAGGGTGAGAAACATTGGGAGGAATGAGACCTCTAGCAAGGCATTTTCTGCCCTACTGAAAGGCATTCACTGCAATTTTTAAAAATACTCTGCTGCCAAAAGAAACACAGTTAGAAAAGGATTCTGTTCTCATGCTGTCCATTTATAATTCTTTTTAGTATCAGCTCTGGTCTGAAACCTACAAGTTGTGTTTTTCAACAGTCTTCAGAGATGTGCCTCTAAGGAGGGGAATACTCCGGTTACCTGCACTCTGGCCTCGGTGAGGTTCACCCGGCGGGCGAGGTCTTCTCGCACAAAAGCATCCGGGTAGTGTGTCCGCTCAAAGACACGCTCCAAAGCCTGCAGCTGGCTGCTGTTGAAGGTTGTCCTGTTCCTCCGCTGCTTTCTCTTTTTCTTTTCCTCTGAGTTCAGTTGATCATCTGGAATAGAAGAAATTGATGATAAGGAGCTAAAAAGTCACGTTGGAGGTCCCGGTTTACATTCCTTTACTGTGTACCTACAGTGAGATTGTTTCCTTGGCTCACATGCTTATCAAAGTGCTATAGCCAAATGCCACTTTCAGTGTGCAAATGCAGGCATTGGTGCTATCAAGTCCATATGCCAAGAACCCGCAGCAGTTCTGATGCTTGGTTGTTGCTTCTAAATCTGGGACCAGACCTGAACTGTCAGAGGGATATTTTTTGTATGCTGAAAAAAAAATATTTTTTTGAAGCCTGTTTTGTCAAAGAGGGCTAAAGGAAAATTTAACTCCTCTCCATATTCTCTGGAGATGGGGGAAGGAGAGTAGATTGCTTTGTACCTCATTTTTCTTAGACAGTATTAGAAGGATCTCTGTTTTACCATTCATTTTCCTGGAAACAGCAAGTAACTCCCAACTGTATTTGCTCAAGGCTCCATGCTGTTGCTGAGGCAGGCTTCAGGGGCCTCAGCCTAGATCAGAGCTCGTGCTATAACACCGTCAAAAGCTGACACTGACCTGAGACTCACCTTCTAAGAACTCAAGAACAGTCCTGAAACATCTCTGAAACAGTTTCACTCCAAATTTGAGTTCTAAGGCTTTGAGCTCTTGGGAACCTTTGCAGAATCATTTCCCCATGTTTTCACCTGTCAAGATTCCTCCTTGGTTTTCTCTGAGTGCCCCCAAAGGCACCCTGGCAAGCTGATCATCCAGGTTGCCCATGGCAGTCAGAGAGTAGTGTGCTCCTGTCCTGCCACCCTCCTTCAGCCCAGACAGGAATGATGGATGTGTGAAGCTGAGCGGAATATCAGTTGTGCTAACACCACCATCAAGCCCTCACCCTGACACCCAAGCCACTGCAGAGCCCGTGTAGCACTCAGAGATTTACAGCTCGAGCTGCTCAGGCCCAAGTCACATGCTCAGCCTGATGAACTGAACTCACACTTCTAATCACTTTCCCCACTCAGCTCAAAGAAAAATATGAGGAGTGAGAGTGAGGATGGAGAGAAAGAAGAGCATGGCCACTCGCTCCACATTCAACAGAAAGTAGCTCTCAGCCATTTTTTCCAACATGTAAAGTCTCCTGATCCTCTCTGACTACAACCACACAAAACACTCAAGAAAATTACTAGCATGAATTCTAATGCCCCAAGGAGAGTGACCCACCCCTGAGCTATAGTAGTATTATTACAAATTGAGGGCATGTTCCAGATTTGGGTGGGGATTCAAAGTGCAGCTTAAACCTAGGAGTTCCTAGCTCAGATCTCTCAGTGCCTAACTGAGGCCTCCAAGACTTTTTGATGAGAGACCCCTTCATGAGTGCTGCTTCATCAGTGAAGCCCTTGGAGCTCAGAAGAGAGACTGCTCATTCCTTCCTGATAGTTAAAGCACCTAGATATAGTAAGTGCTTGTTGAATTTGTGTCCAGGGAAAATGTGAAACTTTTCCTGTCTTTAGAAAATTGTTTCTGTAGGAAAAAAAAAAAAAGCCGTATGATCTCAACCACATTCCCCCAGCTAAGAAGCTGCTGACACCCATTCTCTTAGCTTTATGGTTGTGTTCAGAGTTGACCACCTCTCTAATTTCTTCCACTGTGGTACCTCAACTAGGAGCCCTGCTTTGAAGGCACTTTTGTGACACTCTCAATAAGAAGGTCAGATCAGTGGCATCTTGAGAATGGAGCCAATTTAATTATCATGATTTCTGGGATCTATCAACGCCTGGAATATTCCATCCAACAACCCTGATTTTACCACTATTTAGCTATTAGCAAAATTAGTTTACAATAATGTCAACACTAGAGTTCAAACACCTAGGATCATACATCTTTCAGCTGTTGCCTTGCATTTGTATGCTCCTTCCTATTTGAATATTTGAAGGCATTCCTGTTGCTCCCATTCTCTTTCTAAATCTTTTTACAGTTCTATGTCTTGCACTTCAGGTCCCTCTCAGTCATTCAGGCCTTTTGCCAGCACCACACCTGTATTTCATGCTCCTATTAAACAGAAGTCTGCAAAAAATCTTTAGCTTCCATACCAACCCTAGACTGAGACCAATTAGACCCTAGGCTATTTTAATCATATAAAGGAAATCCCTTGTTAAGCCAATCCCATGATTTGCTTTCTTTCCTCAAAGAAAATGCTTTCTCAGGTATAACCACAAATTATAAATCCTTTATGCTGTTTGGTAAGCCCATTTCTTCTTGTACTGCCAAACTATGATGGAGAACAAGAATTTTTTATGTTTTGTTGTTAGTACTACAACCTGCTGC
Source organism: Eubalaena glacialis (assembly GCF_028564815.1). Classification (NCBI taxonomy): domain Eukaryota; kingdom Metazoa; phylum Chordata; class Mammalia; order Artiodactyla; family Balaenidae; genus Eubalaena; species Eubalaena glacialis. Next base: position 62,551,772 of record NC_083718.1, read on the forward strand.
ATAGTCTCTCAGTAGTTCTTTGAAATCTTCCACTCTTCACTCAAATTCCACTGCCTGTCCCCCATAAACCACCAACTCCCCTGACATGGGAGCAAGGGAAATGGAGAATTATAGTTTATGACAGAGAATAAATAGCTATGATGACCTGAAATGATTCCAGCAAAAGTTTCCCAGTGAATGTTCTTGTTGTTTCTAACAAATGAAAACACCAGTCCAGATCATGTTGAAGGTGAGAAAAGACACACAAATAACAGGGGTCCAAGGAGTGTATCTGGCAAATGTCCTTCAGAGCACAAGTATAATAGAAAGAGACAGTGAGGGGGCAACAGAGACAGCTTGAGTGGCAGCCCTTCGGCTCGTCTGTCTTTGCTCACTAATCACCAACTATGAGCTCCCTGTTTCCCCCCAAGAACACAGAACAGGATCAGTACAATCTCATCAGCAGCATGAGAGAAAATGTGAACATCGTACAGGTTTACAAACGTGGGGTATTTGAAACACCTGGGATAAGGGCTGTTATCAGATTCTGAACTCTGGTTGAATACAAGGTAGAGAAAGTAGTGTATTTTTATCATTGCTGGAATATCATCTTTCTGGTAAAAACAGCTACTTTAAAGGTTGATTTTGAAAGATGCTGTCCAAGGATGCTGACAGCCAATTGGCCATCAGCAAATAGCTAATTCTTTGGAATTCTGAAATGGGTAGGGTTCACCAAACTGCAGGATAACCACAGGGTACATGGATACATTTTTATCAAAATCATGTTTCAAATCCAAGGTGTTTACAGATTCTATGGATGATTATGTATGTTATGAATGATTGAGTAAATTGTAAGTATGCAGTTACTGCCATGCTTTCTAATAAAAATAAGAAAAATGATCTTATTAGCAGGTTAATTTTCACTTGGATTCATGAGTCATAAAATATTGGCACCACATGAAACCAGAGAAATTATCTAATTCAACCCTTTTATTTTACAGATGAGGTAAATGAGGCTTAGAAGAATGAAGTGATTTGCCTCAAATCACAATACAAGCTGTGACTGAGCCAGAGCTAGAAGCCAGGACTTCTTTTTTTTTTAATTTAAGGTATAGTTGATTTACAATGTTGTGTTAGTTTCAGGTGTACAGTGAAGTGATTCAGAGATATATATATAGATATAGATATAGATATAGATATAGATATAGATATATAAAATATATAAAAGAATATATATTTATTCTTTTTCAGATTCTTTTGCCTTATAGGTTATTACAAAATATTGAGTATAGTTCCCTGTGCTATACAGTAGGTCCTTGTTGGTTACCTATTTTATATATAGTAGTGTGGAAGCCAGGACTTCTAATTCCACTCTACTTTTAAGTGCCAATGACAATATACACCCTGTGCAGGAGAGCGGCAATGACTCACCAGAGATATAAATAGAAAACCACTACCCCAGGAAAAAATTTTATGGGAAAGATAGGTTTATCCAAACTAGCTGTATAAAGAGGGTCTCAGGAAGAGGGTCCACGTGTATCACACGTTGTTATTCCTGCCAGAAGAGCCATTGAAAAAATGCAACCATTCTCATCTAGGACAGCAACTTTGATCCAGATGTTCTTGGATTTCACTTTTCAAAGGCCTCTGTAAGTCCTTGCTTCATCAATTAAGTGTGTGCAGGGTTACTTTAGCATAGTAGTAAACCCTCATCTTCCATCTTCTCCTCACATTCATATTAGTGCTTCCCTTTCTTTCATTTTAGGATACAGTTCAAAATCTCTGTCTCCTATGACACATCTTAATCCTACTTTCTCTATAAAACTTTGCTGATAATGCCAATCTATATTGATTTCTCCATATCTAAATTTCTAAACATATTTTAGTACATAATCAAATACTTTTTAAAAATTATGGTTCATTTCTTTTTTATGTAAATGTTTTGTCACCTCGCTGCGCTCAAGTATTCCTATATAAAAGACATAAGGTCTTTTGATAGATTAAATGACAATAAAATTTGAAAGAGTTATAATAGTATTGTGGTATAGAAGTAGTCCCAGAAAATTAGAACCTTGGCGATTTACGTAAGGTTTTACGTAAGGGCTGAATAACTTCTGAATTCCAATGATTATTTTTAACAGTGCATAGTAAATAATTAGGTTAACATTATCTTTTGTCCCTGGATAATTTTACCTGTGGAGGAAAAAAATCTTTTTACCATGTTTCTTTTTCAAACAGGTTCACCACCAGATTTAGAGAGATGGGAGAAAGCTGGGTGGGTCTGACTCTTCCGTAAATGAAGGAGCTGGTCCTTCTTTTTTATTCCCTACAAGAAAAGCAGATCTAAGATAAATGAATGATTTCAACAAACAGGAACACGCAGGGGGGAGAGCTGCTAAAGAGAATGGTGTTTCCGATGGAACAGGATGTTAGAATACTTATCAAGCACTTCTTTAGGAAAGAAAGTCGTAAATTCTAGGGAGGAGACCCCTCACGCTTTCAAGTAGAAGTTAAAGAGAACAATAGCTCTGTCCTTGGCTCTAGCTTGAAATTCACTCTGAACTTCACTCGTGGCTGCTGAAGCTTCACTGAAGGGAGGGTGGAGAAGACAGGGAGGGGTGCCATCCTCAAGCCTGAGGAGCACGCAGCACACCGCGGTCCCCCCTCACTAAGGTTTGCACTCACTGTGCAGGCTCCAGTGAACTCCCAAAGGCCCTGACCCTCTCCTGCTCTGTACCTTCTGGGACCCTTGAGATTCCAAAATCAGTCAGCCAAATGTAATTTAAAGGTACAGCAAAAACATATTTTAGGAATAAAATCTGAAGAAAAAAAATGTGTTTCGTATGCCTGAGTCACATCAATTTGAGAAGAAATCTGATGCAAGAAGATAAAACGCCAGCTTCAGTAGCAGAAACCAACCACCACATCAAAGCTTGTCATCTGCCTTTTGGCTGAAAACATGGCAGGCGAGCGGATCTAAAAAGCAGCCTGTTGATCATTTTATGGGCATTGAAGAATGTTTTCAAAGGAACTTATATTGCACAACAACTACTTACTTTAATGGGATTTGTGTGGTTCAGGCCCTGTAACCTTTGGAAAATTGAAGGGATGTACAATTGTAAAAGCCACTAAAAACTGTTTAGCTTTTATTGCAAGTCTTATGAAAAGCAGTGAGATACAGCTATGGCATTCATTTGAGCTTCTTTGGTTACACTAAGCTTCAATTGTAATTAGGACAGCATCCTTTTAATAAGTGCTCCGATAAATGGCACATAGGTCCTCACCGGGATGAGTGTAGACTGAGTTTAGCACATCCCACTGACCAAAGCCGAGTTCAGCAGCACATCTGCATCTTCTCGGCAGCATACCTCGTATCCTCCACTGATGAATCCCAGCAACTGTCAAGAGTGACCAGGTTTCAGCCAATACAAATGCCCAACTGTACAGCTATTACTCACCTTAGGGTCATGGCTGCCAGAACCTGAACTTTGCATCATGGTCTTTGATGAGTATATTTTTTCCTTTACTGTCAACTTGGCATAGACATGGTTTATTTTTGGTCAAGTATGAGTCCTAAACCTTAGAAAATAACATTAAAATGCCTTAAACATTTGGGGGAATATATGTTCTTTGGAGAATAAAATGCTCTAAAAAGTGTGAAATAACGTTATTTTGAATGGTTTTCACCCAAAGGATGGATCAGTGGCTCTGTGTAAAGCTACAGTGGTTTCAGGCAGATACAGCTCAAAGTTGAGCTCTCTGAATATAACCAACTCTCATTTGAAATAGAAAATACTGGAGAATATGAGGTATCATAATACAGTTTGTACTGCTTTTCACTTCTTCATCTCACATATTTGCTTTCACCTCTGTAGGACCAATACATTTCCATACAGTCAAAAATATCAACACAATCCATATCATCTTATCTACTTTAACTCTCTTAAGACATTTTTCTGAAAGGATTCCTGACCAGAACCTTGAGAATATCCGATACAAAGCAAGCCTTCCAATGCAGCCCTATATTGGAACCCTAGCTTTCTTCTGGGACTATATTGACAATTTTCCCCATGCTATCATTTTTCCATGTGACTCTGGGTCTATTTTAGACTCTAACTTCAGAGTACAAAGTTTACATGTGTATTTAATTGAAGCTCTTATCAATGCTCAGTGAATACAAATTAATAATCAGACATAAAATATTCATATATTGGAATTATTATCATAGGAGTTCAGTTACTGCACGAAATACCTTCTCTTCGATAAAGACATAAAATTCCAGCTTCAGATATGTAACCTACTCCCAATTCTCTACGGATGAATCACTTATTTACTCATTTTTCAATTCATTTCTGGATGTCTAAAATAGTGGAAAATGAGAATGTTTTACTCGGAGCCAACTACACTATAATCAGGAGGGAGTGCAGTGGAGTAGAGAGGAAAGTTCACTGGCTTGGCGATCAGAATGACCTGTGTTCTCCTATAGGCCCTGCTACTTTAATAGCTGTGTGGCCTTGAGTAAGACACTTCACTTCTCTGAGCCTCAATTTTCAAAACAATAAAATGGAAGTAAGACTACCTACTTCCTAAGGTCACTTGAAAATATAATGAACACAGAGCAGGCAGATAGTCTGGCAGATAGCAGTTGTTTTGTAAGTGGTGGATTTTACAGCTACCACTGCTGCTGCAATTTCTTCTTGGAGGTGGATTGTCAAAACCACCGCTGTTCTTCCTTTTTTCTTCTGCTTACTGTTTGTTGGTATCTAACTATTCACTAAGATCTCTATCACAGCATAATTGGGGAGATAGTGAGAAAAACATTCAAATATGTTGATCTGGCTTAGTTAGGTTTGATGGAGAGCATAGTTGAGATCTAGGGAGCATGAAAAATGAGTAAAAACTTTATAAATTAAAAAGAACTGAAACATGACAATAGACCCAAAATTGCACATGGAAATCAGTGCAGTTTGGGTCACTTTTCTACTGCTAGTCAATTCCTGGCTTTCTAACAAGGCAATCAATTTTCCTTTCTCAATTAAAATTTTGAAAAGAAACTTTCAGAAAGCAGGCAGATTCTAAGACTCAAAGACAGTTAAGCAACCTGTTCCTTTAACAAGTAATCTCACTAGAAACAAGTTTAAAAAAAAAATACAGGAAAAAGGAAGAAGACAACCGAGGGCTAAAACCCAGGCTATGAAAATTCAATGATTTCACAGCCTGTTTGCCTCGGGTTGACTAATTTGGTTGCCACATGTCTAAAAACACAAAAGTTGGGTCATACTACTCAATATTTATCCAGTGACTTTTTTTTTTCTAAATGTCTGAGCATTTTGGTGAATTCCAAAGGGATAAAAAGAAACCAAGGAAAGCAAATTCTGGGAAAAGAGTGAGTTCTGATGGAGATTTTAAAAGCTTTCTAAACTTGCAGTATTCCAGGTGTGTGGTCCCCTTGGAAGCCGGGTACTTCAGTAGGATTACAAACAAAGCTCTAAAGGAGTTATAAGCTCCTGTCTTCTTTGAGTAGCATTTTCCCTTTGTAGTAAGACTTGTTGTTATTTTGTAAAAGACACAACATCAGTCTTAACATTAGCAGTGGAAATTGGTGTCTTCATGGGAGGCAACCGCTATAAGTCATTTTTTTTTTAATGATTCATTTTTCGGGTAATGAATTTTAATGTCCTCAAGAAAAATATGGTAAAAAAACACGTTTTTTTTAAAAAACAAACAAACAAACATAGCTGACAGCAGATAGTAATGAAGGAGATGTACATGATTAATGAGTCAGCTCAGCTCTTGAAAGGACAGTAGTGGTGGAACAAGACTCTTTTACTTGGATAAAAAGACAATTATGAGGCTTGAACACTGAAGAATAGAAGCATGACTTGTATTTCCTTATGCTTTTTCATCTCAAGTTAAAAGGACAGATGCCTATAGCAGAGAAAGCCACAGAGAACAGAGAATTAGCTTTTCATCACAATAAAGATGGAGCCAAGGATAACTCTGTTAACACTGTATAGGGTAAAGGAAGAGGGCTAAAGAGGAGATTAAAGCCCCTCTCAGGTGTTACTCTGGCCTCTGACATCAAACTAATATAAAGACTAAAATATGCCAAAATGGTCAACATAAGAAGCCTGGTATCTTTAAACTATGTTTAAGTGAAAGGAAATTAAAATTCTCTTTCAAGAATTAGAAAAGCCAAAGTGTAAACAGTGGTTTAAAGCTTGACATATTCTGAGAAATGTGTCACACTGCAACGTCTCTGGATTTCAACTTTCTTATCTGTAAAATGGGGTTGCTTTAAGACATAAACAATACATGTTTTTTAAAAATTATAACAACTAGGTATATACACATTTCCTTCTATTTTGCTTTAAATTCTGTTATGGAGCAATTGTGGAAATTGGCAATTAGGGCGTTAGATTGGCAATCAGGAGGTTCAGATCCTAATTCAGCAGGATTGCTGACCAAATATGTGATGTTTGGCCTTAGTGTTCTTACTGGAAAAATTATAGGTTGGACTAGGCAACTAAGATCTCTTGCAAATCCAGCACTGTGGGTTTTTAGGATTGTTTTTATATTTTCAGTATCTAGCCCAATAGAAAACTTTTAATAATTGTTTGTTTAAGGCAATGACTGAACCATGTCCTTTGGTTTTTGTTGTTATGTTTTTGGTTTTGCTTTGTTTTGTTCTTGTTTGTTTTGGAAAACCTTTGGCTAGATGACATATTGGATGAAGACTACTCTGTAATTACTCATGCCTGGAGGAAGCTGAAGTGACTGACCCATTCCTGTATGCCCAGAGTACCCTGCAGATATGTCTCCAAACTGAAATTAATGTGAATCTTTATTTTAAAAGAAATTAGTTCACCTATAATCACAGTCAAGAAAAAGAGGAAACCTGAGAGGTTTCTAAGAAACAGTTATTCTAACATTTAAATTTACTTAACAGAAATGAGAATAACTGTTATTTCTATTATTACTTCTACTAGCTTTGCCCACCTAACTGTGGGTTGGGTGACAGTACACCTGCTGAAGACACTGTCTATGTCAACCACTTTAGACTAATCCCAAAACTGGTGCCACTAACAATGGTCACACTTATTCTTGACCTTCACATCCTGTCTCTATCACCTTATTCATTCATTTGAACAAATATTAAGTGTGCATCTACTACACACCAGGCAAGTAGGTGCTCTGAGAAATAGACAAATATTACATGTAGTCCACCTTCAAGGAACTTTATAGTTGATTTGGGAAATGAAGCCATGAGCACTTGAAAAGTAAAGTAAAAACAGAGAAAAGAGATTCCAGTAGATGTGGTGGCCATCAGAGCCAGTAATGGGCGAGGGAGGAGTACAGAGACACCAAAGCGTGTGGCAAGTAAGAAGACACGGTCAGCATGAGCCTCCCTCTGTCACATGTGAAGTTCAGCATCCTTTTTTCAGCTGCATTATGACTTGTCATTCCATTCACCCCATTCTGGTTGTTCAGCTGATGATGGTGACAAATCACGCCTTCCTCATTTGTCATTCATACTCTTCTTTGACCTTGTCTGTCTTTGCCTAACCACACACACTAGGCCTTTCCCCTATCCACTGACTCTTTATATTGATGGCACCTTCTCCTCCTCCAAGTCTCAGTTAACCTCCATAGTTAACCTCCTCCTGTCAGCTCTCCATAGGGACCCTCTTTGATCACCAAGCAGAAGTAGCCTTCCTATAACTATTTCCCTTCCAGAATCGGAATGAACCATCTGCTTTGTAACTTATGACAATCTGTAATTATTGCTGTTGATTGGCTCACACACTAGAATATGAGTTTCACGGGGGCAGGAACCTTTTCTGACTTGTAACTGTAGTATCCCAGCCTCTAGCATTAGTGCCTGGCATACTTTAGGCTCTTTTCTTTGAATGACTAATGAATATGTTAACTGTGCTTGGTGAAAATGCCTAGTCTGTACACCTGGTTGATTCACACTCAGCCACCAAACCTGACAGCCCTTTCAGGGATGAGTTTCTATAAAGTCTTGGCACAGAAACTTTCCTGTTATGAAGGGTTACTGCAATCTCTACAAGGCACATAAATTCCAGGAGCATGCGTTATCCAGGTCTTTCATGCACTTTCTTTGTACACGACTTTGCATCAGTAATTATCACCCCAGTTAGAAGAGAGCTTTGAGGCAGGTGAATAAGTGTGTAGAACAGAGCCCTATACATCTCAGTAACACTCATTAAATGTTTGACTTTGGTAATGATGACACATTATGGAATTATTGAACATTTTAGTTGTGACCTGATACAGTTATTTCTGTTCCAAAAATATATATTTTTAGCTTTAGGTTGTGTTCTCTTCTAGTTAGTTATTTCTGTGTTTTCTGTTCCTTTTCACTGGTAAAGGAGCTTGGGCAAAAGCATGACTAATTCATTCGCCAACATACAAGAACATTACTGTCTGTCAACCACACCTAAACCTTAATTATATGGTGATTTCCTCTCCAGGGATATGTGACTTTTAACCGGTAAGAAAGCTGATGCACTAAGGTCATATGAGAGAAAAAAGGTTTTGGGCAAAGCACTCAAAAATCCATGTGGAATAATCTTATTCCACTGAATCATGTCCCCTGCTGTTGAACAGCCCTAAAGAACTTGTTAGTAGGTGATTCTGTCTGCCTAGAGTGGAAACCTATGAGTAATCTATGTGTCACTGTGACTCATGTCATGGCCACCACTTCCAACTCCGCATCATCTGAAAGTTGGCAAGAAGACTTTATACTGCTCAACTCATAACAGGAAGAAGCCAGGATGGAGGAAAGACCTAATAACAAGTTTTATTGATTAAAAAGAAGATAACTAGAAAAGGAGGATAACCAAGGGTAAGAACAATGGCTTTTTAGTCACCACCTAAATCATTCTCTTCTTTGACACCTGTTCCCAATGTGCATCCATTGCCAATACAGCCATTCTTCCTTCCACATCCTTGCATCTTTTTACAGATTTTCCCTACCTTTAGATTTTTTTCCAACCTTTAAGTTATTTTCAAGAAAGGACTTTGATAGCAATATGTTGAACCAAGAGGAAGGACAAACCAGGACAAACTAGTGTTTAATTCCACTACAAAACCATTCTTCAACTTTCATTTGCTGGCTTTCTTCTTATTTCTTCTCTATTCCTCTGCAACTTTGATAAAATGGCACAGGGTTTGACGATGTGGTTAGCTTACTGAGAAGGCAGCACCTTTAAAATAAAGCATCTTAGGAATAAACTGGAAGATTTTATGAACTCAGGTGACTCACAAAAAAAACATAATATGGATTAGGTGTGTAGGTGGGAAAAGAGATTTTAGAAAATAAGATTTTATAAACATAATGTTTGCCATAAATTTGTTGAAGGAAGTGTGCATACGGTAACTGATCTGGGAAAGTGAGACCATCCTAAGCTGCAGGTTTACACTTTTTTATGTAGCCAAAGAGGGAGTTACCTACAAGTAAGTCAACTTCCTTCTTGCTATTCAGTTGTGTTTTGCAGACCCCTGCTGGGCTCCTTCACTTTGTTCTGTTTGGTTGTTTTCAAACTAAGGTTTTCCAGTAGTGGTCATACCTCCCTCGTGAGCATAATTAAACTTCTTTCTTTACTACAGGTCTGTCAGTTTGGAAGTAAAACTCCTTGGCTAGAGGATTATCATGATTTTCTTTCCTGGAGACTTCTAGTTTTAGCACCAGTCTCAGATCTTCCCAAAAGCCAAAAGGGCACTAACTTTGTTTGCCACTAAGCCTAGGTGGTCACCGAATGACATCAGTATAATTAACTTCTTGACTTGAGAGAGTCTAGTTTTATATCAGACTTTATCTCTAACTAGTCATAGCCCCAGATCAGATTTTCACGATAGTGATTTTATACCTTTCCCCAGCAATCCAATATTTATGTCTTTTCATAGAATTGTATTATAAAGACAATTTTATATAATTGGTGGGGGCAGGGGTGGGGGAGGTACTCCAGTGGATTAAAAGTCAGACATCCTGGGTTCTTGACCTGTCTGGTACTAAAAATCATGTGATTTTTTTTCCCAGTCATGTGATCTTAAGCATGTAACTTTGCCAAGCTGGGTTTCCATTTCTACTGTTATCAAATGTGGCATGTTGTTAGATTTTTAAATATCTTTTCCTGATTTTAAATTATAAATTCTTCTTCAAATACTTGTCCAGTGAATAAATCTGTGCCCTCAAAGAGGTATATAGTAAAGAATAATATATTTACTTACTAATTATCTCCAATTTTGGAATCTATGATTAACTAGATATTATATAACTCCAAGGATACACACTTTTGTAGTCAAATTTGCAGTGTTCTTGATGTTTTAAATAACATTACTGATGATCTTTGTGGATATCAGGGTTATTTCAGCATTGCATAGATGCTTATTTTCTTTTAGATAAACTTTAAAGAAAATGTTCAGATTTAGCAAGTATTCAAACAGTTGAGAAGAGAGCAAAGATGAAAAACCATTTTATAAAGTTCTGGAATTTTAAAATAATCTGACATTTAGAGGTGGGGGACATATTTTTTTATAAAAAGTCTGTGTGCACGTGCATGTGCGTGGGGGTGTGTGTCTGCATGAGTGTGTGTGTGACTCAGCTCAGAGAATCCTGGGTTGAACTGCAACAGTGCTATCAACATGAGAACCAAAAGCAGATCCAATTGCCCACAGTGGAAAGGACCAACCTTTGGCACTGTGAAAGATTTTACTTGTTTGGGCTTTCCGTGTAGCCCACTAAAACCGTTAAGACCTATCATCATTACCTAGTCTCATGTCAGCTATATCTGGTAACTCACTTTGACGTATTAGTTTCTAGGTAGGAGCTCCCCGACAATGGCTCATGTGATATCAGTGCCAGCTGGACTCAGCTGTAAACAAAAAAAAATCTTAAATAGATATTTCAGATGTTTAAAATTTAAATAAACCAAGGCAGAGTGTGTAAGGTTCCAAGTAAGTCAATTGCCAAGTTGTGCTGGTTGGTACAACCAAGTGCTATATCAATGGGGTCTTAAATTGCTGCATAATGCAGACATAGAGGAGGGGAAGTGGCACAAAAGGAGTAGGAGTGCATTAAAGATGAATCACTAAGGATGCTCTTCCATTGAACTGTGAGTATTTATACAATAACACCGTCCCACTAGGACCCAGGTAATATGCGAGACTTTGGAACCATTTGCAGTATATGTTTCAAAATCCAGACCAAAGCCACTAGGTAGATTTTATGGGTCCCTCTAGAAAAGCAGTTTCTTGTCAAGGCTGGAAAAATAATGTTACAAAGGATCCAGTAACAACAGAATTTAGGCCTGTTAGTTAGATTCCAAGTTGATGCCTCTTCCAAAAGGAGAGCTTTCAGAAAAACAATTTATTTCCCAGGCTGAGAGAAAAACTCTGACATTTAGGATTAAGAAAAGTTTGGTGTACAGTCTATTATACACAGGGTGCAGATCTGTTGGGGCAAATCTGTCTACCATTTTATTTGTTTCAACAAAGACTATCATGATGGCGAGTTTCTCCAAGATCATCCCTTGTGGGAGCTCAGGACAGGAGACAGGAAGATGTATGTCACTGGCTTTCCCAAGTCTAGCTTGCTTCTCAAGGTGCCTTTAAGAATATAGTACAGCTAAGAAGGCAAGTTTGCATACAGTCCTATACAATGACTCCAGTGACCAACGGCCAATAAATCAATTACATCTTTGTACCCTGCTTAACCTTTGGATATGACAAATATTTGGAGTGTGTTTTTTGTGGTCTCAAGCCAAAAGTTAACCACAGCCTAGAGATTTTTAAACCTCAGGAATAGAACTAGAAATCTATGTTCCCCACTTTATTCTCAGTGCAGTTGGAGAGGACAGAATTCCATTAGAGAGAGACAATGTAATTGTATTCATAACTTCTGAGGGTTGAGAGGTTGCATTTATATGATGCCTTTCTTCCAAAGATCATAAAACACCTCACATATGCTATTTCATTTATATTCCAAATGTGTTCACAGTATAAGAAAAGAGCACTTAATACAATTTTAAGGAAAAATATATTAATAATTTAATACAGTTTAGCAAAACTAAGTAAAGTAACATTTACTTAATTTAATGTACAAGAGAAACCAATGTTCAGTAACATTCATAATTAAAAATGGTTAGTGGGTGAGTTCATTGTTTTTATTTCTAATTAAAAATTTTATTTTACTTTTCCCAACTTCTCAGGATCACATGAGTTATTCTCTTTTCTTAACTCTAATTGCACTAAGTGCTTGATTCACACAATTTAGCACATTGTTATACACTGTTACATTGTCTTCTTTGTTTTCTATGTATTTTAGTCTCAATAGCTACTCAAAGGGAGAGACTGGTGTGTATTGGAAATGACAGTAACTCAAGACAGAGCCTTGAGTGCCCGACCTGTATCTGCCCCTCACTGTCATTCAACAAACTCGCAGCCTTACTATGCTCCAGTTTCTTTACTAACAAATGAAAAAAAATCGTAAAGGATTGTTGTGAGGTTCAGATAAGATTTTTTTTTCTAAAAACTACTATGCATACAAATAAGACATTATTATTGTAAACTCTGTGAAGGCAGAGACAATATTTTGTAACTGTCTTACCTACTTTCCAGGATCTAATGTGATGTTGTGTTAATATGAATTCCCAAGTAAGTACTTAATTAATATTTCTTAATAACGAACAATTACTGAGTACTTACTATTTTCCAAGAACCACTGTTAAGTACTTTACATGGAATATCTTATATTTCATTACCTTAATAGGTCATGTTATTATTATGCTCATGTTGCAAATGAAGAAACCAAGGCTGAGAGGGATTGAGCAGCCTGACCAGGGGCACATAGCTGACACTTGACTCTTAGTAGTTTGGCTACAGAGCCCAAGTTCTGAAACTCTTTACTCTGCTTGTCTTTCATAGAACCAGCATTCTTTCCTGAAAGTATGCAGAGGTTATAAAATGTCCTTCCTAAAACTATCAAAAAATGAAAGAACTTTTAAGAAGTGCATAGGAATTTGTGAGCGTGCGTGGGATATAATTTTAACTCAGAATTTGAAATAAATAAATACACCAACTTCTTGATATATGTGATTGGGTTGCAATCGTATGATGTGTGTAAGAGGTGTTTCTTTCAGAGAAACACTTCCGAGCATTTGATTTGGCAAAATGTTAAACATTGAAGTTACAGCCCACAAGATGTTTCTATTCTTCTCCTGATCAACTAGTGACAAATTCTTCCCAGAATCATGGGAGCATAAATCCGATTGTGCACAAGGCCAGTGGGAACAAGATAATTGCATGGATCTAGTACCCATCCGTTACACTCAGCATCATCAATCACTGAACTGCCACGACCTCAGCTTTCAGGAATCCCCACGTTGTTTGAAATACTCTACTATTGCCATTTATGGAAGAACCATATTATACTGTCTTTGTCTTAAGTGCTATCAAAATAAAATTAAAAATTTAAGTGTTTATCCTTCAGAGGGTGCTCATGTGATAGAGCAACGGAAAACATAAGAAAAAACATCAAAATTCAATATCATCTGATGTGAACGTAGATAAGCACCTCAATTTAAGGATCCGGTGAGCCCCACTAAGAAATTAAGTTGGGTAGTTCTCCTTTTAGTTCTTTTGTGATGGAGACTACATTTGTTAGCAGAAATGTGCCTCTGCTTTTCCCTCACACGCATCTCACACACAGGCCAACTCCATAGGGGGAGTCTGACAAATGAGCAATTCTTGAACAAAGCAAGCAAAGCATTTGGCCTGAGTAGAGATGGAATGATCAGTAGCCCACAAATTAAACTGAGTTCATGCCCAAGGTGTATACGAGCCTTTAAACCATGGAATTAAAATAAAGTTGCAATGATGAATCAGTTCAGGTTTCCTATCTTGTGTTTTCTTTCTATTCAATGTGACATATGTTTATTGAACACCTAGTGGCTGGTGGGTATAAAAGGTCAATGGCCTTCACCCTCACAAGGAGCTCACAGTTTAGTGAGAAAAACGGATCTATAAACAGGTAACTTCAAAAAAAATGAGCTAAGTAAAATAACGGAGGCATACACTGCACAGCTGTGGAACAAAGGAGGGATCAACTGTATCTTAACAGATGAAAAAAAGAGTCACAGAAAAGGAGAAACAAATTGCACTGAATTTTCAAGGAAAAAATTACACTATGACCAGGGGGGGATGACTGCTTGTAATGGATGGAGCAAAGTGATAGAAAGCAGTGTTACTCATTCCTAATAGAGGATTTTCACTTCATTTATTCCTCATTCCAGCCCCATGAAGGAGCATGTCATTGTCCTAATTGCAGAGTTTCAGAAAAGTAGACATCTCAAGAACGCAGGGCTGGTAAGTGATATGATCTTGACTTTCCTGTGTTGCTGAAGCTGAGCATTGGGAGCTTTGAGAAGAGGAGAAAGATGGAGCTGTAGGGAAAGCAGGGCCAGATGGTGGAGGGCCTCCTAAAACATGCATTTGGACTTCATCCTTTAGTGCAGGGGAGTCAGTAATGAATTTTTCAGCAGGGGAGTGGGTGACAGGAGCAGTTTTGCCTTTCAGATAGCATCCTGCTAATTGCATAGAGTGTAGTTTTGGCTGGGCATGAGGCAAACATCGACACTTTATATATTCAAAAAGTCAGTACTAATAATGTGGCCCATCCTGCTACTTTTAATGCTCAGGATGCTTTAGGCATCTCTGATTCTTTTTTTTTTTTTTTTAATTTATTTATTATTTATTTATTATTTATTTTTGGCTGTGTTGGGTCTTCGTTTCTGTGCGAGGGCTTTCTCTAGTTGCGGCAAGCGGGGGCCACTCTTCATCACGATGCGCGGGCCTCTCACTATCGCGGCCTCTCTTGTTGCAGAGCACAGGCTCCAGACGCGCAGGCTCAGTAGTTGTGGCTCACGGGCCCAGTTGCTCCGCGGCATGTGGGATCTTCCCAGACCAGGGCTCGAACCCGTGTACCTTGCATTGGCAGGCAGATTCTCAACCACTGCGCCACCAGGGAAGCCCCAGGCATCTCTGATTCTTAAACTTCCACCATAATATCTCTGTCCATCATCTCTCACTATCTCTCCGGTATGTACCTGTTTTTAACTTCCCTGCTCATCTTTCTTTCAATCTATTAAGTATATGTGTATCTGAGTTACAAAAGATGCAAAGTACAAATTCAGGACGTGAAGAAGTGCCATTTTTTACTGTATGGCAGAGCTTTGAAGGACTTTCCAAATGGTCCAAATGTATATCCAAAAAGTCCATGCACCCCTCCACTAGGAGCCTGCAGTAACACAACCCATCAAAGGCTCTATACTACCTGGTATTGCCTCCACCCTCCAACATTCCACCTGAGACCTACTGAACTTCCCAGGCTCCTGAGGAGTCTCACTTTAAGCAACTTGATTTATTAAAAAAAGAAAGAAAATTTCCAAAAATATAATATCAGATATGACAAAATATTGACCACAGGATATTTTAAAATTGCTAACTCTATTGGTATATTTTAAGTATAATTATATATATATGAAAACCCCAGAAATGCATGCATTTGTACTTTGAGGCAAACTGGCATTTCTCATCGTATTTTTGTGTTGTTTTGTCCAATTCAAATCCAAGCGAGCCTGTCTCCTTCTGAGCCCACAGGAACCCTTATTTCTCTTCTCTTTGCCATTCTCCAGCTCTTTTTACTATAACTTTTCCTTCAGCCTTGAAATGGGCAGACCCCCTCAAGATCCTCATCCCCAACCCCATTGCTCATAATTCAGTTTTCTGTGAATTGAGAAAGTTGCCTTCTTGCCATTTATCTGGAGGAGCTATGTGCACACCGCGGCTCCAGAATGGAACAGAGAAAGAAGTGAGACACATTCAGAAACTCAAAGAATCCCTCTCTTTTCACGGAACTAAACATTTACCCCTCTGAAAGTGTTTTATACAAGAATAAAAATCAAAAGTAAAAAAAATAAAAATAAACAAGGCTTATTAATGTTTGCTGGAGAAACAGAAAAGCTTTTTCCACAAGAAAAGTCCTTTCTGTACTGAAATTGGCAGCCAGACGGCCTGAGCATTTATCTCCTGCATAGAAAGTGCTCTGTCAGGCAAGCTGTGATTAACAATAAGCTGAAAAACACGCCCCAGACTTCCACTGTATTTTATTTGGCAGAGAGGAATTATTCCTCAGCACAAAGTATTTGCAACTGGCATCGGTTAAACAAGAAATTATAACCTTTAAGAGCCCTATTTATCATTAGCTGCAAAAGTGCAGACTTCATCATCAATTACTCTGACAAAGGATTACAGACCATCAACACTGCACACAGGATAACACCAGCCTTGGTGGCCAGTGGGCCACTCTGAAGGGAGGATTAGAACATTAAACACCAAGAGCCCCTTCCCCAGAGACCCCCCTCGACCCTTCCTCGCCCACCCTCTTCCCCTTTAAAGGCTGACTCTCCCATCTCTTGCACTCTCTCCCCTCACCAGCAAGCTTTCAGCAAAAAGATGCAATGGTTGTGAAAGGCCTTACTTAAGAACCTTTGGCCAAATCAAGTCAGCAGCAACTTTGCTCCAATTCTGCTCTGAATGAGCTCTGTTGATAAAAATGGAAATGACAAGATTGGTTTCTGAAAACTAAAGAAATAATATGGTCTTATTCCTCTCAGCTGCTTCATTTAGAGGCTAACTGGTCAGAAAAATAGTGAATTTTAATAAGCAAAAGGCCTCTACTGTGATTCTAAAACACCCTCCCAAACCCTGAATGGTGCCTATGTATTCTTGGAAGAAGCCTTTTTGCATTTCACTGAGGCATTAAACCATCTTTAAATGATTTCATCCCTTAGGAACAGAAAAACAAAGAGATGCTTTGTTTTCCAGACTTTAAAATTAAAAAAAAATTTAGTCTCAAGTGCATATATGTGGTTCGACATCTTTTTCAAGAAACATGTGTGTGTATCTTTATTTAGATTTAACTTTCCAGAGAAGTATGAGGTCATTGTCAGTATTACTATCACCTTGTTGCCAGTTAATTTAATTTAAATGGTCCTGGAGTTTCTCTCAGAGACTTACAGATTAATATTATTATTCCCTTCAATATTTTGCTTTTATTGACTATATTTGTCTCAGTATACAAACATCAGTATTTTATCAGAATGAAGTAAAATAACAGAATATATGTAAACCACTTATTTTTTGTTTAGTATATAGTGATCAATAAATGATGCTAATGATGCTGTTGGCAATAATGCTGATAAAGATGAGGAGGAGGGGGAATATGCAATATTAAGATTTGTGTTTATAAAGCCTTTTTAATGTTATGAAAGAACACTTGTGAACATATATATCCATATATATACGAATGCAAGTTATACATGTCGTATATTCTTAACTGTGTGAAACAATATTCAGCAAAAAAAGACTGGAAGGAGATAAATCAAAATGTTAAGAGTATTTACCTCTGAGTGATGCAATGACAGATATTTTTCTCATATTGTCTTTTCTATACTCTTCTTTAATTTTCTATGATGAGCTTCTCTTACATTTATTATGAGAAAAAAACAGAAAAGGTACAGGCAAGGAAAAAAATCAAAGCTAAAATATTAGGCTTGCAAGGTGATTGTGAACGTATATACTTTTCACAGTCAATATGATAACTCTTTGACTGTTCCCATTTTTACAATAAAGTAACTGAGACTTAAAGAGATTAAGTGATTTGCCCAATGGAAACCGGGTAGGTACCACAGCCAAAGCTGAGACATGGCTTATTCTACTTCTAGGCCTATGTGCTTTCCCTTTTTCCTTGCTGCCTCCTGAACTGATGTGTGTGTGTGTGTGTGTGTGTGTGTGTGTGTGTGCGTGTGCACACTCAGGCACACTTGCACATTCACATTCCATATCTTTCCCAGTTAATGTGGGTTTAAGAAGCGGGTCTATTCATATATGAGGCTCCTAATCTCTCCAGATTAGAGCATGTTCCTTCACATTTGGTCTGCTATGTTCATAAAAACTATCACAGGGCTATCACTTGTGGGTGACCGCCTCCAAAAATCACAGGAGTTTGGATGGCTTTATTTAGCTCTATTAGGTTCAAAGAATGTACCAGGCAGATTCTCAGTCCAAAAATAATCTCCTTTTATTAGTGCTCTAAATTAACTTATGGAGGAGTGAGCCGAGCTAAATTAAAGCTTTCATACAGCGAGGCCCCAGGATTTTTACTGAGTGGTAAACGTTTTCTCTCCCTGTGAGAACTTTACTATTTCCTTCCTCTAAGAGAGGCTGTGCTTAGATGCAAAGAAAGTAGCTCAAAGCAGATCTCAGAGAATTCATTTTATTTGACAAAGACTCTTAGTTTGAGTCCCCAGTGTGGAATATTTAAGATTTTATAGGTTTTCCTAGCTTTTAAAGTAATTTGCATGTAAATAAAGAGATACTAATCTCTAGCACAAATGGAAAAATGTGTTCTTTGCCATTTTTTAACTGGAAAATTGAATCATAAGAGCCATTGAGTGAGGTATTTTTACTTATAAAGAACTTCAAGTGGCTTAAATCTTAACCACATCCTTTCTGGACTGCCAGCTGTACTTATGTTATCTTTTCATAACCATTGGAATACTATGGCACATTCCTCTCTGAGAACTGCACACTAGGGAAGAGGCAAAGTAAGACAAAAAATATGATACTGAGATCCAAGTTTGCCTCTTTTTCTCTAATACAGACGCGTCATCGCTGGCTGTGACTAATAATGCATTTAGCACCCTTCCTGCAGTGGGGGGATAACACCCACTGAGTTTCCAAATCGCTCTAGAAAAGCATGCCAGGCTGGTCTTACTGTCATGTGGCCCTGGGACTTTTCATGTGTCACACTCTCCTTTGCTCCTGCCTAGCTGGCACCTTGCATGAGTGACCCGTGCAGATGTGAGGTGTGGATGCTGTCTCTCTTTTGTGCTGGATTTTGGACCCGTACCACTACAGGGAGAGGAAGCTAAAAGCCCAAGCCTTTTATGTTGAAGTCTAGAGGGAAGCACATCTATATTTTATTTCTCCACACTGAACATCTGGAAGGTCCCAGAAAAATCATCCTAAATCACTCTAAGCCTATGTTACATTACATCAACTGGGGTGCCAGATAAGGGTCCAGAGAATAGAGCAAAAAAGAGTACATCCAGGAAAAGAAGTGAAAAGAGAAGACGCAGTTAGGATAGTTGGAGGGAAAGGTGTGATTTCATACCTCTTATAGATTTCTTGTTGACTGGAGGTGTGACTTTCTAACAGGAACTAACAGGAAGTGATTTTTTTTTACCTTGAATATATATGCATTTTATTTAAAAAAAATAAAAGATCAAATAAACAAATAAATAAAATAGTTTCAGGACCTTAAATACATCTAGTTTTATGTTTTCTTTTTATTATTTATCAGTAACTATTATTCTTATAATATCTAATGCCAATATGAGGCTATAAGTTCACACATAAGGACTTTAAAAATGATTCCTCACTGAATAGAGCAAAAGAGCACATCCATAATTATTAGCCACTATTAATCAAATCACTGCTTATGTGTTGCAGATTTAATATTTTAAAATAATGAACCAGCACTACTTCAGTTGCTCTCTTTTTTTTAACACAATCCAAATCTAAAAACTTTGCAGCAAAATTTCTTTGATGTTTGACTCTTGCCAGCATACAAATCCAAAAATGTTGGTGGCAATAGTCTCTACTTTCCTTTTTGAGTTTTTATTTTTTAATTGAAGTATTACAATATTATGTAGTATTGAATATATTAGAATATTATGATAGGAAATGATTTGAACTAATAGAAAATATAATTGACTGGGAGTTGATATGTCCAAGTGAAAAGAACTCAAGTACAGCTGGCAGTAAAAAGGCTTCTGATCCTGACTCTGAAGAAGAAAATATTCTCCTCTATCTAACTGTGGCTGAGAATCTCACGCATGTACATATTCCCAGCATGAAAGAATGACTTTTCCACCCAAAGACAAATATTCCTTCACTAAGTGTATGTGAACAGACACATGACACTAGCGTCAAATATATTCCAGAAAGGTTTTGTTAAAAGGTGGGGGTGGGGGGGGGACAATTGATTGAATATTTAGGTATGTAGTATTTATATAGCATCTTATTTTGAGCGGTTACAACCAGAAGGCAGCTTTGGAAAAGCCACTGGTGGAACATAATGGGCATTAAAGAGGTACTCCATTTGCAAACACAGTTCTGCCACCAGCAACCTGATCTTGTGTAAATCACCTCAGATTCCTCATTTTGCAAATAAGAGGTTTGGAAGCCACCCTCTCCAGCCCCTTGTAGCTCTAATCGTCCATGGGGGTAGAGTTATTGCATTTAGCCATTCTAATATCAGATATCTTGTAAATCAGGCCCCCAAAGACATCCCAGTGGGTGAACTAGACTCTTCCATTGCAAGTTCTTGCAACTACATGCAGGTTCAGAGAGCCCCGGCCTCTCTCCCAATGCACTGGATTGTTAGACTCTGCCAGTTCCTAATTTACTTCATGAAGAGGCTGAATGACAAATTAGAAGAACTGATGCCTTTAGCCACCACTTAGTTTCCCGCATCTGTTGTTATTCTAACAACAACAAAAAAATCCTTAGATGTTATCGTACTTAAAATTTTTTATCTATAGAAACACTTCAAGCACAGCTGTTATTCATTAGACTCCGGTGGCTGAAAGCATTTGGTTACTACAGGAAAAGGAAAAAAGAAAATCAGTAACGTTTTATTTACAGTCTGCTTTCATTGTGAAATAGTAGAAGTTCCTGAGTTAATAAAAAGATGTGCTTGGTACTAAAAGCCTAAATATGCTTTCTTAAAAGAGTGGTAAATACTGCGGGCACATTTCCCAGATTTTAAGCACTATTCCAATTCTCTTATTTTCCCCATAAATATGCTCACACTTTTTAGCCCATGTGACTAGCTTTTGAATAAGAAAATGAAGTTATATAGGGAATATGCCTCTTCTAAATGGGCATATGTATAATACATGCACACAAGCATGTACATGTACAAAATTTTCATATAAATTTTATAAAGATAATTTCCACCCTACAAAGAAAACAGCTGTTCTGTGAGATAGTGCACTCCTTAGCTGTGAAAACCTTTAAACAAGCCCTGGATCTTGTTTAATCCAGGAATACCAGAGGAGGAATTCCAGATCCCAGAATAGGTTTGATTCAATCACTTATAAACTCTCTTTCAACTGTGAGTTCAGAGATTCTGTAAGTTACCATTTTCTCCTTAATTCATTTTAGAAATTGACCCAACCTTTTTACTGTGTTTCATTTGTTGGCAGGGGCTATAACAAACACAAGTGAGAAACTAAAACCTTGTGGTGCTGAAATCTGGATACATTTGCACCTGGGATTTTGGACACATTTGCACCTAGAAACCAAAGTATGTGGTAATAAAATCCTTTGTGACAGCAACCTTCTTCCAAAAAAACTGCAAAGTGCTATATAAAACTAAAACTCTATGGTATCTATCTGTGGTGAACAATACTATTCCCTCTCCTCACAGGCAGAAAACATGGAAATTAGGAATCAAATGTTTGAAATAAAATGGAATTATTACTCCCAACCATTTTATTTTGCAGACAAAAACTCACCTGCAATTTATACTATGTAGATTTGTTTCTTTGCTACTACTGATACATCTCACTTTCCTCCAATCAGATCAGATTTCTGATCGTCTCATCTCAAAATTTAGTCCAATTCAAGGTCTGATCTTCTCGTCTTTTTAATTCAATTTCCAAGAAATTCCAAGTAATAAATGGCCCCATCAACCCCATTACCCATCCTCCATCATACCAACTGTACTATCAAACGTCTCATTCCTAAAAGTTCTCTTTTTAAGAGTCTGGCTGAGCAAGTTCTACCTAGCAACACCAATTTTCAAATTATTTACAATGGTAATTGTTGAATTTAGTGGGGGTTAGGGGTAGGGGAAGAGGGGGATCACAGCCCAGCAAGAAAGTTAACTGTTGTTCTTTCCTGGTCCCCTTCGTAAGTAAGGCACTGCTGTCATATCAAATATCCTGTTTCCTGAAAACATGACTCTGAGATTGGTATGTGCGGGAAGTTACATCATAGCAGAATTCAGTCTCGTTGACCCTAAGTGCACCCATATTCCAGCTTTTGCCCTCTGGCCCCACCTCCTTAATCACATTTGCATGCTGTCTCCACTCTTTATAGTAACATTTAGAACTTTTCTACAGCATATTTTATTGTGCAAGTCATTTATCAATGCTATTTCATCTTTTCTCACCCTCGTTCCTTTGAGGTAGAGCCCTGTGATTAGTAATAATAACAAAACCATGCTATTTGGCTTTTCTATAGCTTCTGTCTCCTGAGAACTCTACATATATTAACAGCACACACAGTGTTCTCCCAAATGGCTCAGGTCACAGAACGAGCAGGGAAGAATGCTATGACTAGCCTAAGTGGAATAAATTGAAGGTTGGGTTGGAAATGAATCAAGATGCTGGTGTTAATATGCCCAACTATTTAGGAAAAGTTCCAGGATCACTTAATGATGAAAAGCAATGAGGCTGTCAAAATTTGCCTGGAATATATATAGGATTAAGCAAGCTCCTAAAGTTTCCCAAGGTACCTCAAGGTCAAGGGCTTTCTGCAGAAGGTAAGGCTTTTTGATGATATACAAATTCCAAAAGCCCCAAACGCAGAAAAATGTAAGAGAGGTAGGGGTGAGTGTGTGTTGGGTGGTGGTGGGGAATTAATTAGTTAAAGATTTCTTTAACTTATTTCCATGAAAGTTCTTTACTGAACCCATTTAAATCCTCAATACTTGTCACAGACTATCATTTTTTATCTTGAAAAAAAAATGATTCCACAACTAGGACAAATCTAATTCTTAAATAATAAGAGAATACTAGTGACCTGAAATAAAAACAGCTTTGATTTTTCATCAGATACATGTAATGCATAACTTAATAATAATAATAAGGTTATAATGCTCATTATAATGTAGGGTTATAATAATAATGTAAGGTTATCTTTTAACTACATTCTAGAAAGTTGGCTACATTCTAATATATAATTCAACAGTGAATCAAGGAAGAATATTCCAACAGTCTTACTAACCCCATTTATTGGGATTTTTAAGGCTCTTCTCTTGAGTTAAACTCTTCAAATTAAGAATTTAATCAAAAATATTGAAACTATGGAAAACTAACTAGATTTTTAACCCATAAAGATTGTCAGTTATTAGGAAGAACTTCCTGAGCCTGGACAATCATTAATATAGATGCATATTCTTTCCCAGAAATATAAATCCTACTCCAATTTTGGACTTCCAAGATAAAAATAACTCCTGTATCAAATAATCTGTTCCTCTCTTGTAACATCACTTTCCATTTAATATTATATTTATTTTGGGTTTATCTAATCTAGAGCCTAGATTCTAGACCCATCCATCAACTCAAGTTTCTTGAGAGACAAAGACCTTTGCGTTCTCAGAGTGCTTAACACAGTACCATGTACATATGTTGGTGCATTAAATATTTCTTGAATTAATGTTGCAATAAGGTAGGTTTAAGTGTTGTAATAAGGCATTGCTTCCCCCACCCCAACAGAAGGTCGAGTGGTCCCCTGAAACCTGCAGCTAGAACTCTGTCAGCCACCAGAGCACAAGGGTTAAAATATTTCCATTTTACATTAAACCCTTGGGACTGTGCTCCCTTAGTTTATTTATTTTCAATTCTATATTTGTCACTCACACAAGAATAGGCGAGGAAAAAGAGGGAGAGGAAGGAGAAGGGGGAAGGAGGAAGGAGAGGAGGAGAAAAGGAAGGGTGGGGGAGGGAATGCAGAAGAATGGGGGGAGAAAAAGAAGAAAAGGGAGAGAAAAAGAAGGAGAGAGGAAGAAAAGATGGGAACTGGGGAAAACAACATAATTCAATGTACCTGAAATAATAGCAAAAACATGAGAAAGAAAAAAATAAAAAGGAAAGAAGGAAAGAAGGGAGGGAGGGAGGGAAGGACGGAAGGAAAGAGGGAGGAAGGAAAGAAGAAAGAAATGAATGTAATTTCTTCTCGAAGTCAGAATTCATTTGAGTGGCAACTCTATAAAAACAAGTTGGTTCTCATTACTTGGGTTAAATTTGACCTGATTAAATCCATTGGCAGTGTCTAAGACATTACTTTATATTTCATGCCTAGGTTGGCTAATAAACATTTATTAACCCAATCTGAGTTTGCTTGCTGGCACCCAACCCATCTGCTTTATTTCATTTATTCAACAAATGCTTTTTGAGGAACAATTTCCCAGGTCTGTGATTGGCATTGGAAAAATAGTGGCGAACAAAACATGTCTCTCACTTGAAAGGATTACCCGACTCTCTCTACAGCCATCTGAAACCCAAACTAGTGCTATTATCCATCCCCAAATTTTGTCAAGCAAGCATCTTTTTCATCACATTATCCTCTCTAAATTCTTTTTGTCTGCCCAGACAAAACCATTAGTACCTCTCCCTGTGATCAAACCTTTTCTAATGGACTATCTCTGATCAATCCCTGCAGTCCCTGGTTCTGACCCCAATGGCAGTGCTTGCATCAAGCCAACTTACTATTCTCTCTCCAGGCTCTTACATCTTCTGAAATTTCCATCTCTCTGAATAGTTCCTAAATTTTTTTAATTCAAACTCTGCCAAGAATCACACATCCAGACCTTTCTGACACAAAATCCAGGTGGCCCATATTTAAACCATCCTGACCCCATAAAAACATTTGAATGTTTAAACCCAATTTATATTACAATTACTCTTATCACAAAAATTCTCATATATAGGAGGAGGTGGCGGGTTTTGCCAACAGTGTATTCTCTCACATTTTCAAATCCAAAAACTAGGTTACTAATGTTAACTACCAAGTTTGCTTTTGGGTATGACTAGGACTAACTGCCAACACCCAACCAACTTTTCTTGTACATACCACACATACTTGAACTGTCTGTGGTGGCAAAATGGACTGTTATGTATAAAGGGAATTCCCTTCCCCCAATCCGTTCTAAGTGATTAACATCTATTCATCTTTCATTATTCAGCCCAAAGTTCGTATCTTCCATGTAGTTCTTCCTTAGCCATCTGGCTGACAACTTTATCCTTTGTGACTCTTCTTTATCCTGCCTTGATCCTGACTCCGTCCTAGAATCCATGACATGTTGCTGATTTAGGATTCATATGTCTGCCTCTTCTAAACTATGCGGTCCTAGGGGGCAGGGCCCAGACCTTACACAACACAATATTTCTAGTGCGTATAACAGTGCGTGCAACAGTGTAGGTACTCTGTAAATGTTGAATGAATGTGAGAGATGGGAGGAGGGCAGGTCTTGTATATCATGAAAGACTAATCAAAAATGGCTAGCAGGAGCTACAGACCTTCTGGCAGCTCCTGAATTTTCCAAGTGAAATATTGCCTGAAATCTGGTGAGAAAAGTGTTTCATACAGATGATGAATGCCAACCTAGCCTTTCTCAGCCAAAATACAGCCAAATCGTTAAAACACCTTCCCTTTTTTAATTTATCTGTCTTGTGACATAATCCAGCCTCAGGGCGTCAAGCTCCCCACATCTCACCTCATATCGCCACCTGGTGTCCAAAAGCAAGAAAAATATCTAAGAAATGAAAAGGATTGTTTTTAAGCTGATAAATATCAGGACCTTAGAATCATATACTGAAAGTTTAAAAAAATCACATGCTTCTTGGCATAGACTTCTGGTCACAAACATAAAGATTAAGTGCACAAAACTCCCTCAAAGCACAGCCTGTTTCCACTCACATCTTCACGCAAGAAAAGAATGCTGTCAATCTTTTCAGTTCCGTGGACTACCTTCCCCCCACCATAGATTCCACGTTTTAAAAACTTTACCGGAAAATAAACTATAATTTGTTATTTGCATTAAGTAAACTCAAAACTGTCAGTCTATGGTGTCGTTTAGCCTGTGATAGCCAGGAATATCATCATTCATTATGCATTCAATCAGCTCTTTAGTGAGTCCCTACTGTATTCTAAGAGCTATACAATGCTCCACAGAGATACAGTAAATTAATATCAATCCACTCAAGAAATCTTAAAGTTTTTTCTTTGTCTGTAGAGAGTAAACATATATTTTCATTAGGTGTTTTGAAATAACTGAAAATTAGTAAAGTTTTCCTATCACTGCCCCTAAGAAGCTGGGGAATCTGAACTTGTGTACCAGTGGATAAGGAAAAAGTAGATCCTGATGGATTGAGTACAGCTTCAAATCAATAATTCCTGAAAAAAAAGTCTCAAATGTCTACTTTTTACTCAGATTATCTTTCATCTGGTTTTAAATATGTAATTGGTTGTTAAGGCATATTGATGATAATTTTATTGTCACAGAACTAAGAACTGAAAACGCATAGCTAAAGAATAATATGAATTTTACTTGAACTAGGGTCACCATGAAATCATCAAATAAGTTTCAATAACAAAATCAGCAATTATATAGTGAAGATATAGGAGGCAAAAAATACCTAGATCAGAGATTCCTAGTCAACAGTCCTCAGAACAAAGACAAAGCTTTCAAGGTTCCAATATAAAATGGGGAGGAAATAAGTACAAAGCAGTGAGTTTCTTCATGAGTTAAATGCACCCATATGTTTTATTCTGAGATTATAGTCATTTTATTATTTTGGTGCTATAGTATCCTTTTCTTTATGAAACAATATAGTCAGAAAAGAGTAGGAAGTTTATATAAATGTCCTTATTTGGCTAAACAAGTAAGAATGCCCAGAATTTTTTGAATAAAATTTTACAACTAAATAAATTTCTAAAGTCTAGATTATCCCGAGCATGAATCTGAAATTAATTTTGAAGGGTTAAAAGTTGGAAACCCTCAAAACACACCTGGCTTTGTGTTATCTTTAAGAGCAAAATTTAAAAATCCAATTGCTTTTTCAAACGGATTGCTTAAAAAAAAAAGGCAATGTCTAAGAAAAGTAGAAGAAAACCCCAATACCTCCATTTTTGCAAGTATAGCCCAATTCCACAGATATCTCTTTACACTACGTAACATTACATTTTTCTGACCCACGTTGTACTCTGAGTACTAATGTTTCCCTTCAGTGATTTTACACCACTTCGAGGTCCAAATTCAGCAGGCAGTTCTAGGCTTTATCTCCCAAGATCTCTAGGTTAATAGATTTAATAATAATAATAACAATAATAATTTTTAGAGAGGTACTGCACTGGATTTAGAGGTCACTCAGCAAATAAATAGATATATAGCCTAGATGCTTTGACTTTTAAATCATAGAGTAAGCAACATGTTGCTTCTCAAACAAAATATGCTTGATCCTTAGCTTTAAGCAAAATCTATTTCTCTCCCACCCGTTCTCTTTCTCCCTCCTTCTTTTTCCCTCTCTCTCACCACAAAGCTTTCTGGATTGAGTAGAAGTATTTGGTCACTTGCTCTCTGACCCCAGAGTCTCCTGAGACTATATATTCATTTTAAGAATGAGTCCCTTTAGTTACCTAAAGTGTCCTCGGACTAAATTGTTTCCAGATGTTTACAAATATTTCAAGGAAATATTCACACAGATTTTATGGCTGAGTGATAAAGGACTCCACAGTGTCTGCTCAATTGTAAAATAAGGATCAAGTGCTTATTATAAAATAACTTCCATTCTGCAAGTATTTGCTACATGCCAGGCACAGCGGTAACCACGCTCAATACATTATCTCACTGGATGCTCACAATAGCCCTATATGGGAGGTTTTGTACTCCTCGTTTTGGAGAAAAGGAAGGTGGGGCTCAGAGAGTAACCACAGAACATGAAGTGAGGGAATGGGCTGCTATACTAAGTCCACATTCTTAGCCGGTGGGCCCTGCCTCTCTCTCAGAGCAAAGCTCTTCTCCTGTTGGCTTAGCACAGGACACAGAGGAAAGAATTCACAGAAGCTGTGGAGCATCCCTGAACATCCAAATAAATTTCCTTTAAAAGGTGAGAGAAGAAGGTTTGTAGACCAAGAGTCCTCCTTGTTTAATATCCATGAGTACTTCCCACAGACTTGTTCACCAAATATAGCAACAGACTGTAAATGTATGACGCCAACACTTTCTCACTATTTAAAAACCAGGGCTTCTCCGGTTGCGCAGTGGTTGAGAATCCGCCTGCCAGTGCAGGGGACACGGGTTCGAGCCCTGGTCCGGGAAGATCCCACATGCCGCGAAGCAGCTAAGCCCGTGAGCCACAACTACTGAGCCCACGTACCACAACTACTGAAGCCCGTGCACCTAGAGCCCGTGCTCCGCAACAAGAGAAGCCACCGCAACGAAGAGTCGCCCCCCGCTCGCCGCAACAAGAGAAAAGCCCGCGCGCAGCAACGAAGACCCAATGCAGCCAGAAAGAATAAATAAATAAGATAAAATAATAAAATAAATACATTTATTAAAAAATAAATAAATAAAAATAAAAACCAGCTTTCACGTACGGAGTTTGAAATTTGCCTGTTTATATTGTTCTTCACTCACAATATTCTGACCTGTAAAAAAAAGAATCCTAAGTGGTCAAGGTGACCTTTTTAAAAGAAGCTCTTAATATCATAGAAACTATGCTTTCTGTTTAACTTTGTGTTACTCTGGAAAGAGACTAGTATTAATTAAAAAACGCTTAAATGACTTTTATTTGGGGTGGGGATGAGGAGGTGTCCAATCCATTATTGATTGTTCTAACTAATGGAGAGAAGCAAGCCATGACCATTTACAAGGTACTCAATGAATGTTAGTTGCACTCCCCAAAACAAAAGGTAGTCCAGAAGCCTTCTGTATTTACGCTTGAAAAATATTATATAGTTTCTTTGTTTTCGTTTACCTAGGAGGTATACATTTCTAACAGGTTTTGCCTAGGTTTAGTTTCCAGATGATTTTGGGTTCTCAACGTGCAGTCTCTGGGATAATGAAATGAAGTATCTCTGGAGTGTGCAAGTTAGAGACAGCGACCATCGACATTAAAAGAATCCACCAAGTGGGAAATCCATATGCAGGCAATTAAGAGGTGACGCTGTTTGCTCTGGAAATGTCTCTCCTGGAATTGAGCGCACAAGCTGCTGCAGCCGCCTGTCTCCTACCGATGTTAAATGTCATCTATTCATGCCACCTCTTCCTCTGTTCTCATCAAATAGCTACCCTCCTAAGGCTAGAATTTGAATGAGTGTCAGAAATTGCTGACCTTGCCAAGTCACATTTTCCTTAGTCCCACTCCCCAAGGCACCACAGAACTCTCAGACTTTTGACCTTGCTGAAAACCATGGGATTATTTGAATGAGATCTCTTCCCCACTTCTCTCCTTCCCCCCTTTCCAAGGTCTCCAATAGCTCCTTTTAAAGAAAAGCTGGGTTATAAAATGCAGAGCTGCCCGCTTTTGCCCTCTTAGGTTTTCTGGCCCTCTAAAAGCCAGCATTTTTTCCAAGCTGCCATTCTCCACTCACCAGACCATATTTTTAAAAAAATATCTGGAACACAAACAGCAACTTGTTTTTTGTACCCTTGACTAAAAATCTACCAGGCTTTTTTTTTTTTTTTTTAAATGTAATGTTGTTTCAAATCATTTTTAAGTGAGTTTAATGCTGGTGAAAGGTGCCTAGATTGACAGCCTGGAGGCGGAGGGTCTATATTTTTAACTGTAACAGAGTGAGGCAATGTCAGCTACTGCCAAGGAAATTCACAGGCCTCACCCTTCTGCTTGCAAGCGTCCTTGTGGGATTGAACAGGTACATGTCCATTTGAAATTTGCTTACTTAGTGTTTATATTGTTCTTAACTCACAATGTTCCAACTTGTAAAAAAATTCTACTACACCCAAGTCCTGTTCAAATGCTGCCTTTTCCAGGAAGCCTTTCCTCACGTATCCCTGCTAGTTTGAAAAATCTACCGTCTGATTCCCTAGCAGTTTGCTACCCTTCTGTTATACTAGAGTTTTATAGTAGTGTTGATCAGACCTCAAGCCACATACATCTTTTTTCTTTTAATTTTTATTAGGGTATAGTTCATTTACAATGTTGTGTTAGTTTCTTCTCATATACATCTTTTCTTCCAAGTTGTGCCCCCTTCAAGACTCCATTAAACAAACAAACAAAAAAAGACAAATCAAGCATGCATTATCATTCCATTTTACAGATGGGTAATAGAGGCCAAGAGTGGCAGACATAGGCAGGACTGAAATCTAGATGTTCTGATTTCAAATTCCAAATTCTTCTATTCTTCACCTACCAAAACAAATATTTTTTAAACTTCCTAGTCTGGATGAAAGCACTGTAATTCCCAAATCATCTTCCCTCTAACTGTGTCTTGCAGATTGCCTCCATAAATCCTCTGGCTTGGAATCAGCCTTCTGAGAACTGCTGAGTTGTTCCCTTCAGCTACTAGTCAGGACTTGAATTACCCTTTGACCAGCCTTCCCAGGTCTGAGCTGACTATGACCGGCCTTGTCAGGCTGCAGGGCTTCCCCACCTCACACTGTCCTCTGTGTCCCCCCTGCATCAGGAGATGTGCAGGGCTGGTTCCAGCCACCACTGGTGTAAAATGATTTATCCTGACCCAATTTCCTCTGCTCCTTTTTTCAGATCATTAATAAAGACATTAGTGGAAGCTCAGAAGAAGTGAGAAGCCTAATAAAACCTTAAATAAGCCCTGTTGCAAAGCCAATATTTCAGCCTCAGGAAAAATATTGTCTAAATTCCCTGTGTTAAGAAATTAATAAACCGTCTCTGAATTCTAGCCTCAAAGTTAGGGGACTGTCAGCTTGTTCCAAGGTTCAGTTTATATGAAGTCCAGTTTTTCTTTCCAACTACTGAACTTTTCTGTGTGGTCTGTTTAATTGATTGCATACTTGCACATTTATGCTGACTATAACATCACTTGCCAAATAACTTGAAAATCATGAGAAGTGTTAGAAGGTTTAGAATGCTGAGGAAAATGAGATAATGAGGCATTTCTTAACTCTCGTGGTACTATAAGCTGCACAATGCTTAAAGTACTGGAGGTTCAAAATATTCTTTAAAAGCAAGAGGAGATGTTGAAAACATATTTGTGGTTACCAGGGGGTAAGGGGGGGGAGGATAAATTGGAAGATTAGGATTGACATGTACACCTTACTATATATAAAATAGATAACTAATAAGGACCTACTGTATAGCACAGGGAACTCTGCTCAACACTCTGTAATGGCCTATATGGGAAAAGAATCTACAAAAGAGTAGATATACGTATAACCGATTCACTTTGCTGTACATCTGAAACTAACACAACATTGTAAATCAACTCTACTCCAATAAAAATGTTAAAAAATAAATAAAAGCAAGATGTACCTATTCAAAGTTTCTTCTTTCCAACTAGTGGTTTCTTACATGTTTGAAATTCTTCCTCCAGTTTAGAATCACTTCCAGGTCATAGAAAATTCCATCTGTAAAGAACTATAAGGGAAGATCTGATCAAGCCCCTGTGAGACAAAATGTCTGCCCGGAGAAACAGGCATGTAGAACAGAAGACGGGAAGGAGTTGCAGTTGCTGTTGAAAGTTTGAGCTGGGTCCACCTGGTAGCGTGAGGTACCCTTGAGTGATGGGGAAAAGAGGAAGAAAAGGTATGGAGGACGGGTGATCTCAGGATTGGACATGTTAAAATTACACTGAAGGTGAGCTATGTGAGGGCCAGTATTAGATTCATCTCACCAATTAGATGATTGGCTTTTTTTTGGCAAAAGCCCATGTCATATGCATCTTCAGTATCCTCCAAAGTGCTTGCCATGGTGCCGAACACAATAAATACTTGTTAACTGGATGACCAGTGGTAGGTAAAATGTTCTGATTTGAGCTCATCTGAACTCTGCGTACTATTTCATTGTTTGGAGAAAAGACCTCGCTGACTTCTGACCTTTGACTGCATTAATGCACACACACTAAAGGGGAGGAACTCCAACCTAGGAAATAACAAATAACGTCTCAAGGCATTTCAGTTATCACGTATCTGAATTGCGGTCGCTAGTAATACTACCTTCTGATGTTTTGTTAAATTACAAAGACCCTGCTTTTGAACTTAAACTTAAAACAGAATCCTTCCTTTCTGGGAAAATTACAGGCAGTACCTGAATTACAGGCTCAAACTTTTCAAATCACAAACTCGAGAAAAAAACTGCCCACATTTCACACTGCACTGCACCCAACCACTCCCTCTTCTTTGTCAACTGGTTCCAGGGAGCTCCCTGAGAAAAGGCTTGCAAGTTTGAGAGAAAACCTGGGTAAGGAAATACAGAAAAGATGAGGCTGAGAAAAGTAAGCACCTGGGGTCAGTCCTCCAGGCAAGGCCTCTTGTATCTACTAAGCCAGCTGGCTCCCATCAGCCTCCTAGACCCCTATAGTAAGCACAGTCTGGGTGCCTGCCACCGATGCTCAGCTTTTCATCCATACAGCTGGTTCAAAACACCATCGCCCCCGACCTGGCCTGTTGCAATAACCTCCTAATTGCTTCTCCTTTCCCCTCTAATATCTATTTTCCATATAGCAGTCATGCTGTTCTTTTAAATTCATCAATCAGATTACAAAACTCCCCAGCTTAAATCTCTCCACTGGCTTCCCACTGCCATCACACGTAGAATATAAGCCCAGCTCCTCACTGTGACCGACAAGGTCACTATCACCTGGCCCCTACCTATGTCTATGATCTCATCTGCCAAACTCCTATCACTTGCTATTTTCCAGTCACACTGACCTTCTTTCTGTTCCTTGGACCTATCAAGTTTGTACCTGCCACAGGGCCTTTGCACTTGCTGTTCATTCCCACTGCCTGAGAGGCTCTTTACTCCCATCTCCTCATGGTTAGCTCCTTCTTTTCATTATATCCTTGCTCATATAATCCTGTTCATTTCCTTTATAGAACTTAGCATCATGTGTAATTGAATCATTTATCTAGTTGTTCGTTTATGTACAGGTTTATCACCTTTCTTTCCCAGGAGAATGTAAGGTTTAGGAGAAGAAACAATTTGTCTTTTTCACTGCTTCATCCCCAAAACCTAGGATAGTGACTGCCACACAGCAGGTACTCAAAACATAGCTGTCAAACATGAGAAAATGAGTGAGAGGAACAGAAAAGACAGTGGAATGGGAGTCTGTTCCTCAATCATGACAGACTTAAACTTAGGCCTCCAACTTGGTTTCATCAGCAAATCTCAGAAGATGGGGCCTTGGGCTGCCCAGGGTTTATTGAGTGTTGGTCCAGATGATGAAAATTCAGTATATCATTTCCCATTAAACTACTGTTCTGTGTGTTTATCTTCATCACTGGGAACGAAGAAAGAAGAGGGGTGAGAAGGATGATCGAGGCACCAAAACCTCAGTGGCATTCTTAAAGAAACCGGGCAAAGAGGCCACACCATAAACGACATGAGAGCACCAGGAGAGAAGGGCTGAATTCATACGTTGGTGGTCAGGGGGTAGGTGCTAAAGAAGGCTGCCAGAGATAAAATTCATCCAGTTCTAAATTTTTCCCAGCACTGGTCTTATACCAGTAAAGAGGGAAAGTCATCCCTTTCCTCCTCACTGTTGAGCCCCTGAGACACTTCCTTCCAGGACACAACCCTCTGGATGCCTCCATCATCACTACTGTTCGTCTATATCATACTTTTACTAGTCTGTTGGAGGCTTCCTGGGACCCTAATCACCACTTATAACATTGCATCTGGAAAAATGAATTTCCAATTCCAAACAACCAAATCAGACTGACTCTTTCAAATAAAACCCTCTTCTTTGCTATTAAAAAAAAAAAAAAAATTTCCATAGCAGGAAAGAATATAACCAGAAATTTTGGACCTGTCATTTTGTTTCAATATTTTAATCCAGTATTAGACCTGACACAATTTAAAAGATTTGTACCACTCGTGAGATGAGGTAAAGACCATATATACCTGATTTAATCTTCTATGGACTTGTAAAAACTATACTGGTATGCTTTCTATTTGAGAGGATTATAGCTCAGAGGGGCTGGGTGGCATGTTCAAGGTCAGAGCCATGATCAAAATCAAGTCCTTATCTTGAGGAAAGCTCTCTGGCTCTCCTAATCTCTTCTCTAGTACTGTCTTCAGATCACCCTTTCAGTCAAGTTCACCGAGCCCTGTAATTAACCTCAACTTTGCTGCTTAACTGTCATTGAAGTATCCAGGGACACGAGGGGTTTTCTTTGCAAAAATATAATTTTCTAAAGGACTATTTGCATTTTTTAACTTGTAAGCCCAGTGAACAGTCCAGTACCACAGTTACAGGAGTACTGTGCTCCCTGGACTAAACGTCACAGAAAAGCCATTCAACTCAATCATTTTCTTCCACTTTTCTAGCCACTGGAGGATAAGTGATAGGATAACAGAATACGGGTTACCAGAGGGGTCAAGACAGGTTCTGGTTTTGTCAGGATTAACTTTGAGGCTTTAGGCAAGTTGCTCAGCCCCTTCTGAGTCTCAAAACCCTATTTGTAAAGTGGGCATGACAATATCTACCACTCAGCATTATTGTGAAAATTTAAACAGTATTAAGTAGTATAAATCACCCAGCACAGTACCTGGTCATGATGAGTGCTCAATAAATCTTAATTTCTTTCCCTTAGCTCCCTTCCTCCATTGAAAGATCCAAAGACATTAGATAAGTGGTATCATCTCTGAGCCGCAGGGCCAAACACAGAGAAATATAGAAACTAATCCAAATTCCCTTTGCTAACACAGGAACCTTCTTTGTTATATCATGGATACATTTTACATTCTTTTGGGTTAATAGGAATAGAAACACATTTTACAGTTACATTATAGAAGTTAATATCACATAGAGGATTATCTTTCTGTGGAAGCATTATGCTTGCTACTTAGAAAACTGTATTTAAACCAGGAAGCCCAGCTGTCTTTGGTAACTGTTCAGCCCAAAGAAACACTCACTGAGAAGGTGAGTCAGCAGGGCTAACTTTCAAGACAATCACAACCAAGGCGAGCATCTGCAAGACCTGAAATATGGGATGTTATGACACTGGGTGAATTACTTCTTACGTACTTAATTATGCAACAACAAGATTTGCAGGAGCATGACCACATAGTTCTCCTGAGTATACTGCCAGTATGCTCCAAAAATGATTAAATATAAAATAAACAACAGCTAACTGTAAATTATGAAGTTGTAATTCCACTAAGGGGGTGCCAGTGATGTCATAAACCACTAGAGCAAAGTTTAGGTCACCAAAGGATCCCAGATGAGCTTAGAGGCCTGTAACTCAGCAGTGGTCTCTACTGCAGATATGACTCCAGGAAAGTCTTTCCCCTTGGTTTTTGCCCCTTCTCATCTCTGCCAAGGTCCTCCTTTCTTGTTCTCTTCCTCTGAGCTCTCTAAAATCACACTAACCCTGCCTTTCTAAATGCAGTTCCTTTTTAACTGAATGGTCTGTCATTTAAGAGGCTATCCACATCTCCTCCACACTCTTTGAACAGCAATCTATGAATTAGATATACTTCAGTAGAAAAAAGCAAAGCCTGATATTTAACAGAAAAATCCATTTAGGGCAAAAGCCCTGGAACACACCTTAAAAGGAGATATTTGAGAT
The DNA here is from genome assembly GCF_028564815.1 of Eubalaena glacialis. NCBI lineage: Eukaryota > Metazoa > Chordata > Mammalia > Artiodactyla > Balaenidae > Eubalaena > Eubalaena glacialis. Next base: position 62,587,422 of record NC_083718.1, read on the forward strand.
GTAACTTTAGTATGTGCCAAGCTAATGTATGTGCCCACTAATGGAATAAATTTGTCTCTAAACATGGCAAACTTGGAAAAGTTATGTTGAAATTTCAAAATACAACCTTCCCACAGTCAATGTCTGAAAAAAGGGTAAATTAAAACTTGGCTTTCTCAGGCCATGTAGAAGATAAGTACACAAAATTGCATAAATATTAGAAAAACTGTACTTTATCAACCATCAGAAAGGAAGGACTTTGTAAAAAAAAAAAAGATACAAAATACTGAACTATAACTTCCTAAATGTGGCATGCTTTCATCTTAAAACTTACTTAAAACTAAAGTGAAATTGCAAATATTAGTATCTGTGTGATAGATTGCCCCTTCTTTAACATTTTTCTTCTAGAAGAAGAGCTGAGATAACAATCACTGAAAATTTATCATAGGATTTTTACAACCCCCAATAATTGCCTCAAACTGTTCTTCTTTGTTTTACGTGAAGCATTTAAAACAGTGCCAGGCACCTAGTGAGTGCTTTATGTGTGCTCTTTTTATCTCCCACTTTGTTCATGCATTCATTTATTTAATAACTGCTTTTTATTAAGCCATCTACAACATGAAAAGCACCGTGATAAGCACTCTGAAGTTATAAAATACCTGCCTCTCTGCCCTTGTCTTCAAAACTTTATACACCTGGTTGAAAAGATAAGATTGACACTTAGGGAGAGTTAAATAACAATGGAACACATAAAACACAGTGGATGTCACAAAGAAACATCATTCAATACCAATTACTATGAGAGAAAGTGGTGTACATCAGTGTTTTCAAACTTTGCGGTGTATAAAAATCATCCAGGATATTTAGAATGCACATGATTGGTAGATTCTGATTCACTGGGTGTGGGTGGGGCCTTGGAATCTGCATTTTAAGAGTCTTCTTTCTGATGCATGCGGGTGAGTTAGGGATCACACTTTAAGATACACAGGATTAGATTGCAAGTGCATTAGAGAAAGAATCAGATTACCTGTTATTTCTCTTTATCCTTTTTCTCTAAATCATTAGAAATGAACTGCACATGGGAGAGATGTATATAGGAGAAAGAAAGGAAGAATATAAGGACCAAAGGATAATTTTCCTGGATGAGGAAGGACTCCATGCTCCCTAAAGGAAAGCAGTAACCCAGTTATCTACACCCCCAATTAGAGACTATATAACACTGTAAAGCGCACAAAGCATTTTTAGCAAACACACAAACACTTTTCCATATGTCAGAACTGATATTCCCAACAAAGCTGTGCTCCTAATCTCTGACTAATACCCACTGGGCATGTTTAAGAGATGATCTGCCTCTCATCTATCACGTGCAGAAGGTACATGGTACCCTGCTTCTCTAGACAGCTAGCACACGTCCTGCAATAAACCGTCTTCAAAGTGCCTCACCCACAGTGACCCATTTTCTCCACATGCACAAGCATTAGCCATGCTGTTCTATTACAGAAAAATGCCAGGGAGATTTAATCGTTAATTGCTTGGCAAAAAGAAAAAATAAAGAGTCCTGGATGCTTCATGATATACAAATGCAGTCTGTATGTCTTCCAGGTTTATCAGATTTCAAAGCCATACATATGAAAGCAGGTCACGTATCAAACCAAGAACAGAATGTTTATCTTACTCAACTGGTTAGGAAATCTAAGTTGGCAAAAGAATGGCAACTTTATATATAATCACATTTAACTTAGTATTATTCATGTACAAAAAAATTAAGTAAACCCCACAGAAATCTCAGAGGAGTGGTATGACAGTGCTATGTTAGAGATATTGTACTACAGAGAAAATTTAACATGATTGGTCTCCTGGAAACTTACTGGCTGTGTCAGGTCTGGGATAAGAAGTCTTGACAGCTGGTAGCCTAAGCATATGTCATATATTCTCCATTAAATTCAGTGTCTAAATTGGGGGTGGGTGTTTGTCTTCTTCAGTCACAATAAAGTCTGCAGTGATGGATGAAGCACGTGGAAATATGAAAGGTTGGTCCCATCTCAAAGTTTAAAAAGATGTGCAATACTGTTTCATGCTAAAGAAGGGGAGGGTGGCCTGAAAGAGATGACCGTAGTCAGGAACATCTGAGCCAAACTCCTGGCTCTGCCAGGAACTTATGGTGTGGTCTTAGGAGTGTCACTAAAAATCCTAAGGCATCAGCTCTGAACTGTAGATCAAAAATGGATGTCTCCCAGGTCACTTGGTAAGTGACATGCTGTAAGACTGTGACTTTTGGAGGATGGGAATATTCCTTTCAGTGACATTAAATGACCTCCAGCATGGATTGGGAAACCATATTGAATACATAACTGAGCCTGAACTTGTCAGAGAGGTTGTAGAATTGGAGAACAGGGAAAGGGCAAGCATTCAGGGTCTTTGTTTACATCATCTCATCATTCCAAACAATAAACCTGTGTGATAGATATTAATGTGTCAGTTTTTTAGATGAGAAAATCAAGACCCAGAGACTTGTCTAAAGTCAACCAGTCAGTAAATTGCAGACCCATCAGTTAACACGGATTTGTCTAAAAACAAAGTAAAATGCTTTGAACCTCCTAGTGCCCCTAAATCTAAATTAAGTATTCTTGCTTTTGAGAATTGGATATAAATGTATTGAAATACATTCTTGTTTTTGATCTTTATTTGATAACTTAATTTAGAAAAGCCTCCATTTGATTCCTTATGGTATACTAATGTACATAAATTTAGCCCTTTATTTCTCAAATATTTTCACAAATGCAATATCTTTTTGGCCTGCTACATTCCCATGAGGAAGATAGACACAGTTTATAATGAAGTTATACGCCCAGTTTATAGCGAAGAATAAGAGCCAGAGGAATTAAAAGAGATTTGTGCAGCATGGCAGTGTGTCATGAAGTGGCATGCTGGGGTCTCTCTTTCTAACTCAGTGTTGTTTCTCTAGATAATAATGTATCTAAAAGAATCTGGTTGACATCAAAGGTGGTGGGATACAATGAAAAAAATTAAAACGGGATCAGAAGAGATTCCTGATCAAGATTCAAGTCACTCAACAGTAGCTCACTAAAATTCTCCAAGCCACAGTTTTCCTATCTGTAAAATAAAAATAATTATGCTACCTCTACCTGCTTCTTAGAATTGCCTTTATAAAACATAATAGCAGTGGCACATGTTCTTAGAGTTTGTGAAGCAGTTTCATATTTTATCTCACTTTATCATTCCTATTATTAATGTTATTAATCCTTTAAGACAAGTAAGTCATCAATTTATACAAGTAATAAGGGAAAAGAATTAAGCAAACCAGCAGCCTGAGTATATTAATTCAGTTTAAACAATTGTACTTTTAAGGCCTACCCAAGCACAGCTGGAATTTCCTGGCTGTTCAAGGTAGCCCTCAATCTTCAAACACACACACACACAAAAAAGAAAAATCCAAAACAGTGCAGACAACAGATATTCTCATCACCCTGAGAAAGGAGAATGTTAGGGTAAAGGAAAAAATATATAAATTTAAATAACACTTCATATATTCTGAGTAAAAAATGATCACACGTGGAAAAGTCTCTTCTTCCCTGAGGGAAGCTAGAACAGACTCAATAACAGTCAAACATGCAGTGATATTATTTTCTTCTTCTCTTGTCAAAAGGGATTCAGCCTTTGAAATATATGTAGTGAAACTGCAGATTTCAGTTTCGTGATTAATGAACCAAACTACATTTTATTTCTTAAATGTGTTAAGGATTCATCCTGTGTTCTTCCCTCGAACTTGAGGATTAGAGCAGCTGAACAGCACATCTGGTTATAGGCAAAGAGCTCTCTGGGTGGTTCTCCTTCTTTCCTCCTTTAAAACTAGGCAATGTGGGAAACTGCAGAAACTTTTATTGGGGAAGAGTGATTTTTAATCCTCAAAAATGATGATTACTCTCCCTGTTCCCCCTTTTTCATGAGAAAGAGAAAGATTAATTATTTAGCTATATCTAATTCATAATTTTAAAATTTTGTTCTGCATGATGTTATATCACTTGTTAATACTTTCCCTAAAGAAAATATTTGCATTCGTCAGGCAAATATTTCAACATCATTTTGCCTGGGAATGATTTTTACATAGACTTCATAATAACAATTTATATTTTCTCTGCAATTATCACTTTAAATAAGGGCTGGGGGACTGCAGACTTTCATATCTGGATAAATGCATTGTCTTTGATTTCTCTAAGTGCTTCGTCTTCTGTCAAAACACATTACCGTGTCCTGGAATATGTTGCTATCCAACCCGATCATCATTCTACAGGGTACAGAGAAATATATATCATTTTCCTCCTCTTTTTTCTACAAAAGGCTGTATGAGTCTTAAAACATTTAATAAAAGAAAATTCAAGATCCAGGGATCTACAATAATAGAAAATTTTCAGTCCCTTAAGATATTTTCTTCCCAACTTGCTTTGTGGCACTTTTCTTACTAAATCATGTAAAAATGATTTTTTTGAGCAGTAGCTCTCCAACTGTGGTCTTGGAATGTCCTTTAGGTATTATGCAGGCTTTTCCAATTTCAAAAGGAGACATGTGCTCATGTCTAGGGAAGGTTCCCAGCTAGAACAAGCAGAAAAGAAAAAGAAACTGTTTACTCTGAAGGTCTTTACTGCTGGAAATGTACCCACTGGAACTTGAGAACGCTGGGAAATAACTGTGATGTCACAGCTCTCATCATTCTTGGAGAACTTTTGTTTGTTGTTTGTGTGTTTGTTTAACTTTTCTGATGAGAGCAAGTGGGTTCAACGTGTGTGTGTTTTCTTAATTTGGTGGAAACACAGTCTTTGAAAAATTAAGAAAAATCAGCCATCAAGAATGTTGTACATGGGCTTCCCTGGTGGCGCAGTGGTTAAGAATCCGCCTACCAATGCAGGGGACACAGGTACAAACCTTGGTCTGGGAAGATCCCAAATGCCGTGGAGCAACTAAGCCCGTGTGCCACAACTACTGAGCTTGCGCTCTAGAGCCCGTGAGCCACAACTACTGAGCCCACGCGTCACAACTACTGAAGGCCACGCTCCACAACAAGAGAAGCCACCGCAATGAGAAGCCTGCACACTGCAACGAAGAGTAGCCCCCGCTCGCCGCAACTAGAGAAAGCCCGCACGCAGCAAAGAAGACTCAACGCAGCCAAAAATAAAAATAAAGTAAATAAATTTATAAAAAAAAAAAATGTTAATACAAACATTGTGTAAAAAACAAAAACGAAATACTTTAACATCTAACTGTTACCTGTGTCTACCTCAGGGTGGTGAAATTTAGTTGACTTTCCCACTTAAACTTTTTAATGTAAAATAATACGTTTTCTAAAATAAGCATGTATTGCACTTTGGTATTACTCATATTTTAAAAATTACTTGCATTAGAGATTGCATAAACAGAAGAATCATACAATACCTCCCTAAAATTATCTATTTGATTTATTTGCTTACTACACCTGTGGAATAAACCCCGCCCAAAAAAGTCTCTAATCTTAAGAAAATTCTCAAGGTAAATTAACAATTTAAAATATTTAGAAAAGAATTAAGCAATACTTGTAGAGGAACTGATTATTTCTACAGTAAGCATTGAGATAAGGGATTTGCTTGGTCTAAAAGAAGCAGACAAAGAAGATGTCACAAGGAGGTGATGGAAGCAGAACCTTGAAAGGTAGCATGGGTGGGTTTGCAAAAATGAGGCATGGAGCAAGGACATTTTAGATCAGAATTAAAGACGCAGAAAAGAGACTAGAGCACATGTACTAGCCTAACTGGCATACTAGGGAAAAGTAGGGGAATGGTTCGAATCAGCATGTGTGTGTGAATGAGCAGGTTGCTGGGGCAGAGATAAAAATATAGATTGTAAAGAGTGATTTAAAAAAAAAAAACAGGACAAAATTTGGTCTTGAGATAGAAAAGAATGAAAAGCAATTGTGAATTCTAAAGAAGAGGAGAGCCATGATTTTTTTTAAAAATATATTTGTAAAAAATGCACTAGCATTCACTCATTCATTCAACCAATATTCTTTGAAGATCTGTTATATCCACTCTGCCATCATGTACACATAGAGAAAGACAAGCATGGATGCAGGCAGACCCAATTAGTTAGGAGGCTGGCTTACCAGTGCAGGTGAGATATCGTAAAGATTTAAAAAGGACATGAATTCAAGTGATTTTAGAAGGTAAAATTGTTGGGATTTGGAGTTGGATTGGACAGAGGCATAAAGGAAGGAGTCAAGGATGAGTCTGAAGTTTCTGAGTGTTGCACCCACATGTTTTGATACAGGAAAATGGAAAAAGTTATGAGAGGATCAGACTGGGAAAAGGAGCTCATTCGTGCCATGTTTAGGTTGTTTTTGAGGTTGAAGCATTTTGTGCTGTTCAAATGGAAATGTCCAATAGGTAGATACATATATAGATCTGCAGCTCCAAGGGGGGGCCTTGAAGTTATATCCTGGGAGTCTTTAGTATATAGATGGTTACTAAAATGATGAGCCTAGAGGAGATCTCCAAGGCAAAGGGTTTAGAGTGGGAAGAGGAGGGGAGGGGGCTTAGTACTTATGCTAGGTTAGAAAGGGTATCCACTAAACTTAGGGAGCTCATTCTATCACTTAATAAGCATTTACTGAGCCCAGACAACAGTTTGGCACCTGTCCCAGTGGTATGTGACTGCTGTAATCCAGACCAGTATTTAGGGAAGTAGCACTGGTAGAAAATGGAAAGAAAAGTCACAATGTACATAATTATTTAGTGTCACCTCCCAGTTTGGATTAATGGTGATGTATGTCAGTGTCCAGGTATAAAGAGTTAGATTCAATGCCTGTTTCCACTAGAACTTTCAACTTCATATATTTATGAGTTACTTGAAAAAGAAGCAGAATAGTAACCAGTTTCCCAAACCTCAATCCCCAAGAAGTCTCTAACCGGCTATTATAAAATGAATCATCAGAGAGGACAAATACATGAAAATACCTAGTACATTACATATTTTGATCAAAAGCCCTCTCCTTTTCTGAGGATTCTAGAACAGCATTTAAGAGGCTTCTGTGGCCTCTAGCATCAGTTTTCTCCACAGCACACAGATCTTGGACAGCCAGTTGGGGCACAGGAAATGAATGCAAAGAAGAAAAGGATGGTGGACAAGCTCAGAAGGCCGGAACGCTGACTCCCTATCACTCAACAGACCCAAGCCAATTCTACCAAGACCTTTGCAGACTACCATGAATTTGTGTAGATAAATACAACGGCAACTTGAGAAAACATGTTCTCTGTATATATCTGAAGTTCTGGCTAGGCCTTTCACTTTGCCCATAGTCAAGCTGATTGAACTTAGCATATCCTGGCTCAAATTTTGATTGAGTTGAGCCCCTTGGCCTTTAAGTTGTATATCTCAATCGTTTTTGAAGAGATTTGGCCTCCGCATGTATATTCAGAGTACTGGAAGAGTACCCATCTGTTTTTATGCTTATTTATAACTATACCACCTTCCAGCACTGTGAGGTCCTTTAAAATATAATGACATGACTGATGATGAGAAATTAAGTGAATGGGGTGAATGTTCTTACTCTCAGACAAACATTTGTGGGAAAGCAATTTCCCTTCCAGTCCTGGCCTCATGCTTCTGTTTCTAGTGAACACCCAAGCTCAAGATTATCTTGGAAGGTATGTATAAACTACCATCGATGCTAAGAAGACAAAATATTCATTCTGTCAGTTTGTTGTTCCCAGCATTGCCTTGTCCTGTTGACCCTCCAATGTCAGGGTGAGAAACAGACCAAGAGAGAAGTAGAAGATCCCAAGATGTACAAGGGTGTATCCTCATCTGTCCTGTAAGTCTCTTGAAACTCTTGCCCAAAAAGGGAGGATCAGTGGAGGCCAGGAGACAGATTCAGGGGTTGGAAATGGTTGTGAGTGCCCAAGTTGCAGGCACACAAAAGACGGCGGGGGCAGCTATTGTTCTTCCTTTGAGGGGAAGAGGCTTACCCTAACCCTAGGGCCTAACTCTAGGGTGGCCAATGCTCTGCCCTATCCAAGGATTTCAGGTACTATGAGGGTTTCTGTGGCAGTTTTGCAGCATCTCACTACTACTGCCAGCTCTCCGTCTCTCAGAACTGCCCCTCTTTCTTTAAATACTTGAGTTCATCTACAGAAATGTCTCACCCACCTCCATAAGGACAAACCTTCTCCTTCCCATTGGAACCCAGGCATCAGCCCTAGCACCCACCTATCCAGGGTCATCTAGTCCCACTCTCCTCCCGTCCCTTCCTGCTAACCCTGGAATACTGACCACCCTCATTTCAAAGTAGAGGAAGGCACAAGGCCTACCAGCTGTTTCCATGTTTCCGTTAAAACGCATGTGTAGCGTATATTTACGCAGTCCCCGCAGTGACTTCACGCTATTGATATTTCCCATCTTTTGCTACTTGTGTAGAGGGGTCTTCCAGCACGTCTCTCTCTCCTGCGGGAGTCCAAGGGTTTTTGATGGCCGGGGTTAAGTTCCAGCCCCGACCTGGGAGGAATGCGCCCCCTTTCGGCGAGAGAGAGCAAGGAGAGGTGCGTCTGGCAAGGCTCGCGAGTGCGTTCCACCTCGCCGAGAGCTGCGCCCCAGCGCCCCTGGAACTGGGAGGAAAAGGGCGGAGGTGGGGTGGCGGTTTTCGCATCTTCGTCCCGCCCGGCAGAGATGGAGAACATTAAAATCTAAGATACTGTGTCTCTATTTTACAAGTTAAAATTCTTCACTGAATTACTGAATTAATTCTCCCTCGCCCAATCTACTCCCTCCCCCACGTCTCCCTCCCCTCTTCCCCCAAATAGATGAGCGTCGAAGAGAGCCTGCAGTTCTGGCCGGTTGCGACCGCCATTCCTGCACGAGAGTTTCGGTATAGTCTCTCCTCATCCGGCAGTTAAGAGCATTTCCAATCGCTTGCAAATAACTCCTTGAAAGTAGACAAAATAGCAACCAGAGGGCCTGTCCTTGTTCTTTGTCATAACTCGGGGTCTTGGGGATTCAAATTAATACACACTTTTCAAATGCATTCCTCATTTGGAGCTGAGTCTGGGGAAATCAATAATGGCAAAAATGAGGCCCAAAGTTCTTGGGAATTAGAGTTCCCTCATTACGTGGTGGAGCAAAGCGACTAGGCTATCCAGTGCCCGAGAACTGCATTCTGGTCCTAACTCAGACCTATATAAATTCCTGTATTTGAGAACTCCGGGAACAGCAGAATCCTTGATTCTAGTTGCACTCAGACTCTTCTGAGAAGTCACTTGTGTTTGTGATTGATTTGTTCTGACGTGTTTTCTTTATTTTCTTTCATAAAATTTCCCCAACCCACCACCATTTGTGCCTTTGTTCCCCTCCCCTCCCCTAAAGTTGCTTGCCCCTGTAATCGGCTTCCCAGATATTTTTTCATCAAGAAAAGTGCTTCCAGGACAAGTGAAATGTAGTGATTTTTTTTTGTCTTAAACCTAAAATTGATAGGCCATAATTCTCTGTACGACTATTTCCTTGAGGCTGCCTCACTAAATTAGACAAATGACAATGCCAAGAATCTACTAATATTCAGACCACGGTGGAGACTCCTTACTCAAAAACTTACGTTTGTTTGGAAAACAAATCCACTGACCCTGAAACACCGATGACTGTCCCTCCTCAGACGTCTCAGCAATGTTTCTCCGCATTTACTGATTTAATAACAAACAGCATTTAGAGAAAAGGAGTTCGTGGCAGTTTGTTGATATTATTATTACTTTTTGAGATGGTTGGTTTTTAACTGAGTGCTGTTAGCCTGCTCACCAAACTATTTGATTTTACAAGAATCTAAATTCTTGTGGATAAATAATAATGCTGTTGACATATGCATCTCCTTTGAATTGTTGAAAAGGGAGTTAAAGTGTACCAAAACTATGAGAGTGGCACTCGCCCCGCATCAAATTAAAACCCGGAATTCGACAAAGAGCGTCCAATCGGATTACAATGGCGCGCAATCACAGGTAGTTCTGTAAATGTTTGAACACGAAGTGGCAACAGGGAGTTGGCCCCTTATCCACCCTCAGGGGGACAAAAAAAAAAAAAAAAAAAGGAAGCCTTATATCCTTTTCTACAGATACACTCCCCCGATTCCTAAAAATTGTACTTCTTATGGCTTTTGCTGACTCCATCTCTCCTAAAGGGTAAAAAATAAATACATATTCTCAGAGCCATTGAAAGTCCGCACCGCCAGGAGCGAGAGGCACGCGAGGTTCGCCGCGCACGCACAGGCGCGCACGGATTTGCAACTTCCTCGTACCCGCGTCCCTGGCGCCCCCGCGAAGGAGAGGGGTTCTCCAGGAGCTGGAGGTCTGCTTTGACTGTCGGCCCTGCTGAAGGAGGGAGCAGGTAAACAGGATATGGGAGAGGAACTGTAAAAGAAACACATCTTTTAAAAGAAAAATCAAATGGGTCTAGGGATCCTCATCGTTGAAAATCTATAGATGTTATTTAAAACCGAAAAAGGTTCCCGGAGGTAGCTGCTGACCGGAGCGGCGTTCAAAATTCGGATCTGAGCTGATCTGAGCCAGTGGAGTAGGAAGATCTCCTTGGCTCTGAAATTGCTGGGGGTTTTTCGCAGGGGGCGGGAGGGGGGTGACATCTTGTTGGTTTGGAGATGATTTATTTACTCGTGTTGTAAAATCTAAAATGACGCCCCTGGGAAGACGAAGGAACTGCAGGGACCCGTGTGACCTACTGCTCCCCGCCTGACGCCCCTACACTCTGACCTGAGCTTGCCCGGGGAAGGTTAAGGTCGCCGAGCAAAAATGCAGGTTTGCGCGACGCCCAAGGTGCGGGAAAGGCGCTCCGGAGACTTGGGCAGGGCCTCCTCAGTGAAGTGAACTGTGGAGCCAGTGACTCACTGTCTTCTAGACCTGGGGGATCTGGAGCCCCAGGGAGTATTGGCAGCCGAGGCCTCGGACTTTAGAGGCTCCCCTCCCCGAAGCTTCAAACTCCAAGCGCCCTTCGCTCCAAAGCGGGAGGGAGTCACTAGACGGTCAATTTCTCCGAAACGGTAAGAGGAGGCCATTCAGCCCCTTGCTTCTGCATGTAAGGTAAACAGGATTCACAACCTCTTTTCTGGACTTGACATTCAACCTTGGGGACTCAGTGACCTCCCTTGATCCTGGATTTCACTGCCTCCTCTAAAGAGAAAAAAATTCCAGGCTACGCTTAAAACGGTATATTTCGTTCGCTCCCTTCCCCTGAATCGAGGCCCAAATTCAGAGTGGCGGCACCGGCTCCAGGGCCCCAGGGTGGTGCCGCATAGGAAAATTTCTTGGCGCTGTAGGTGTTGCAGATATTGAGACTCCAGTGGAATTGATGTTCCGATATGAATTCCAAGCAGGGAGCGCCCTGGAGAACGGTCCCGCTCTCCTGGGCGTTTCTCTGGCCTAGAAGAGTCGGCAGAGACGGGCCCCCGGGAATGTGGCAGGCGCATTGGGCGGGTGATTGCTTCGCGCCGCGTTTACACCTCTCCCTTTGTGACAAATCGATTTCCCCGCGCCGCTGTTCTGCATTTGCATCCCGCCGTGGCCCGCGGTCCAGCTGCGCCCGGTGCACAGCCTTGTGAATGTGTGCTAGTGTGCACGCGTGTCTAATTGACTTTCCGTCTACCTTTTTATGACTACATGTGTTTCCAACAAAAGGTCTTATTAGGACAATCTGGTTTCACTAATTTAGAGGTTGGGAACGTGGAAGGCAGGCGCTTTTTTTTTTTTTTTTAAGAGTTTGCAGAAGTTCAGATTAAGAAATGACAGCGGGATGCACCGTCCTCCTAGAAGTAGGTCTGCCTATTTTTATGACCTGTTTCTCTTTCCTCTCCCTGACTACCCCTGTTCTACCACCACCCCCTTTTCACTCCACACGCCCCCATTAGCCACTGGATTTCTAACCGTGTTAAAGAACCGTTTCTTTAAACACTTAAGATATTTGAACCGAGAAGTTTGAGAAATTTACTAGGCTGGGAGTATCAGTAAAAGGAGAAAGAAATCCTTCAACAGAGAGGAAAGTGGAGTGAATAAAAAAAAGGGGGGGGGGGAAACAGAATTGTGGTGTGGAGTGCAGGAGATCAGCGGGAAGCCTTCACTTTGGACAGTACTTGGCCCCTCTTTGCTAAGATGGGTCCAGTTTGTAATTCAGAAAAATTTGCAGTATTAATGATCTAATATTGCAAGTGTAAGTGGAGTCTGTTTTACTTATTTCAGCTGAACAGAAAATTTAGGAAGAACCTGTTTCTATATAGCTCTAAGAGGAAAAGGTGTCTTTTAAATGTTCCTCATCTCTCCAAAGGAGATTAGGATTTCTCACTCTGGAGTAGACTCCCAGCAGGCTGCTAAAAGCGCCTGACTCTTGGTGCCCTCCTCTGTCCCTCGCAGCTGGCAGCCTAGCTCCAACCGCCTGCCTGGAGGCTCCTCTCTTCTCTGATTCACAGTCTGACCCTCACTGCCCACAGTGGACTGGAGGCCAGAAGGGCTCTACTGGTCCTGACTTCCAGGTAGCTCATGACAGGTTCCTTGGCATCTCCTGGTTGCGGCCCAAGACTAAGGACAAGGGTCCTCCTGGACACTTGCTATCACTCAACTTACCAAACCCTCTTATTCTCATCCCAGAGATGGGGAAGGAGGTTGAGGAAACTTTGCTTCTAAAAGCAACTACTATTTGTTAGAAGGATAGGCCCTGGTCATCTCCAGAAAGCAAGGCCTGTGGCGTGTGTGTGTGGGGGGGGGGAGGGGTGTTTGGGTGTGTGTGTGTTTTCTCGGCTACTTTCTCAGCCCCAGGTGTCCATCAGCTCATCCCCATCACCTCGCTCTGCATTCTGTGACCTCCTTCTGGAACTGTTTGTCTACCATTCTTCCTCAAACACCCTCTCCCCCAGAATCTGTTTCCTTTCTGGGGTCACTCCCCACTAGGCCTCCTTACTACTAGAAACTCTGTGATGTGCTCAAGTATCAAGCAGGCAGGTTCCCACAGGTGTCATCCCTTTTTCCCTCAGGACAAATGGTCCCCGACTCCTCCTGCTGCCCTTTGCCTGTCGCCAACCGTCCCACGGTTGTCACGTGCTCAACGCAGCCTCAGCTGCGCCAGGCCTGGGTCTTGAAAGAGCCATCCCTGGGCTGCCTCCCCACCACTGCGGCCTCGCCTCAGCTTGGGGGTGCTTCCCAGCTGGCCTCCTCAGCCCAGTCTTACTCTGTACCCACTAGGAGGCCACCATGAACCCGAACTCCCCTCTCTTTGTGTTCACTTAAAGTCAAACGACAGGAACCGCCAGCATCTCTCCAGCCCTGGCCTGCGTGGGCCCTGGGCTTGCTGTGGCCACTGACCCTGGGCCTGCTTTACACAGCCCTCCGCTTGCTTTTGGGGCAAAGCAACCCTGGCTGGTCTCCCTTGCCGCACCCTGATTTTCTATACAGCAGTTTCTTCACAATGTTTTCTGTTGTGGCTCCAGCCTTCAGTTCTCCGAATAGTGATAAACGTTGTGATTAATAATTAGCCATGGCAAAACAAAAAACGGCAGAATTTGCAGAATTAGTGAAGCTGGGTAATAGGCACATGGAAATTCATAATCCTATTCTGCCTACTCTTTGTATGTTTAAATATTCCCTAGTAAAGTGTTTTAAAATAATATGATTTCACAGTGCATTTTCTTGAGCTACAAGTGCCTACGCCTTCGGTGGTTGACACATACGGCCTGCCTGTGCTGGGCCTGAGCAGCTCCCCAGAAAGCACCAGTAACCTCAACAAGGAGGCCTCTGCGCCTAGCCATTATCGGGGACTTGGGGACACGGGTCTTCACTCCTCAGAGTTGCCCAGTTTTTCCCTAGTGTCAGGCCAGGTCAGACTCCCCATCACCCTCTGCCTCTGTGCGTAGTAGGGTGGATCTGCCCCAGTTTGCTTTTGGCTAAAAAACTCTAAGGGGAGCCCAGGCCTGGACCAAGGATGCAGGGCGAGCAGCAGGCAGCCTGCGGTAGAGATGGGCTCTCCCTGCGGCCTGTTTCAGCTTGGCCCTCCCACCACTTTGCACAGGCCTTGCTTCCAGATGTTTCTAAGTCCCGTTTGCTTTGCTATCTGTTTTCTGAGAGTCTGACCTTGGCACTGTTTTTTGAAAATCACAGAATTCCAGTGGACCCCCTGGTTCCACAGGCTCCAAGTTCCAAGACGAAATAGCAGTCAGCAAATAATGGCATGGAAAGGGATCAGCCTCATTTAAAAACTTCCAGCCAAGTTCTGACTCCAGCAACCTTGTGTAGGAAATATCCAACCCCACGTCACCTGGGATGAGGCAGGTGACAGGTCTGTTATAGACTCCAGGACGTATGGATATACACTCGGAGTCACGTTTTTTGAGGTACAGCTAATAACGCGAGGTGAGATTTCCTTGGGGGCGCGATACCAATCAGGTAGGTTGCGGAAGGGAGACTATACATGGACTTTTCTGGAAATTTTGGGGCCAGTAGGGAGAGCTCCTTCAATGCGACACAGCGCTCCGCGCTTCCCCAGCGCATCTCTCCCGTGCGGGCTCATGCGGGGCGGCAGCTCGGGTTTCACCCCTAAAGGACACTACCTTTGCTTCGCCTGAGTCTTCCCGTGTCATTCAGGCCTTTCATTCTACCGGAGGTCTCAAACCCTTATGCAGGTGTCCGCAACAGCCGGGGACAGAGAGTGGCTCCGGGGACAGAGAGCGGATCCGGCTTTCTAGCCGGGCGCTCCGGCGCCGCCTCTCCGGCACACCCGGCCTTCGGAGCCCGCGCGCGGTGCGCAGCCAGAGCAGCGCGGGTCTAGCTCGATTTACGCGGTGCCCTCCGCCACCTCTGTCCCGTCTGCCCTCCAACCCGCTTACGCCGCCCGGGAGAAGCCCTCCGGACTCGACTCAGCATCTTTAACCCAATGCCTTCCCAAACAGGGCGGGCTCCCCGAATTTGCACCGCTCTGGGACCCTTTTCCAGCCCAGCCCCGTCGCCCCGCAAGCGGGAAGATCTGGCAGCCGCACTCGTTCGGGACGGAGAGGCAGCGCAGTCAGCTTCGGCGAGAGTCTGCGGCGGGCAGAGTCCCTGACCCCAACCGCAGGGCCTCCCTCCAGCGTCCGCCCTGGCTCCGTCCTCCGCGGAGCCCTCCTTTTCTCATCCTTTTCCCTCTGTCTGTGACCGGCCATTCCTCCGGCCACTGCCACCAACCTCTCCTGGTTCCTGACTTTCTCCCCCTGGCCCCAGGCGGGCTCCAGCCGCCCAGCCCGGACCCCCGCCCTCGACCCGGGACACACACCCCCGCGGGCATGCGCCCCTCACTCACTGTCCTGTTGCGGGGTGTCGCTGCCGCTGGTGAGTCCCGGCGACTCCAGTAGGCTCCGGCCGGCCTCGCCCACGCTCTCGTCCGCCTGCGCCGCCACCATGTCCCCGGCTTCCTCCAGGTCTAGCAGGTGACTGACGGAGAAGTTCTTTTTCGCCTGCAGGGTGTCGAGGTTGCCCGGGCTGTCCAAGCGGCCGCCCAGCGCCGGTTGCCGCTCCAGAACGTGCCCGTAGCTGGAGGTCATGGTCTCCCCCTCCGATCCCACCCACCCCCCTCTTCCCGCTCGAATCAACACCAAACGCTGTGGGCGCGAGGGGGGAGAGGAGAAGAGTGGGGAAGAGAGGGGGGGAGTGGAGAGAGAGAGAGAGGGAGAGAGAGAGAGAGAGAGAGAGAGAGAAGGAGGGGAAGAACAAAAAAAAAAGTGGAAAGAGGGCGGGGGACCCCCTTGTGTAGAGCAGAGCGTTCTGCACCAGCAGCCTTCGACAGCCTCGGTTGCTTTCCTGAGGCCAAGTCCGGCGGGGTCCAAAGAGATAATCCACACCAAAAAATAAAATTAAAAGTCACCCTATGTTCAAGTCAGGAGAAAAAAATCCCTTCCAGCTCTCCAAAAGCGTCCACGCGCACACACTAAAAATAATAATAAGGGGGAGAGAGGAAAGGGGAGGCCAGCAGGGCGGGGGAGTTAGGCAAACAGAAGAACAGAGAAGAAGGGGTGGGAGAGAAGAATCAAAGTGGTTTTTTTTTTTTTTTTTAAGGTTAAAAAAGTTATTCCCAGGCAAGAGTTCAAGCACCAACAGAAGAAGGCTTGTTCCAGCTTTAAAACATCTTCAAGAAAACGTGTTCCCCCTCTCTGCACTCCTGTGGATTCTCAGGAGTGACTAAAGTTTCAGGAGGAGAGGGTGATGTCTTGCAGATGTATTGGAGAGCAGGATTCTCACTTTACTTTTCGTAAGGAAAAAAAAAAAAAAAAAAAAAAGGGCTCCAAGAGTCCGAAGGAGGGTGGTGGTGGGTTTCCCCGTTCCCTTCTCCCTCTCCCCCTCTTCTTGCTGAGCTCCTTTTTCCTTCTCAGTTGGATCAAGAAGCTCTCTGGCACTTCAAAAGGCACAAACTGGCATGCAGAGGAGGCTTTGTAGGGAATACAAGAAAATTGGAGACCCCTGGGAGGGCAGATCTCGACTTAATAGGAGCCTGTAATTACGTGGCAAAGCCTTTGTGCGGTGCCTGACGTTTTACAGACCCCTTTTCTCCATCACAATCTCCTTCTTCCTCCTTTCCCTCGGACCAAAAAAACAGTCTGATTAAGAAAACCCCCTTTGCCAACTTCTGAGCAAGAGAGAAGGAGAGAGGGAGGGAGTGAGAGAGGGAGAGAGGGAGGAGGGGGGAGAAAAGGGAGGGAAAAGAAAGCGAGAGAACCCCTTCGGATTTTTTAAGTAAAGGTCTAATTATCATTCCCCTGCAATAGTATCACGGGGAGAAAAGACAAACTGAAACCCACAGTCACTTCAAACGGGCTGATTATTTTGCTTCGGCATTAACTCCTCCAGATTTGTTTAAGATCCTGTTGGAAAATCTCATTTGCATGTTTTGATAACAGCTGCGGGGAAACTTGTTGGAAAAAATCCACAACTATCTCAATCAAATTTTCTTCTCCCTCTGCCTTTTTTTTTTTTTTTTTTTTAACGTTTCCTGCTGTTCTAACAATTTTTAGGTGGTGGGGCTGGAAGAGCGTCTGAGAACAAGGGAGACAGCAAGCATATTAAGGCTACATTTGGCCCTGTAGAGGCACCCTATTAAATAATGTAATAAAATGACAGGAGTGATCATAATGGAAGGCTCTCCCACGCTTCCTCCGTGGACTGAAGGCAGGTTGGGGGAGATCTAGAAGGCACTGAATCGATTCGAGTCTTTCCGCGCCGCTAGGAATCCCGGGGCCAGGCAGTAGGAAATTTACATATTTATTTAGCTGGAAGAAAGGACTCTAGGAGTTTGTCATAATTGCTCCCCTTCCCCCCACGCTGGCCAATTTCGTAACCTCTTTGGTGCGGCCAAGGTCGCTTCCCCAGGCTACGACGCTAAGCCGAGAGGGTCGCGCTGCCCAGATGCGGAGGAAGCAGGGGCACTCCTAGAGCCAGCTGCGGGCGGAGGCTCCAGCTGAGGTTCAGGGTACAGTCCGGCTGCCCTGGGGGTGGAGGAGGGAGGAAGGACGGAAAGGGGTGGACGAACCCCCATCTAAGTCTACGGATAATGCTTTGTCGTTCTAATGCTGAGCCCTAACTTGACAGACGACAGAGAGGTGCTGAGCGATTTTTTCATGACCTGTTGGAATTTGGTACAGCTTTAATAGTCTCATTAGAAATGAGTTACTATATGACTAGTAAGTAAAATATTGTTTTTTGGTGGCGTTTTATGTTCGTTAAACACACACACACATACACACATATTCCCTCACTCCCTTGATTACTAAACTTTTTTCTTTTTTCTTTTTTTCCCTTTTTCTCCTATAGCCCAGAGGCTCGACTGGAGAGGAAGAAGGGTCCGAGTGTGTGTAAATGGTTTCTGGGCTCCAAACGGCCACAGTTAGCCCAGAACTTCCAGCCCTGATCTAGGAAAAGAACATTTGATGCCATCAAAGGGCTGCAGATTGAAACCAGATGTGCTCGCCTCGGTTCTTTCCATGCATTTAATTAAGGAGCCGGGATGGAGGAGCCTTTTTCATCATTAGCCCACCCACTCCCTCCCTCCTCTTTCCATCCCTTCGCCCTCCCCCGCGGCCCGCTCGCACCCGGACCGGGAGCCCCAGAGCCCAGCCAGCGCCGCGCGGTGCGCAGAGCCCGTCGCTCCGTCTCCCCAGTGGTCGGGGCTGTAAGCAGTAAACATCTGTCCGCGTCTGGGCTGGGGCGAGCAGCGCGGCAGGGCTAGCGGGATGCCGGTGGGAGACAGCCGAGCTCCCAGGTGGGCCCGCCGGAGTGGGAGCGTTGGAGGCGGGTGCCTTGCGCGGAGATTTCCAAAACCGTTGGTTGCGCGCGCCTAAGCCGAGCGCCACATGTGTCAGTGCCACCGGCTGGAATGGACGTGACTTAATCGCATAGAGAGGTTTTCACCCGGCGTCCCGCTGCATGAGCTTAGGTGAAAGGGCTGAGGGGCCGGCCGTTTCTCCCTTCTCTCCACGCCCCGCGAGGCACGGCTGGGTTTGTCCCCGCAGCCGAGTCAGCCTCTTCGAATCTTCCCAGAAATGGAGCAGGCCCTAGCCTTTCCCTCCTTCTCCACCCTCATTACACAGTTGTATTTTAATGTTTCTTTTCGTCCTTGATACCAACCGAACTGCCTTTTGTGACAAAGGTCTGGATAAGGGACTAGGGACTTCTGACACCCCCAGGACTTGCCGCTTCCCCTGAAGACCCATTGATCTCAGTCATATGAGGGGAGATCGCCCTTCGGAGGAAGTTGCCTTGTCCAGAGTGTGCCGTCAGCCTGGTTGGTGACCGAGAGGTAGCGACAGGGGAGATACGGGCAGTTGGAAACAATCAGACGTCTCCACTTGGGTTCCGCTGTGTTTTCCAGGGGGATCGGGCGCTCCCTTTACATCATCCACTTGTCATACTCGTAATAATATCAACCAATTATACCAATACCAACTAAGATGCTAACGGTTTCAACAAAAACACCGGGCACATTTGCTTAGCATTTGTCGACCAAATTACATATACATGCATATATATGTATGTATATGTACACATATATACATCTATAAATTTCTATGCACAATATTTTCCCAAAATGTCTTCCGGAGTGAGAGCTCAAATACCAGCAGACTGTGCGGGGATGGCCCAGCTGCCACAGCGCAGCTCTCGGCGCTGCGCTAGAGTCCTGAGGCCCGGGAGTCCCCCTCCAGGAATTGGGGTGGCATTTGAGGACTACGTGGCGGGAGAAGGGCTGACAGAGTGTTCTCCAAGCCCAGAAGAAGTTGGAACTAGGGGGCAGACTCCCGGGTGTCCAAGGGAAGGGAGATGCCAGCTTGAGACAGGGTCTGGAGACAGGCGGCAGGGCCCCTCTGGCAGTCCCGGCGTGCTTATTTTGGAATCCTGCGGGAAAGGCTCCCTGGACTCTTCACCGCTCCAGAAGGCCATTCCTTCCCAGGGTATCCGTACGCCTCAACTACAGGGACCAAGCCCCCGATTTCTCACCGCAGGGAGCTGGGGCGGCGGGGTGAGTTGGGAGGACGCTTTGGGAGGGTCCCCAAGAAAGCAAATCCTCGAGGCATAGACCCTGCAGAATTGATATTTTCTTCTTGTTTAGATCTTTGTGGAGTTTTTCGCTTTTTATTTTTTTCTATTAACAATTGCTAGTGGATTGGATCCACATCCTTATTATGTTTACACAAAACATTTGTAATTTGTTGAGATTCTGGACTGTAATTAAAAACCAGCCGGATAACCCTACAGGGAGATTCATGAGCAAGGAGCGCATTCACCCGGTACATGGTGAAAGGCGTCGGTTCCTGCTGCCAGCTGGCCAGGCGGGAGAAGGCTGGCGCGGAACCCTCAGAGCCAGCGCAGACGCTGTACCTCGGGCACACAGAGGCGGGCCGCGGAGCTCCTTCTCAGAGTGCCAAGGGTCTCCACGCCTGGCCTCTCCCTGTGTCCAGGCGCCAGGCCTTGCTCGCCAGAGGGGTGGAGGGAGGGGGAAATTGGTGGATCAAAGTTCTCTCGGCTCAGGTTGCAGGAACCAGGAGGGCCAAGCACCTCTAGAATTAGAGAATGACCATCTGGCAGAAAGATGTCAGGGGAGGAGAAGTTGTGGCTGGGAGCACATGCTCATCTCCCAGGCAAGCGGCAGGCCTGGCCTGGGAACTTAGAAGTCCTCAGAGAATGCTGTGGCCTGTTTAGTTACCTAATCACTACTTTGTTTTCACCATGTGACTTCCTTTCGGGGAAAGTTAGAAGGAGAGCATTTCTAACTCAAAATCTCTAAACATGTGTAGATCTTTCCTTGGCTTTTGCTTTGACTTCCATCCATCAATCAATGATTGTTAAAATGTGAAGCCCTGGATCATGTAATTAACCAGAACCCTCTTCTTCATGATCCCTCCAAGATCTGAGAGTGGCTTTCCAACCCTTCCTTCTGCCCTATCCTTTTTAAAAATAACTCCTGTTTCTAGATTCCTCCCCAAGTAAGTGGGAGCAAAGCTCGGACTAGTAAGGAAACTTGCCAAGAGATCAGACCAAAGTAGGAAGGAGGTTTGGTTCCCAGTCATGTGCCCTTGTGTGGTCCTATTCATAGTTAGGTTTGGTATTGATTATTGTCCAGGATTTCCCTGGCACTGGAAGCTGGCAGAACTCTGCCTCATCTGGCTAGCAGAATGCCCTCCTCCCCCCACCCTAAGCAGTTTCTCCTCTGAGGTGGAAGCCAGGAGTTGTACTCTCTGACATGTTAATAAGCTGACATGATAATCACGTGTGACAGGTCGTAGGTTCCATGACATGTAAACAAGACAATACCACCCTCATGCAAATAACATGCTATAGGGGTGGAAATGCTTTCCTGCCCATGGTTGACATTCTAGTATATATTCATTAGCAATAAAAAAGGGGAAAAGAGTAAAATGCAAGATAGATTCTTCAGGGTTCCCATATTTTAGTGTTTCCGAGAAGGAGATTTTATGCCAGACTTGAAAAAAACTCTCCTTTGCCCTCCCCGTTCTGGTTCTTCTCATCTAAGTGGCATCTCAGGAACATTTCTCCTATGCATGGGTGAATGCTCTCTACCCACGCCCACCTCCATCCAATAGCCCTATTGGATTATTTTGGGATTTTGCAATAATCAAAGGAAGTAGGACTAAAAACACATTTCCAGGTAGCAAGCTGGTAATAGGTTCATTTTGTTGCAGTTTGGGAGGGCCAACATATTCATGTAGGACCTAGTGCAGTTTCACTGGAGTTATCTCCTCCTCAAACCACTGGACACTGACTTTGCACATGCCACTGAAGACACCGGGGACCTGCACACTGGCAAATGCAATGAGTACTCTCAGACTTTCCTTTGCCAAATGCCTTCGCTCTAATTGACAGTATTGAGCACTCTCTTTTTGAAATTTCTTCTCCTGGTTCTCTATTTCAATGACCACTTCTTCTTGGCCTTCGTAGAGTGTTCCTTTTCGTCAGCTTACTCCTTAAATATTGATATTATCCAGAGTTCTGTCCCTCATCCTCACTGTCCTTTCCAGTAAACAGGTTGTTACTAAAAGATCTCATATACTTTCATGGGTCAACTACCCCTTGTTCATCAATGAGTCTAATATCTAAATCTTAAGCTTTACCACCTACTCACTGTCACCTTGGGCAAACTGGGCAAGTTACTTACCTCCCTATGCCTCAGTTTACTCATCTTTCCAATGAGATAAACCATGTTCCTACCACATATATTCATGAGAACTAAATGAGAATGCATGCAAGCCATTAACACAGTGCTTACCGTATA
The DNA here is from genome assembly GCF_028564815.1 of Eubalaena glacialis. Taxonomy (NCBI): domain Eukaryota; kingdom Metazoa; phylum Chordata; class Mammalia; order Artiodactyla; family Balaenidae; genus Eubalaena; species Eubalaena glacialis. The sequence goes on from NC_083718.1 coordinate 62,609,223, forward strand.
GTAAACCCTGAAAAAAAAATAGCTATTTTCTTGATGGACATGCACGTCATTAAGGAACCTTAAACTTAGCATGTCCAAAACGGAACTCAACCTAATCTTCCCATGCTCCGCCTTTTTCCCCAGTAGGAAACCTAGGAGTTACCCCAAATTCCTCCCTCTTTGACATGACCTCCAGCTTATCCAGGTAACCACTAAATTCTGCCTGTGTTATCTAACTAGCATCAATCCTGTCACTAAGTCAATAAGTGCTTGTCGAATTGCAACTGAAGATTAAGTAACACTGGAGCAAATAAATAGGCAACATTACATGGACGTGTGTAGCTATAATATTATAGTGTGTTCACATTATATTAACATAATAACAATTAGTAGTCAGGATGACTTGCCAAATGCCCTCAGAGGAAATATGAATGTGCAGACGCCATACCTTCTCTGTCCTGAGGAATTCAAGCCTTACTCACCAGGCAGATTCAGATGAACCACAAATGGCTGCTGGGAGGATTAAGAAAGAAAAAAACAAAAACATAAAAATTGCCTTATCATAATCATCATTTAACAAATGTAAATTCCCTTCCTCTGCTCTGTTAATTCCCTTCTTCAGATGGCCCTGGTTACAGGTTCCTTTGGGTTCCATGGAAAAATAGGATGCTAAATTCTTGCTGTTTTCCTATTTTAGAAAAATCCTGGGCAAATGCATGTGACTAAGAAGCATAAAACTGGGAATGGTTCTAGGCAAACAGTAGCACACAGCGCTGCCAGGGAAACCATTGCTGAACCTTCAATACTGTGCTGGAAATGCTCAAGCCTGGTGGATTTTTTTTTTTTTTTTTTTACCACACTCTGATAATTAGAGAACCTGCATGTTCATTGGATTCTTGGCCCTATGTAAGACACCAGAGCTGAGGTCCTAGGCTGGCTTATTGCCTCTGCAAGTTCCTAAACGTTGGGCCCCTAGAGCTCTGTTTCTAAGCCAAGCAAAAGTAGGGTGGAATCTTACAGGATAGATACAAAACGCCTTGGGCCTGGGTAAATTTGGCCAATTTAAAACTTATGAGGCTCTTCAGCTGACTTTAGTGCTTACCCAGTGGGCATGACACTTAGGATTACCTTTTTGGACTTGCTGCTCTCATAAATCTGGAGCCAAGCACAACCCATTCTCCACCTGCTTTCCTCTCCTGAGTCCTTCCATAAATCTCTAATTTTCTAAACAGGTCTCTCACTTCTTGTCCCCCAGTTCTCCACTTTTCCTATAGTACTAGCTCATAGGTCAACAACCAAGCTGGTTGCACCTTCTATTGTCTATTTACACTTGTTTGGTTAGGTATATTATTGTTTGGTTAGATAAAAATTTTTTATCTGTCATGTTAAACACATCCAGATCTGCCTTACTTCAAGTTTTGCTCCACAGTAAATAGTGGTAACAAATTTCAGTGACATTTTTTTCTTGCCTGCCTCAAAAGGATGCTGTGAGATAATGTGTATGTATAGTACCAGTTTCAGTGATTATTACCTCCAGTTGTCACATTTTCCTGCCATCCTTTTCTTGCTTTTCATCACTACAGATAAGAAGGAAGTATTTACATAATGGAAGTTAGAAAAGTGATTTTTTAAAAGTCTAAAATAATGTAGTGTTTCAACACTTTGCAGATCATGAACCTAATACTTCAACACTTTGTTAAGTCACCATTCACCTCTTTTATACAAATACAGCTTTGCTTTTCATAAACCTGGTGTCCAGCTCTGCATTTAAAACACCAGAACCACTTCTCACCAACATACATGATTTAAAAAAAAACAAAACTTCCTTTTGCCACTCACCTTTTATCTTTTCCTCTTTTTGTAATTTTTCTTTTGAGCATCTTCTGCTCCTTTAAGCCAGAAGTCTGAATTATTTCCTTCAAAATTTGAAGGGTAAGATTTAGTGATCTCTCTAATTTTCATTACTGTTTGGTGTCTTGCTTTCCTTATGAAAATTATGATACAGGATTTCAGATATCCAATTTTATGTTATTTTGGACCAAATGGCGTAAAGCAGGAGTCTACCATTAACCTGTAACCATTACCAGATAGTCTATTATGTTCCATGTTGAGTTTAGTGTGATGGAAAGAGTAGAAGCTTTAAAAACCTTGGAAGTATATTTCTTGATTCTGCCTCTTAAAAACTTTGAGCAAGTTATGCAGTCCCTTTGAGTCTCAATATCTGAGTCTCAGCATCTAAGGTACTGCTGAAAAAAAAATGTAGCATAACATAGTAAGGATCTAACAGAGTGCTTGGCAAATAGTAAACGCTCAATAAAACTTCAAAATTTCCACTTTTGTTTATTATATAGTAGCTTGTAGCAGAACAACAATGCTCCCTCTAAGAGCAACTAGGAAATCTGAAATATTTATATCCTCCTCACCCCAAATATCAAAGAGCTTCCAAGACAGTCAGGACTTGAAAATCGTGTTCCAGAGAAGAATGTTTTTGGAAGTAAATCAAACTTTCTCTATTCCTCCTTAATTGTTGGGTGGTCTGCCACTTTCTGTCACATTTTGGACTGGAACAAGAGACTTAAAAAAGAAAAGAAAAGAAAAGGAAAGGAAAAAAAAGTACCTGCTAAGAAACAGATAATCCAGCAGAGCTTTATGCATTTGTACGGTCATGGAGAAAGAAAAATTAGAGTTTGGGGCAGCTGAGATTTCATAGAAAAGTGAGGCTGAGACAAATAAGAACAGTAATACCATTTTTCCCTCAAGGTGTTTGCTAATTAAGCTGCACAAGGCAAAAGGCTCAGTATAACATAATGTGAATAAAAAGCAGATCAGCAATTTTGGCACCCCAAAAGGGCCAGGAAGACCAAAATTGAAGTTTATGACATATCAAGGAGGAGAATCCACGAGAACACTTCGGGCCCTCTGTTAGGAAACATAGAAAGCTACATCCCTAAGAATGCAAGAAACTTAGATGAAGACTGAACCTTACCAAAGACTGACTTCAGTCCTAGATTAAATTGAGCTGATTTGCCTCTCTCTTGCCTTCTAAAATAGGTTGAATCCTCTCTGGAGGAATATAACACCCAGAGTCACTATAATTTTCATACAAAATGTCCAGCATTTGAGTTAAAAAAAAAAAAAAAACCAGACATGTTAAGAAACAAGACCAAGAGAAACAATGTGCAACAGAAATAGGTGTCCCGGATATTGGACGTAGCAGACATGGACTTAAAAATAACAATAATCAATATAATATTCCACTACTGAAACTATAAGAATCAAGTGGAATTTATAGAACTCAAAAATGCAACAGGTGAACTCAAAAATGCAGTAGATGAGTTTAACTGGATATTTGACACAGCTTAAGAGAGAAATAGCTGAAAAATAGATCAGAAGAAAATATCCAGACTGAAGTATGGAGGAGAAAAATAATGAGAAGTAGAGAGAATTCTGGGGAAATGGAGGAGTAGAAAGCACCAAGAAACTGTCTCTCCACCTTGACAACAATTTTGCTGACAGAATCTGTCTAATATAATTAATTTAAAACTCTGGAGTATATTGAAGGCTTGCAAGTTTCAGGGGAAGGTTTGGACAGTAAATTGAGGTTAATTTCAGTCAATTTTAGCTCTTAGCACAGTAGCAACTACTACTCATACCTTAGCCTCAGCCCCGTGGCAGGCAGCTGTGCACACATTGCTGGAGCAGCTACACACAACTTGTGGAAGCCAGGGTAGGCAAAAAGGACCCTACTCTCCAAATATCAGGAATCAGTGCTCTAATTGCTGATCACTGATTCTGATCTCAGAAGTGCAGAAAGGAGGATGGTAATTGCTGTAACATTTCCCCCATTGTTCAAGCTCCTCCCCTCAAGCTAAAGTGATTCTAAGGGAATTAAATGGCCAGTGCTCTTTCTCCCCACTTCATTTTTTCTTTCTTCCCTTTTGGGAGACAGACACTAAAGCCTAAGACATTCAAAAGCAAGTGCACATACAGGGAAAATTAGAAAGTGACCATGCATGGGAAAGGTGAAGGCTCAGAAAAGACCTGAGGAGATTTTAGGTTTACACCTCAGGCTGATCCTTGGAACAGAGATTTCCCCAAATAAATAAATAAATAAATAAACAAATAAACAAGCAAACAAACAAAGAAACACATACATACATACAATAATGAAAACCAGCAAACCCTAGGGAAAAGGGAGAATCTGATTTCCAGAGTTTTCACCTTATTAGATTCAAACATCAAGTTTTCAACAAAAAGTCATAAGGCAAACAAAGAAACAAGAAAGTATGGCCTATTCAGAGTAAAAGATAAATAATCAGAAAGTGTTCCTTTAAAATACCTGATGGAAGATTACCTGGGTAAAGAAATTAAAATAACTGTCTTAAATATGCCCCAGAAAATGATGTATAAACAAAATGAAAATACCAATAAAGAGATAGAAAACATAAAAAGAAACCGAAAAGAAATCCTGGAGCTGAAAAGTATAATAACTGAAATGAAAAATTCACTAGAAGGATTCAAAAGCATATTTGAGCAGGCAGAAGAAAGAATCAGCAAACTTGAAGACAGGACAATGGAAATTACCAAATGTGAGGAATAGAAAGAAAAAAGATTGAAAAAAACTGAATAGAGCCTAAGTGACACTACCAAGCAGACCATTTATTCAGTGTTAGAGTTCCAGAAAGAGAAGAGAAAGAAAATGGGCAGAGAGGATATTTGAAGAAATAATGGCAAAGAGCTTCCCAAATCTGATGAAAGATATGAATATAAACATCCAAGAAATTCAACAAACTCCAAGTAAGATGAACTCAAAGAGATCCACACTGAGGCACATTATAATCAAACTTTTGAAAGCCAAAGATAAACAGAGAATACTGAAAACAACAAGAAGAGATTCATCACATACAAGGGATACTCAATAAGATGATCAGAAGATTTTCTCATAAGAAACTTTGGGGGCCAAAGACAATATATTCAAAGCACTCAAAGGAAAAATGAACTATCGACCAAGAATCCTATATCCAGCAAAACTGTCCTTCATAGTGAGGGATACATTAAGACATTCCCAGATAAATAAAAATTTAGAAATGTCTTTACCACTGGAACTTCCCTGTGAGAAATGCTCAAAGGAAAAGTGAAATGAAAGGAAATTAGACAATAAATTGAAGCCATGTGAAGAAATAAAGATCTTGATAAAGTTAAATACATGGTGATTATAAAAGGTAGTATTATAACAATGGTTTGTAACTCCACTCTCTATTCCACATGATTTAAGAGACTAATATATTTTTAATTATTGTCTAATAGTTAGTATTATTGTAACTTTGGTTTGTAAATCTACATGTTGCCTTATCCATAATTTAAGAGATGAGTGCATTTGAAAGAATTATTAGTTTAGGTTTTGGAGCACACAATATGAAAGATGTAGTTTTGTGACATCAGCAACTAGAACAGGTAGTGACAGAGCTGTAAACAGTAGAGTTTTTGTATGTTATCAAATTTAAGCTGGTATAAATTCAAATTAAGGTGTTATAACTTTAGGATGTTAAATACAATCCCCATGGTCACCACAGAGAAAATAACTATAGAATACATACAAAAGGAAATGAGAAAGAAATTTAAATGTTTCACTACAAAATATCAACTAAACACAAAAGAAAACAGTAATGCAGGAAATGAGGAACAAAAAAGCTGTAAGGAATATAGAAAACAAATAGCAAAGTGACAGAAGTAAGCCCCTCCTTATCAGCAACTACTTTAAATGTAAATGTACTAAACACTCTAATAAAAAGACAGAGATTGACAGAAAGGATAAAACCACATGATCCAACTATATGCCATCTATAAGAGACTCACTTTCCAAAGACACAAATAGGTTGAAAGTGAAAGGAAGGAAAAAGATATTCCATGCAAATTGTAACCAAAAGACAGCAAGGGTAGCTGTACTAATATCAGAAAAAATAGACTTTATATCAAAATAAGTTAAAAGAGACAAAGAAGAACACTATATATTAATGAAAGTTTCAGTACACCAAGAATATATAAATATTATAAACATTTGCATACCTAATTACAGACGTGCAAAATACATGAAGCAAAAACTGATGGAATTGAAGGGAGAAACAGACAGCTCTACAGTAATAGGAGGAGACTTCAATACTCCACTCTCAATAATAGATAGAACAACCAGAGAGAAGATAAGAAAGGAAATAGAGGACTTACCACAATAAACCAACAAGATCTGACAGACATACAGAACACTCTACTTAACTATAACAGCATATGCATTCTCCTCAAGTGCACCTGGGGCATTTTCCAGGTTAGTTTCAATCGATTTAAAAAGACAAATATTATTTAAATTATATTCTCTCACTACTACAGGATGAAATCAACAGCAGAAGTAAGACTTGAAAATTCACAAATTTGTGGAAATTAAACAACACACTCTTTGAATCACAAACAGTGGATCAAAGACAAAACCACAAGGGAAATTAGAAAATAGAGATGAATGAAAGTGAAAACACAACATACCAAAAGCCAGACAAAGATACTATGAGAAGAGAAAACTACAGACAAATATATCTCATGAACATGAATAAACAATTCACAATAAAATACTAGCAAATCAAATTCAGGAGCATATCAAAAGGATTGTACATGAGGACCAAGTGGGACTTATTCCTGGAATGCAAGGATGGTTCAACATATGAACATGTACCCAAAGAAATATTTTTAAAAAGTATAACAGTACTATTTATGACAGACTCAAAGAGCAAATAACCCAAATACTCAACAATAATATCATGGATAAATAAATTGTTATATGTATAGAATTAAAAACTTCGTGCAACAATATGGATGGCTCTCACAAATATAATGTTGATGGAAAAATGCCAGACACAAAGAGCGCATTTCGTTTGTTCCATACATTTTTTAAAAAGTTGGTTCCCTCCATTTCCATGTCACAAGCTGAAGACATAACATATTATGTTTCTTACAGAAACTATAATTCAAGCAGGGAATTGGAGGCCCATTTCTTGCCACTCATTTACCATTTGTCTTCCACAGAGAATTTCTGTAAGAATAAGTAGCAGCATGAGAAAAAAATGCTTAAAATATCACTTGGTCTAAGAAGCATCAAATATTTTCACAAATTGCCTTCTGATATTTAGCAAAATCTTAACTATGCTTTTATGTGTTCAATTAAATGATATACCAAGTATATAGCACTGAAAACAGATGTCTGAAGTATATAAGGACATTACAATTTTCTCCTAGCTGTACAGGTGTTCATGATGATCTCAACTTTATCACCTCAGAACTGTAATAATAGTAATAATTGCTACTATTTCATGAGTATTTACTATGTGCCAAACACTGTGCAAAGTGTTTTGTTCCCATTATCTCATTTAATCTTTACAATAACCCTGGGAGGTAGGTTTTACTATCTCCTTTTACACATAAGGAAACCAAAATTAAGTAATTTTCCCAGGAGAGTCACCCAGACATGATTAGTATCTGGTTCTCTCTGACAGTCAGGCATGTGCTCTTAACTACCTTGCTAACTGGTGTGTTGTGCTGGTGTGCATCAGTGACATAAAGAAATGCCAGTTCAATGGTCTGAAACTGTAAATGTAAGATTTAGTATAAATTTAGTTCCAAGACTCCCTCTGTTTCCCTACCTTTAGCCTTCAATTTACCCTCTTGAGTCACCCTACACTACAGTGGCAACTGAAAAACTAGAAATATCATGAGGAAGAAGAGAATGTCTTTGACTGTCCCTTTGCCTGTCTCACCAAAGGGTCCATATTCCCAAATAAGACACCACTGAATGTTTGGGGCTCTGTCTTTGCTTTTTCTTTCTGGGGATGGAGTTAAGAGAGAAGTTGTATTGTAGCATTCAGGTTTACTATTTTTCTTGGTAGAACAATGGAAAAGAAAGAATTATGAAGTGTATGCTTAGATATCCTATAAATCAAAGGACACTCGTACTTAGATTATTTTTTCTCTACATTCACACCCACCCCATTTTTGAAAGGTGCCATGTTTTTGTTTGCAATGAAAGATTCCTTTGCCATGTCACATCAGGATGCATATTGTCATCAGCATGTTCTTCAGCTGCCAGGAGCCAGATTCCTATTCTTAGACCATAGGGAAGACTTGTTATTATGACTCTGCCCTTGGATTGTGTTGGCGAAATATGTTCTTTCTGGAGATAACAGCTTCAATTGAAAAATGAATCTGTACTTGTACAGGTTGAAGAAGAATTTCAGCTACTGCACCCTGCTGCAGCAAGAAGACTAATAAAAACCTTGAACCCATTACTCATGTATGAGGTAAAGGGAGCTTTATTGAAGATCAAATAAAAAGTATAAATAGTGAGTCAGACAGCACATGAAGTGAAGATTCCAACATTCTTTTTTTGCTTATGTTGCTTTTAATGGCATTTGGGATTAAAGGTCAAATAGAATTCAACACAGTAACCCTTGTAAGCCTTGATTTTCTATATTTGAAGATTCATCTCTTCATCCAGAACTTCACTTCTCAACAAGATGTCTGTCTTCATTGCACTTTTCATGCCTGTTTACCTCAAATCCTAACCAGGAAAATGGGTACTTGTAAAACAATCCCCCAGGGCTTTCTGCACTAGATACTCATTCATTCACTAATTCACTCACTTAACATGTGCTGAGTGCCTACTAACCCTGAAGATTTAAAAAAATCAAACAACAAAACAGGTCTTCCCACAATACGCTCACTATCTAAGAGGGGAGATAAACAGATATTAAGAAAATGTTTTGTGTGGCAGAGTTGATGATTGAACACTATATTTTTCAAACTGAAAAAAGTAATTTCTTTAATTTCTAAAATTGATCTATTTCCCTAGTCCTTCATCCAGTAGAACCAAAAGAAAAACTTAAATTCAATAAGTAATGGTATCTCAGACTCTTGGGGATTCAATAGTTTCTCAAAGATAATTCGCTATCCTTGAGGATGTTAATACTCAATCTTTCAGCTTGCTTTCCATCCCCCTGGCTTTCTTCTAGGTTAGCATCTGAGAATGTTAGGAAGGGGTTTCAAGTCTCAAAGAGGCTGCAAAGAGAGAGTCTAAGATCCACAAATAAGATCTATGGCCCTGTGTTGATTTCTAGGTCCTGTATGACAAAGCTTCTGGTTGGAATTTATTCCTGGCCTCCCTTTCACAGGTATTATTGATGAAGGTGTGCTTTTGTTTCTCATAGCTAGTTAGGCCCCAGTGGTCCACCCTGGCTCATTAAGCTCCAGTTTGACTCTAGCATTGCACAACCCTCTCGGTTTTAGCTCACTGTGTTCAGCTTCCTAGGATTAGGATCCTTTTGGTTAAGTCCTCTCATTCCTTGTCACAGCAATACCATATAAGCCCAATGGCTCAACTGCTTTCCTTACCTCCCCTCCCCTTGCATGCAAATTTCTGGATCGTTTTCATCCACTAAAGGAGATGATGGAGTATTTGGAGGGCTAGCTTAAGTCTTATAAGCAAACCAAGCCTTTCCATTGTTTTTTGTTTTTGTGTGTGTGGTTTGTTTGTTCTTTATTTTTGTTTTTGTTTTGGTACAAGACAGCACCCTGTGAGATCATCTCTTTCAAGAGTTGCAAATAGGAAGAAGGGGGAAAATCTCTTGGAGTTGGTGGGAAATGGAGGGGGGGTACTTTGTGGGGGAGAATGACTGAGGAACTGAACCTCCTCCCATGTCTTTTAAACTTTTCTTCCCACAACCTTTTAGGCGAGAAGAAGTAGCATTTGCTCACTTTCCTGTATGGAAAGGATGTATGTCTTCTGAATTCTCTCTACCACTGGGAATTTGATGTTCAGGTCAGCCTGTCCTGCTTCTTGATGTTTTAAAAAGAGTAGAAAAAAATTAGAGATTTATTTTCTCTTTCCACAATGCTTGGCTTCTAAGAATACTGTCATAAAAAATGACTCAAAAATCCCATTTTGGTAGTCAGTAGTTGAATATCCACTACTCTTTTTTTTTCCATTTCTATTTGCCATTTCCAGCAGATGGATATTTCCAAATAAATAGAAAGTTAATGGAAATAGGGGGGAAAAGGTTTATATTTTAATGTTTATTATATATTATGTGTATTTATTTTCTTATGACATTTAAAATAGATTATATATTTGTAGTTTTATAACATATTATATAGTATTACATAATATTTTAAAATACATTATCCCTATTTTAGATGCATAAGCTACAATGGAAACACCAAGAAGGAACACACAACTGTAGACATGTTAGGGTAAAAGAACGAGAAAGATAGTTAATTAAATTGCTATAATTGGCTTTCTTTTGGAAAACTGAAGCAAGAGATACAATCAAGTTTCTTGTTATTATTACTTTTCAGGATTTTCACTGATAGAACATAGGTTTTCCAAGGACATGTCTAAAATGTAGAGTCTATTCCGATAAGCCATTCAGACTGAAGGAAAACCAGATGGGGAACTATAATACAATTTATTAATTAAAGAAGAACCTTTAGAGGCTGTAGGACAATGTTGCTTTATCATCCTTAAAATCAATACAAATTAAATAGTATTACTAACATTGAATACTTTGGAATATATTTGGAAGTGCACACAAATACATGCACACATACACAGGCCTAGAGAAGCATATTTCAGGTAGTGCTTGGTGATCCATTCAGTCATTGATACCCTGTACATTTCACCCTATGCCCAGCTGACACTGTTCTCCCTTTTCCCAAGTGGGCAGAAACTCAACTATAGTATGCTGAAAGAAGTTTGACTAATAAAGTTTAACGGTAGAACATTGTTGAATGAATAGAGTCAGGTTACAATTCTTAATTCTCTTTGATGCTAGTGATAAAACTTTGAGTACCCAAAATACACTTGCTGAAACTTACAGACACTGAAGGCAGACACAATGTTGCCTGATATTATATCTTTTGAATTTAGTTGCCTCTGTATCTCAGGCAGGAGTGAACTAACTTGTTAATGAGTGTACAGGATTCTGTCAACAGAAGACATAAATCTTAGACATTCAAAGATTGGCTTCTGTGATTGATTAAACAAAGAAGAGTTGAACTGATTGTGGTTATCACAGTCAAGTGTCGATTATTACTGTAGTTTATGACAAAAAGAATGCCACAGAAAAGCAGAAATAAAACAGGTCTTTTATGACAATAAGATAATAAAGTTAGAAATTACCTTTTGAAAAGTATGAAAATAAACTACAACTAATAGAAAATTAAAATTTTAAATTTGTAAAAATATATAACCTAGGCATAATTAAAACTATAACTTCAAAATATTTAGAAAATTATATAGACTTCTGGTAAACAAGGCAGGCTGAGTAGGCAAACTCGATACCAAGGGAAAAGAATACTTGGAGTCAGAAAGGAGGCCCTAAAGAAGTCTCATGAAAAGTAACATCCACTGAGTTTTCCTCTGGTTTTTTGATCTTCCCTTTGCCTTAAATTTCCTGAATTTCACTACTATTTGAGTAAATGTGGGCTTGTTTTATATGCACCTTCTATTTTCCTTCCTTAACTTCACTTCCAGCAATCCTTCTTCCATTGACTGGACCACTGTAGCAATTTCCTAACTGGTTACTTTATGGCCAATACCTGTCTACCCTGCCAAGAAAGTAGATATCTTAAAATGCAAATATGATCATATTTGTCTCTTTCAACATTATCCAGTGGTTCTGTATTGCCTACAAGAGCGAGATTAAACACCTTAGTATAGTGATGGCATGCACTTCCTTCCATTAACTAGATTAACCTTACCTCCCACCCTTCTCTTCACGTATCAGGACCTATGCCATTTACTTGTCTCTAATGGTCATCACACTTACTTTGCTTAAGATTAGCTTTTGTTCATTCTTCGATGTCACTTTAAAAGTCACCTCTCACAAGAGCACTTCCTAGACTTTAAAGAATATTTCTATTCCTCCTCATGTCCCTTTCTCTATATCTATCTTAGCTCTCACTTTTTTTCCTTATAAACACTTAAAATTTGTAATTATATATTTATTTACATCGTACTTTAAAAATCTGCCTCCATCACTATAAAGTAGTCTTCATGCAGGCATAGACTGAACACATCTCGTTCACTATTCTAAGGAACTTGTTTAACGAATGAGTATATGAATGAACCCTTATTCCAAATGGAGCGAGCTTCAGCAACCTGAATGTATCAAGCTATTTCAACTTCTGCCTTCACATTTTCAGTTTCCTCTGTCTAGAGCATTTGTCATTCTCTGAAAAGTCTGGGGAGTATATCGCCATATTTCATGACTCAGCTCAAGCATTATAGAAAGCCTGGTAGAGTTGACCACTCTTATCTTTGGACCCTGCTGAACCATCATTCACCTTATCATAAAATTAATCACATTCTATTACTTTTATTAGTTCACATATCTATTTCCCTCTACTGGAATGTAAGCTCCCACTGGGATTTGTCCTTATTCATCTCTATTCTCCCAGGGTTTAGCACACTTCCTTTCATTAACTGGATTAACTTTACCTCCTACCCCTCTCTTTACATATCAGGACCTATGCCATTTCCTTGTCTATAATGGTCATCACACCTACTTTGCTTAAGATTAGCTTTTGCTCTTCCTTCAGGTGTCAGTTTCAAAGTCACCTCAGCAATTAATCAGAGCTGGTTGGATGAATGAATGAATGAGTGAGCTTTTCTGAAATGCTTCATAGCACTTGTGATTGATATCTTCATATTATGCCAAATGATTCTTCTTAAAAATTATCACAAGATTATTTACTTTATAGTAGGAAGAGAAAGTAAGAGCTTTCCAAAGGGAACTTTGAAGGACATTCCATCTCTCTATAATCAATGGGATTTAAAAAAATAACATCTTTGACCAATACCACCGATAACTACTACAGGAAATAATAGTCAAAAATAAGGGTTAAATTCACTGACATCACTAACCTCAGCCAAGCACCTTACTGTACTGCAACTTCATGGCCCTTTGAAAAGGTTTAAATTGGGCATGGTCTGGAATTCACAAATTTTTGGTTTGTGAAATGTAAAAAATAAAATATATATTTTTTAAAAACTGCACTGACTTAATCTCGGGTCACTACCTCTCAACTGGAGTCACTCTTGGCCTTGATGGGACCAAGCTTGGGAAACTGGTTTTATCTCAGTAGGACTGGTCACTTTCCTCTTTTGATTTGGGATCATCATAGTGCTTTCTACCTCCAGGCCCACAGTAGTGATGTTACTTCCTCAGCTTTAAACTTACACAGTTATGCATGGACCGACTCTGGTGCACAAATGAGCATAAAACAGCCATCACTGCAGGTGCAGAGTTGCTTTTATAATGAATTACTGCCTCCTTACCGGAACCACGAGAGACCTGCTGTGTTTGTCACTTTTTAGTTATTAGGCAATGTCTGCAAGCAGTCAAGATTTCTACTCCATACTTATGCTCTTCTGGAGCAGAAAGCAAGTGCTATAACAGCTGTGTGTGTATTTGTTTTCTTTGGGGCAGATAGAAGACAAAGAAACCACAAAACAGTCTAAATTACAGCTCTTCCTTCACTTATGTAAGGATTACAGGAGCAGGTGCAAAGTGTTTGTTTCTTCTGAGCATATAAGGTTTCTAAGGTTTTGTATTAATAATTTATAAGCAGTCTATCATTACTGTTTTATGTACAGTTTGAGTACTGTCTTAGCTATGCTATAGAGCTACTTTAAAAGACGCACCTGATGGGTATTGTGGCCCTGTAACCTGATTCGTATCAATATCATTATTCTTACTCTGAGGATCTGTGTCTGAGGATCCACAAAGTGAACAGTCACAGCTACGTGGTATGGGCGAGATCTATGATGAACTGAAACCCTCATTCTAAATACCCCAAATTCCAAGGATCCAAGAGGGTCAAACAGAAAATATTTGATGTTTTAGGGATATTTCTCACTCTATTCTACTCTTGATTGTTCACTAAGTTGAAGAACAAACTGTCTCAGAAAGATCCACATCTTGAAGCACCTAAAGACTAAGACCGGCCTTTTTCCTGATCTTTAGACAATCCAAGCTTGTATCCACCTTAAGGGCCATGTGGAATTGCTTAGTCATAGATTATCATTACATTTCTAATTTTCATAGATATTGCCAAATTGTGAAACACTGAATTTCAGAACAAGTTTCTCACACAGGATTCCATGTAAGGATATGGGTGATGTGGTGAACAATATCTTTAACAACATTGGCTAGTAAATACAACAGTGAATTATGTGTTTTGAAAGAGACTGATAATTATTACTCATATATAGGCATAAAGAAAAATGTTCTTGAAGCCCAAGGTGTGGCTATGTTTACTTCTCCTGACAGGGAGCATAAGGAATATTGTTTTGCTGCTGTGTTTTATGCGGTGGGACAGCCTGCATTTGGTTTCTGTGCCTGGAGCCAAAGAACAATGATCGGAAGCAGCATTCCAAGGTGATGTCAGATGAGGATCAGTGTATTAGTTTGCTAGGGCTGCCATAATAAAGTACCACAAACTGGGTGTCTTAAACAACAGAAAGTTGTCATCTCACGGTTCTAGAGGCTAGAAGTCTGAACTCAAGGTGTCATCATGATTGATTCCTTTTAAGGGCTGTGAGGAAGGATCTGTTCCAGGGCTTTCTCTTTGGCTTAGAGATGGCCATCTTCTCCCTGTGTCTCTTCACATCATCTTTCTGTATGTTTCTGTCTCTGCATCCAGATCTCCCTTTTTTATAGGGACACCAGTCATATTGAACACCAGTCATTTTGACTTGATTACCTCTGTTAAGACTCTATCTCCAAATAAGGTCATAGTCTGAGGTACTGGGGGATAGGACTCCAACATATCTTTGGTGGGGAGGGGAAGCAGAGAAACACAATTAACCCATAACAATCAGGATGGTCTGAGGTTGGGTTATCAACAGATGAGCAATCCAAGATCCAAAGGCAAGGGAGACTGGAGATTTAAGAGAACCAACTTGTGAGGGAGTTCAAAGAGTCCAGGATGATAGAAAAAACTTAGAATAATTACTAAGCTGAAGTGCCAATGATTGCAGCAAATTTTTATGTGATGCCCATAGCAGCTGTAATGTTTGGGACAAGAGAATTTGAAGGGGCAGGAACACTGGACAGTAAGAGGACTACAGTAGTAATGAGGTGTCACAAGGCTAAGTTGTGACACAATTAATAATTAGGAGCTCATAATACTGCTAAATATTAGCATTTTTGACCCTTCTGAGTTTCTTATTTGTTATAATTTTGTTGTTTTATCTTGTTCCTTTTGAGTTCCTGTAGTTTTATACTGAGTTATTTAGATTGGGTTTAATCCAAAGTGGTTTTTACAGCAATAAAGTCTAGTTTGCCTAAGTCGTCTGTGTTCCATATTTATTAATTTTCTGGAAGATGAATCCTATTAAAAGAGAATTGGAGAAACTTTCTGAAATCATTTGAATGTAGGTATGTACCCTCTGTTTTAAAGAAGAGCACAGGAATCTAATAAAAATGTGAATATGTCTACAAATTCAGGTTGGAAAGAAATGTTTTCCCCATCGTAAATTTAAAAAAAGTTTTTTTAAGTTAATTTTTATTTCATATTTGAGTATAGTTGATTTACAATGTTGTGTTAGTTTCAGGTGTACAGCAAAATGATTCAATTTTACATATACATATCTATTCTTTTTCAGATTCTTTTCCCATATAGATTATTATAGAGTATTGAGTAGAGTTCCCTGTGCTATACAGTAGATCCTTATTGATTATCTATTTTATATACAGTAGTATGTATATGTTAATTCCAACCTCCTAATTTATCCCTCCCCCCCATCTTTCTGTTTTGGTAACCATAAGTTGGTTTTCTAAGTCTGTGAGTCTCTTTCTTTTTTGTAAATAAGTTCATTTGTATCATTTTTTAGATTCCACATCTAAGTGATATCATATGATATTTGTCTTTGTCTGATTTACGTCACTTAGTATGATAATCTCTAGGTCCATCCATTTTGCTGCAACTGGCATTATTTTATTCTTTTTAATGGCTGAGTAATATTCCATTGTATATATGTACCGCATCTTCTTTATCCATTCCTTTGTCGATGAGCATTTAAGTTGCTTCCATGTCTTGGCTATTGTAAATAGCGCTGCAATGAACATTGGGGTGCATGTATCTTTTTGAATTATGGCTTTCTCCACATACATGCCCAGGAGTGGGATTGCTGGATTATATGGTAGCTCTATATTTAGTTTTTTTAAGGAAACTCCATACTGTTCTCCATAGTAGCTATGCCAATTTACATTCCTACCAACAATATAGGAGGGTTCTCTTTTCTCCACACCCTCTCCAGCATTTATTGTTTGTAGACTTTTTGATGATAGCCATTCTGACTGGTGTGAGGTGATACCTCATGGTAGTTTTGATTTGCATTTCTCTAATAATTGGTGATGTTGAGCAACTTTCATATGCCTCTTGGCCATCTGTATGTCTTCTTTGGAGAAATGTCTATTTAGATCTTCTGCCCATTGTTTGATTGGGTTGTTTGTTTTTTGATATTGAGCTGCATGAGCTGTTTGTATATTTTGGAGATTAATCCCTTGTTGGTCGCATCGTTCACAAATATTTTCCCCCATTCTGTGGGTTGTCTTTTTGTTGTTTATAGTTTCCTTTGCTGTGCAAAAGCTTTTAAGTTTAATTAGGTTCCATTTGTTTATTTTTGTTTTCATTACTCTAGGAGGTGGATCCAAAAAAGTATTACTGCAAATTATGTCAGTGTTCTGCCTATGTTTTTCTCTAAGAATTTTATAGTGTCTGGTCTTACATTGAGGTCTTTAATCCATTTTGAGTTTATTTTTGTGTATGGTGTTAGAGAATGTTCTAATTTCATTCTTTTACATGTGGCTGTCCATTTTTCTCAGCACCATTTATTGAAGAGACTGTCTTTTCTCCACTGTATATTCTTGCCTCCTTTGTCATAGATTAGTTGGCCATATGTGTTTGAGATTATTTCTGGGCTTTCTATCCTGTTTCATTGATCTATAAGTCTGTCTTTGTGCCAGTACCATACTGCTTTGATTACTATAGCTTTATAGTATAATCTGAAGTCAGGGAGCCTTATTCCCCCAGCTCTTTTTTTTTTTTTTTTTTTTTCCTCAAGATTGCTTTGGCTATTCAAGGTCTTTTGTATTTCCATACAAATTTTAAGATTTTTTTTTGTTCTACATCTGCAAAAAATGCCATTGGTAATTTGATAGGGATTGCATTGAATCTGTAGATTACCTTGGGTAGTATAGTCACTTTGACAATATTGATTCTTCCAGTCCATGAACATGGTATATCCTTCCTTCTGTTTGTGTCATCTTCTATTTCTTTCATCAGCATCTTATAGTTTTTGGAGTACAGGTCTTTTGCCTCCCAGGTTTATTCCTAGGTATTTTATTCTTCCTGATGCAATGGTAAATGGGATTGTTTCCTTAATTTCTCTCTCTGATCTTTCGTGGTTACTGTATAGAAATGCAACATATTTTTGTGTATTAATTTTGTATCCTGCAACTTTACTGAATTCACTGATGAAGTCTAGTTGTTTTCTGGTACCATCTTTAGGATTTTCTATGTATAGTATTATTTCATCTGCAAACAGTGACAGTTTTACTTCTTCTTTTCCAATTTGTATTCATTTTATTTCTTTTTCTCCTCTGATTGCCATGGCTAGGACTTCCAAAACTATGTTGAATAATAATGGCAAGAGTGGACATCCTTGTCTTGTTCCTGCTCTTAGAGGATATGCTTTCAGCTTTTCACCATTAACTATAACGTTAGCTGTGGGTTTGTCATATATGACCTTTATTATGTTGAGGTATGTTCCCTCTCTATCCACTTTCTGGAGAGTTTTTAATCATAAATGGGTTTTCCCAATCATAAATTAATATAATTAATATTTTAAGCCTTCAACCCATAAGGCAGAAAACATAAGCATTAGGCTTTCCTGGACTTCTCCATCCTGGGTTATGTCACAGTTTGTAGATTTTACATAGGGTGAAGATATTGGGTAGGGGGCATGTGGTCTTCAGTCTTTCTGCCACACTGATAGCCATTTAAATGTCTGCTGCCCGCATGACCCTTTCAATACCAGTAGATTCCTGCCATACATATTTGGAGCATGGAACCCTTTCTTGGTGAGATTACCTGTGCTTCTATCTTCCTGAGCACCACTCAGCCATTTCTTCTTGGAAGTATCAGCGTATTCCTTGTAGTTCTACTGAGAAGCAGTAGACATTAAAAAAAAAAAATTGATATCTCTAAGGAAACCCAAAGACAATAGGGAAGACAACTGTAAGTCCACCATAGGAAATTTTAGCCTCTGACATCTACAGCTACAGCAAACAGTAAACACAGCCTAACTCCTAGTATGATAAACATAAAACCTCACAAAAAGGTCTACTTTCCTCAGTTTCTTTTACCCAGTACACCATTTCTAGCTTTCAATAAAAAGTTATAAGGCATACTAAAAGACAAAAAGTACAGTTTGAAGAGACAGACCAAGCATCAGAACCAGAGTCATGTATGACATGAATGTTGGAATTATTAGGCTGAAACTTTAAAACAACTATGATTAATGTGCTAAGAGCCCTAAAGAAAAAGGTGGGTGACTGCAAGAACAGATGGGTGATGTAATCAGGGAGGTGGAAATTCTAGGAAAGAATCAAAAGGACATACCAGAAATCAAAAACACTGTAGCAGGAATGAAAGATGCCTCTGATGGGCTCTTCAATAGACTGGACACAACTGAAGAAAGAATCAGAGAGCTTGAAGAAACATTAATAGAAACTTCTAAACTGAAATGCAAAGAGAAAAAGGAATGAAAAGAATGGAATGATACCGAACAGAATACTCAAGAACTTTGGGATAGTTACAAAAGGTGTAATATACATACAATGAGACTATCAGAAAGAAAATAAAGAGAAAGGAACAGATGAAATATTTGAAGCAATAATGACTGTGAATTGTCTAAAATTAGTGATAGACACCAAACACAGATCCAGAAAGCTCACAAAATACCAAGCAGGATAAAATTAAAAATCTACACATAGGTACATAATATTGAAATGGCAGACAATCAAAGACAAAGAGAAAAATCTTGAAAGAAACCAGACTTTAAACACCTTACCTACAGAACAGCAAGGATAGAAATTGCATCAGACTTATTTTCAGAAGCCATGTAAGCAAAAGAGTAGAGTGAAATACTTAATGTGTTGAAAGAAAAATCCACCAAAATAGAATTCTTTATTCAGTGAAATTATCCTTCAAAAGTGAAAGACAAATAAAGATTTTCTCAGACAAACAAAAATTGAGGGAATTTGTTGTCAGGACACCTGCACTGCAAGAAATATTAAAGAAATTCTTCAGAAAGAAGGAAAACGATGCAGGTCAGAAACTTGTATCTACATAAAGAAAGGAAGAGTGTTAGAGAAGGAATATATGAAGGTAAAATAGATCAGAAACTATGAGATTCTTCAAAGGATGAGCTTACATACTTAAATCACTAAATATGCAGAATTGCAGTTTTTCTCAGCAGAGAGTCATGAATAATAATGGTGGGGTTTTCCTTTATTCAAAATGTTATTCCCCTATCAATAATATAGGCCATCCCAGGTAATTCATATATCTGTTCAATAAATAATTGTTGGATATGTACTAAATGCCGGACCCTGGTACTAGGAAAAAGGAAAAAAAGAGATAAAATGAACTATTTCTGCCCCAAAGAAGTATACAGTTTACTGAAGATTGAGAAATACTACTTAAAATTTAATAATACAGTAAGATAATAGCTGTAAGTGGCATATATACAAAGTTAAGTGGTACTTCCAGGGAAGCACCTGACTTTATCAAGATATGTCTGGCAAGGTTCATCAGAGGACACAGCATTAAAGCTGAGACTTAAATGGTAAGAGAAGTTTGAAAAGGATGACACCAATGTGTGCAATGTTATAAAGAAGCATGTTATGTATAGAGAATGCAAAGTGATTTGGTATTACTAGAATTTAGAGTGAGAAGAGTGGGAAGTGAGTATAGCGCAGTGGGCAGGGTTAAATAGTAAAGGTCTTACATGCCTGACAAAAATGTTGTTTTGTGCTGTGACATATTTTTGTTTTCCTATAAGCAATGCAAGTTCATTGAAGAATACTGAGTTCTAATAAAAAAATACTAAGTAACATATATTGACTGTCACCATATCCCAGGCTCTGTTCTAAATGTTATTATTATTCATTATATTAATTCATTTAAGCCCCACAACAATCCTCTGTAAGGTACAGCATGGTTAAGTTACTTGCCCAAGGTCGTGCAGCTCAGTGGCAGAGCTGGGCAGGAGTATAACATAATAGCACTTGTGTTTAGAATTATCCCTCTGATAGACATGTAGAAGATGAAGAGGATGGAGATAAACTAGGGCAATGGTCATGGAGATGGGGAGGAAGGGCAAATATTCAGAAAGTAGAACAGACAAAATTGGGTATGCTAGAGCAAGGAGAAGAGAAAGATTTAGGATGACTCTGAGGTTCTTGGACTAGAAAAATAAAAGGAGATGACGACTCCATTCTGAAAATAGGGAATATTGGGAGGAAAGCAGTTTTGAAATTACTTCATTCATTCATTCATTTATTCATCTCTTCAGTTGTATATTATGGTGTGAGAATGGTATAGAACTTTAATTAGAAAGACTTGTGCTAGAATTAGCTTTCCAAAGTTCAGAGGTTGTGCAAAGAACACCTGGATTCATTCATTCATTCTAAAAGTATTGAGAATACTATGGTGAAAAGACGAAATCCTTGATCTCATGGAGCTTACATAGTGGTAGGAGGGTAGAGAGCACGAAACAGATAATAAAGAAGCAGTGGTATTGCTTTGATTCTGGACATAGACAAGATGATTTAGTTCAGTGATATATGCCTGAAGAAAACAAATCAGGTTGATAAAGATTTAGCATTTGTTAGGAAATTTAATGCTAGACCAAAGGATCTACCATCATGAGAACATGGTACATGAGTTATACAAATCCAGAAAATCTGCATCAGGAGGAAAAGAGCTGAGATGACCAAGGTTGAGTGCTTGACAAGAGTTTAAGGGAGCATAGAATATCAAAACCTCTAAGTTTAAATGTCATACAAAAGATCAGATTTGGGGCCAATGAAAGGAAATGGGAGTCAAGCATCAGAAGCAAGTTGTATCTGGAATTGAACAAGAATGGGGTTGATAGGAAAGCAAAGTGAAGTTACCGTAAAATTTCTTTTGGGTCATTAACTGTGTATGGTGATGGAGCTGTCAAAGAATAGAGATGGGGCATGACATTAAATACAGCAATACATAAATAGTTGTAGAAAGAGGCATAATATAAGTTATTTGCAAGGCATATAATTGTCAAAGAATTAGTATCTATAACATATTAAGAACTCTTACAAATTAATTTAAAAAGTCAAAGAACCCACTGGGAAAATGAGCAAAGGCTATGAATAAGAATACCACAGAAAATGAGATCAATCTCACTATAACCAATGAAATGTAAAATAAAACAACAAAATAAAATGTACAATAAAAATGAAAATCAATGAAGTGAACTGTTATTAAATAGTATTCTCCCCCAACTTACACACACAAGTAGACCAATTTTAGTGATTATAATGATTAAACTATATACATATATATACACACACACACACACACACACACACACACATATATATATACATCAACTTGAATAAATGTTGAAAACAATGTGGAAGGTGAAAACAAGTAGAAAAGAATGTGAACAACATTATATCATTTGGGTAAAAATTTTAAATGTGCAAAATTATGCTGCATAATGGGTTTTGATATAACCACATATAATGCAGTATGAAAACAACAACAACAACCACAAATACACACCAGTTTCCAATTACTGGTGCAGACAGAGGAGAGGAAATGAAATGCAGGGGTGAGGGTGGAGGGTGGCATTCCGTTGTGAGCTTCAAATGTACCTGCTATGTCTCCTTGTAAAAAAATTAGATCTGGAACAAATATGACAAGAGAGGAAGGTTTGAAAAATGTAGCTGGTGATAATATACCATTTCTTATGTGCTGTTTGAAATATTTAATAATCACTTTAAAACATTTGAAGCATAAACTATATGGCATATTAACATTTAATTTCTCTGTGGAATAATTGGGGAAAGCCACTTGTTCAGATATGGCTGTGGGATATGTGTCTGCCCTTGTCCAGTTTGGGTCATATTCTCATTCAGTAGATTTTTTCTGTATCCAATGAAGTTTTAGTCCTTTACCTTATGATTTAATTGTTTACTTCTATACATCAGAATTTCAATATTAATTACAGAAAATTCTCAATTTCTCCACTTTATTTCAAAGTGCACATAGTAAGTGCAGTGTTTTAAAAACAACTACAGAAGGATATTTACTTACCTGGTAACAGGCAGTTTCTGAAAAATACTGATTACAACACTCTGTAATTTCTCTCATTTGGGTTTTCAGTCTTACTCTCTTCCATGTTGTAATGGGAGATGGAGTCTTTTTTTAACTCTGGTGGAAAAAGAACAGTTATCAGTTTGGATAAGTTCTGAAAGAAGGCTCATTCATTGTTCAGAAATTATGAACTTCATGATATTTTATTTCTAAAATTATTTAAACACCTAGTTTCTACTGCAAAGCAGCATCCTAGGATAGAAGTGTTGGTTTGTGCCATTGCCATGCGGACTATACAAGACTATCCAAGAACACAAGGACGTAGCCTCCTGCAGCATCTCATGAAAGAGATACCACCCTTAAATGAATTAATATGCTTTTGCAGATGATAGGTTGTTAGCTAAGAGCAGATTTTGTAGCAATTTAAATGCCAAATCAAATGCTCCAGTATTAAAAGGCAGTTCATTCTTTCCCTATCTTACTCCCAACGCTCCTAGCAGTAACAGTAATTTTGGAAATTGCTTCCAACATGATTTTGCTCAATTTATTACTAGTAAAGCTTGATTTCTTCTTCTTAGAGACATCACATCCACATCAAGCATGCATGTTTCTGAATAAGCTCAGGGCTTTGGCTAGGGCAACCTGAGCCTTGTTTTCTGCCAGGCACACTGGAATGCACAACTCACAATGGTTTCCAGATATATCAGTTCCCTTCCTGTCTAGGACACTGCGTTGCCACATGACCTTTGCCAAGTCACTTCTTTCTGCTCTCCCGTAACATAAGGTTGTAATTATGATGATCTCCCTCATAGAAATGTGATGAGAAGCTATTCATAACAAAGACTGTAAAAATTGCAAACATGATGAGAGAGGCAGATATTAAACGTATGAAAAAGTTCTAAATTGAATACCAATTTCCTCCCTGGCTCAATGTGTTCTTAAAATTTATTTGTAAGGACAACAGTAGCAAGAGTGCCTCATTAGGCCCTTCTATTAATGTTATCCACTAAGTCTATTTTTTTCTGATTCCAAATATGACCTTGATTTTTAGATAAATGATCTTTGTGTGTGTGAGGTATCTTTTCATTGTTCTCTCATCCGCCACATGGACTTTCTTTTTTCTTTCCCCTCAAAACTGAGATCATTTCTCTAGTTTTAAACTGGCAATGTGATCTTTTTCAGTGCCAGACACATGACGTGTTCTAGTAGCCGTCTGGACTTGGGGCTGGGATCATATTCCCTTCCATCCCCAATATATGTTCCAAACACTTGTGAGTGTGCTGAAGGACAGAGGCTTAAAGAGGTGAGATGAGGCCAGGCTGGCATCCACTCTGTAGGATTCAGGGACAGAGTCATACTTCAAAGTGGTGTGAGGGAGTGATTGACAATGTACCAGGGCTGCTCATGGTAGGTGGAAGGACAACGGGAAAAAAATAAGCTGCCTTAGTACATTTTTTCAAGTTTCTGTTAATCTTCCATCTGTGGACTCTTTAAGCTGCCTTCATATTTGGATGTGGACATTGAAGTATTGCTGACCAATGCCAGAGTCACAGGAATATCCTGCTGTGCTTTTGATCTTCCCATATGACTAGATTTCCTGAATCATCATGTTACTGCATGTGTGCACATATGTGCACAC
Source organism: Eubalaena glacialis (assembly GCF_028564815.1). Classification (NCBI taxonomy): domain Eukaryota; kingdom Metazoa; phylum Chordata; class Mammalia; order Artiodactyla; family Balaenidae; genus Eubalaena; species Eubalaena glacialis. Next base: position 62,633,305 of record NC_083718.1, read on the forward strand.
GTGAATCTTCTGGCACATCTCCCAGAAGAGTTAGTCCTAGGACAAAGGGTCCATTGGTGCTTTCAGAATGTAATATTGATCACTTTGGCTTTCCTTGGCTCAGAGCCAGACACTTTGTCTTTCACTGCACAAGATGGCTGCCAACTCCACAGGCTTGTCTCAATGTGACAGGGCTAGGCAGTGTTTTCTAAAGAGCATAATAATTTTTTAGAAGCTTTGAAAAAAGTTGTTTAAAAACGGAACTTTGTGTGTTGCCAACTATAGGCGGTGCTTGGAGTTTGGCTCTTGTCTTTCAACCCTTATGTTCTGAGGTACATTCTATATTTAGTTACATTATACTTTCTAATATTCAGTCAAGCAGGAAAGTCAATGAGACAGAATAAATCACTAAGTTTTTCTTTTTTTTCTCTATGGTTTTGCGCAATTTGCTAACTAGGACCGGTCTTAGCCAAATCCATAATTTGTGGTTCAAACTTAATGATAAGCAAAGGTCAAATTCACAAAGATAAGGTAAAGAAATCTCTTCCTAACTTTTTCAAAGTGTACCTTTCATGTATAGGATTATGAAAATTATAAAAGCAAATAGTTCAGAAAAGACCTTGATGCCAATTCTTGACCTGTAAAATGATACAAATCATCAGTGATCACTAGAATAGAATAAAAATTTATGAATAGCTTCAGGCAGACTTCCTTCACATTAGAACATGGCTACAAATTTCAGGCCCATTGCAAGCTTCTAGATTATGCAAGAAAGATACACCAGAATCTTATTTTCTCCTTTTTTCCCAAGTACTATGTCTAGCATTTGACCTAAGCAGGAGATAAAATAGGGAGCATTCTCTCATTTCCAGATTTCCATTCTTTTTTTCAGCCCTGCTGCCTTCCACACACCAAAAATGTGTTGACTGCCTTTCTCTCCTCTCATAAGAAGGCATATCTGATTAGTCACAAAATACCTGGATGTGAATTTATTTCATGTATAAACCTTTCCTGTATTCCAGAGAAATAGTTTCTTTTTTTAAAAAAAAAGAGGGCATAAGGAAGAAACACTCATAGTAGACTTTTAGCTATCGTGGCTTCTTTGAGAGGGAATGGCTGAGAAGGCTTTCAGTCTTGCCATGATTTTGTTCCAAGAGTAAGACCCTGTCCCTTGCTTCCGTGGTGTGTTATGCTTTGTTAGGAGGTGAATCAGCTGTTTTCATTAGCCTCTATTTTGTTTGACTTCTGAGAGATGCCACAGAGCAGATCTTTAATCCAGGCCAAAAATGGAATTTAATCTGAATTCCAAACATTCCGGTTGTAATGGAAAGAGCACATGAAGCTTTGGAATCAGGTAGACATGAGTAAGCTTCCTCATTCTGTCACTTACCAGCTGTTGGGGAAGGTATTTAACCTCTTTGAAATTTGTTGCTGATATACAGAATAAGAAAAATAATAATACTTAATTAATGGGGTTATTATGAAGTTAAATGAGATAATGGATGTGGAAGGCCTAGCACAGCATTTGACACAGCTGACTCTTTAATAAATTTCCTTCACTGAGCATCCTTTAATGTCAGTAGTCTCTATCAAACTCTGTGGAGCTTATTTCTTTTTTTTTTTTTTTTTCTTTATTTTTTTCTGGAGCTTATTTCTTAATGACAAGTAATCCATAAACTCAGCTGTGATACTTTTTAAAAATTATTTTCCATGGTTTTGATATCACCAGTGTCAAATTTAAACTTGTGATGACAGCACAGCTGTGAACTCTTTGGGTGTCATATCTTTGGAAGTAGGGCAATGTGACAGTCCTGGAGAAAATTGCCATATTTGGCATTTTTGGGGTACACTTAGATTCTCAAATTCCCAAATGGAAAGGGTTGATTGAATCTCTTTCATTTACTCTGAATAGCCTACCTCAAATCCTTTCTTTGAAAGTAGACAGATTATAAATAAATGTGTAATATTATTATTATTTTTTTTAATTTATTTATTCATTTTATTTAATTTTTTTTGGCTGCATTGTGTCTTTGCTTGCACCCAGGTTTTCTCTAGTTGCTGAGAGCGGGGCTACTCTTTGTTGCAGTGCGCAGGCTTCTCATTGCGGTGGCTTCTCTTGTTGCAAAGCACAGGCTCTAGGCGCGTGGGCTTCAATAGTTGTGGCACACAGGCTTCAGTAGTTGGGGCTCGCAGGGTCTAGAGCTCAGGCTCAGTAGTTGTGGCGCACGGGCTTAGTTGCTCTGCGGCATGTGGGATCTTCCTGGACCAGGGCTCGAACCTGTGTCCCCTGCATTGGTAGGTGGATTCTTAACCACTGTGCCACCAGGGAAGACCTGTGTAATATTATTATACACATTATATTTCTATCATGTATAAGTGGACCCAATACTCTTTGAGGTTAATAGTAGTATGTTTTCAAACTGTCAGAGAGAAACAAAGAAATTTTAAATTAGAGAGTAAAATGAGATGAGTTCAATGATAAATCCAGGACGGTCTGTTGACTCAGTAGAATGATGCTTTTTTTTTTTTTCCCCAGAATAATAACAACAGCCTTGAAAGTCTAGACATTAATATTTTGACCCAGGAAATCACCCTCCATGCTCTTGAGGGAATGTGGTGTTTTGCTACAATTGTTCTGCAGTGTGCCTGTTACTGTCTATTAATCCCACACATCTTGATGTCATCCAGGAACACCAAAAGCAGGTTGTAATTAGGAATAGGTCTCAGGTTAATAGAAGCAGCACTATGGTGAATGGACCATCAGAGCCCAATCAAAGATTAAGTAGATTTGCAATTCAAAACTTGGATTTTGGGCCTTTCTCCCTCCAATTTTAAAATCATGTTTGAGTTCTCATCTCAGACAACCATTTCTTCAGCATTATAGTATTCAGACTCCATGCTTGTATAATATAGAACAATGATTTTCTTGTTCTCCTTTCCTTACAAAGGTCTCATAGAGAAGCATGGCAAATAGAAAAATAATGAAAATCCATTGTTCTGAGTTCATCCTCAGACTGACTTACTAGACAAAGCTTTGCATTAAGGTGATTGTAAGAAATCTTCGCATCCACATGGTTGGGACAAAACTTTCTGTCTTCCTCATTCATTAAGCATTGTCCAGCTAACTCTTTGCCACGGAAAAGTTGGACAGTTGAAAATATTCTGGTCTTGTATAAAACTTGTCATTGTACATCCAACTTACCTGAAAAGGAATTTAAGGGAATTTGTTTTTCATGACCCCATGCCTCATCCCTCTTACATTTTCAGTTGTCACATTAGCAGCTTCCGTAACTGCAGTACTGTTTATTTTTACAAAAGCCAGAGCAATGATCCATTAGTCTCTGATGATGGCACCAAGAGTTGTCTTTCTTCATTCCATAAACATGTATGAAATGTCCTGTGCATACCTTATGCTGTACTTGGAACTTTGGGGAATGCAAAACTAAGTAGAGAATGTGGATCTGCCTCAAGGAGCTTGCCTCAAGAGAAGGCATGACAGTTTCCCTCCATGATGCAGAACTTCAAAGTCAGAGATACCCATCTATTGTCCAGAGTACCATCTACTCCAGAGAGCCTAACCTCGGAGCCTATAGGCTAAATTCAACTTACAGACATAGTTGTTTTGGCTCACAAAGTATTTACAAAATAAATTTGAACAAGTCATTGATATTTTGAAATGGGAAGGTATTACATAAAATTCTGGATTTATGACTGCTTTTGAAAAAAATGGGTAGATATGGCAACACAGGGTTTTCTTTCCTAGTTGGCAATAATTGAGTGGAGTCCCCAGTTTTTCACAGTCCTCATCACTCTGTCACTGTGTTCTCTCAATTTCCATAATTTCTATAGAAAATAGTGGGAAGTTTCTAGGAAGGTGGTAACCTGAATGTATCTTTTTTTTTTTTTTTTCTGGCCATGCCATGCAGCATGAGGGATCTTGCGGCATGCAGGATCTTAGTTCCCAGACCAGAGATTGAACCTGTGTCCCCCTGCAGTAGAAGCATGGAGTCTTAACCACTGGACCACCAGGGAAATCCCCCGAATGTATCTTTTTTCCCCTGTTATTTCAACTTTGTCTAGTCTGCTTTCTGAGCCTCCAGACCACTGAAGCTGATTGGTATATACTCATGTTCCAGTGAAACCCAAACTCTATGGGACACCCAGAGGAGAAATGTTGTATAGGGCTTTTTCTATATGGTCTTGGAGAGCCTGGAGATCTCCAAGATGAAGACTGAGAAACCTGGAAAGCACCTGTTTCTAAGACAGTATGGATCCTTGGAAGAAGTTTGGCATTAGTATCAGTGAATGTGCCTGTTCTTCTGGCCTTCAAGAGCTAAGGAGAAGCAAAGCAAAGGTTGAACTCTCATTATACCTGGGATTAGAAGAGAGAGAGGATAGCTGGAAGCAGTAAGGTTTCCATACAGTCCTTCAATAAGAGTCGGCCTCTTGTTTGTAAAGTCTGCTTCACCTTCCACAATGCAAGAGCCTATAGACAACTTGAGATAATCCAATAACTAGACAATGAGCTCATAATGAAAAGTGATCAGTTGAGGAGAGCCCAACAATCTACAAAAAGAAGATAGATCATAATGCACAAAACACCCACACAGCTGCTGAAGGAGACAGATGACAATTCATAAAGATTCAAATGCAGTTCTGAAATACTTCCTGTATGTGAAATCATAATTTCTGAGCTAAGCAATTCAGTAAATGAGTTGATGGAATTGTTGGCTACCACCTAGACTCAAATTAGTGGCCTGAGATGTCAAATAAAAGTAATATCTCAAAGCACAACATAATATTTCACAAATATGGAAAACACACACACAGAAACTTGGAGGATAGAACAGGAGCCCCACATATGAATGAAGGAAGTTCTCGAAGAAGAAATCGCAAAAGGAGGTGAAGCAATGAAACAAATATTAGATTTCCCTCAAGTTCAAATAAAGGTCTAATTCTTCAATTAAAAGGACTGATGAGAAAAGACATAAACCCGATAGGATTTTTAAAAAGAAAAAAAATAGTAATGTGATTAAAATTTCTCACAAAACTGCAGGAATTTAAAAAGAGACATCACAGGTTCATAAAAGATGAAAAACTTATTAAAGAATATTACCTAAAACTTTTAACAACAAATTTGAAGTCAGGAAAAGAAGAATTTCCTAACAAAATTATCAAAGAAGACCCAGGAAAACTGCAATGGATCAATTACCACAGAAGAGATTGTCAAAAGATTAAAGACTTACCATTAAAAACAGTACCAGGAACAGATGGATTCATAACTAACTTTTATCTAACCATTTTTAAAAAGTTTTCCACATTCCTTGATGAAAAGATCTGATATAATAAAAGTGTCAACTTTCCAAAAATTATTGTTTAAATTTAAAATAATCTCGGTTTTAATCCTTGCAGAGGCTTGGGGAAAATGGATAAAAAGACTTTAAAGTTTATAAGGGAGCAAACATTTTTGAGAATAGCCAAGCAAATTTTGATAAAGGTGAATAGTGAATAGGGACTTGCCTTACTATCAGAATATATTAGTAAACAGTTGAAATTGCATTAGTATGGTTATAGGCATAGGAAGAAACAAATAGATCAATAGAACAAAATAAAGAATCCCAGAAAATACATGATTTGATATATGAAAAGAAGAAAAATACTGAATTATTTAATAAATAGTGCTGGCACAGAAAGCTACCCATCTGAAAAAAATAAAACTGAAATCTATTTTACGAAAAAATTAATTCCATATGGATTAAAACCTTAAATAAGTAAAAAAATAATAAAATATTGCAAGAAAATCTAGTACACAACAAGTACAATCAAGGAGCAGAAGAGACTCAGCAGTATAAAAGACTTTTTGATAATACGAAAATTAAAATTTTATTTTTAATTTAAAATTAAAATTTTAATTTAAACTTTAAATACTTGAATGACAAAATATCATATATCATATGTTTTAATATTAAATATTTTATATTATGCAGAAATATACTCAAAACGTTTATAAAATTTATAAAATTGATTTGGGAAAAATATTTGTAATTCAGAAGATCACCAGATGTTTACTATGACAATGAAAAGTTCTTACTACTTGACAAAAATGGGATGTGAATCTCAATAGCAAAGAATATGAAGAGGCAACCAAATGGCCAACTAATATATGAAGATATTCTTACTTTAATTTGCATTTCCCTAATTCTCTTTATTCCCCATTAAATTGACAAAACTAAAATGTATTGAAACATCTATTGTCACATTCATGGAGACATGGGTTCTCTTATATATTGTACTGAAAATGTGAATATTTTCAGTCTTTATGACCACCAATCCGGCAAAATATTAAAATTAACAAAACATGTACACTTCTACCCATTAAATCCCACTCTTTAATATCTATCCCATAGAGGGGAAAAGCCATTAATTTCCAGAAATAAATTTTATTTGATTAGATATATTAAAACACAGTTGATACTGACAAAAAATGAGCTAATAAAGTAAATATACCTCAGTATAGAAATAGTAAATTATGGTACAACCACACCAGGAAATATTATGGAGTCATTAAAATGAATGAACTACAGGTCTAGAAATTAATTTGGAAAGATTTCCAGTAGATATTTCTAAACAAAAAGAAAGATAACATAGCATAAATATGATTCTATTTTTAGAAAACAATGATAAGGTTTTATATCTATGTATACACATACAATGATAAGATTATATGTATATAGCTATATCTATCATATATTATATACACATAATCCTATCATTGCACATCCTTCTATATATAATACGTTTACATACGGAAGGATGTGACCATAAAGAAAATGTGAATGGTACAATACAAAGTTATTAGCATGCTGTGGAAGAGTTATTTAATCATTATGTCCCCCTTGTTTCTCCCAATTACCTCCTTATGTTTCCCAACATTTCCTAACTATCTTTGGAGTTAGGTTGGGGCCACATGACAATCTTGACCAATGGACCGAGAGGAAAAATGAGACAGTTCAGAAATGATGTGTTTCCTGCATTTCTCTCTTCCCTTGCCTTGGAAAACTTGGAGGCTACATGTTCCAGATGGCATAGCTACAAGTCTGAGGAAGACTGCCAATCTACATTAAACTTTGCATGAGGAAAATTAAACTTATTTTGTTAAGCCTTAGAGATTTTGGCATTTTTCTCTTATGGTAGCTACATTAATTATCTTAATCCAGTGATTAATATTTTGAAATGAGATGTTGCTGAAATTAAAAATCTAAAATATATGCTTCATATTAGTGTGAAGCTGGCAGTGAGAAAATTGACATCAGAGGAAAGAAAGATAGAAATTGATGTTATACAGTGCCCCACCCCCACCCCCAAGAAAAAGAAAATGAAAAGGTAAAATTATCACTCATGGTAACTTGGGCATTAGGCCAGACCTCATGCATAGCAGAAGAGATTAGAAAAGACAACAATTAGTAGTGAATATTGGCTACTGCTAATTGCTTTTGTCAGAGTCTTATAAGAAAGTGATCAACTCAGAAAAAAAATTGGCCAATTTTCAAGCAGAAGTTAGAAGGATTACAGAGATGAGAAATTTGGGATCATGCAAGGTTGGAAAAACTGATTGCTTATCAACCTCAAAAAGTGTAAGATAGTAACAAAAAAAAAATTAAGGTCCTTGTTGGCATAAGTGATCACATTCAGATTTCTCACTTTTAAGCCTGAAAGCCTTTAGGTGGCTATTATTAAGTTGAGAAAGACAAACGTAGAGATAAGAAAGCAAAGACATAAAGCAGATCTGAAAACTATGCCTCAATAAGATTTATAGTGTGGTTACTGGCACATGAAACTGAGCAAGTGGATGAGAAGCTTACTACATTTTTTAAGTGTTAAGCCAACCAAGATTTTAAGGAACTACATTGCCAAAGAAACCAGTAGCTTAGACCAACTGTGAGATTTTGATCAAGATATGGAGGGTTCTACTTACCATCAAAAAAAAATTACCATCCCACATAAGACAACTAAGAAACCAAGAAAATATATAAAAAATTGATTTTCAAGACATTAGGCATGAGGCAATGAAGAAAAATGATCTTTGAGAAATGGGAGACAGAGTAGGTGAGCCCTACAATTGTTCCAGCTTAAAGCCCAGAAAAAGTTTCCAATCAGGGCACAGATGAAGGAGTACAGGTGGAGCATGGCAGTCTCCCTAAGTTGAAAAGACAGAGATGGGAGCCTGGGTAGTAAAAACGTGGCTAGATTTTGCAGGCAGAGTACTAGAGAGAAGAGAGCTGCACAAAGAGAAAATTCTGGACATCTGTAGAGGGTTCTTCTCAAGTATTCAGCTAACTAATGATCAACACATGCATGTAATGAAATACCCAAGATTGAGTGAAAAGGCACCTGAAAGGATTAGAGGGAAAATCCTGTGAGCAAGAGTGAAAAAAATTCATAATGTATAGAGCTTTGATTAGAGTACTCAGAAGGATTTTGTCTCAGGATAAGGAAAAATTAGTCCCTGACTCAACACCACTATGTCTAACAAAGCTTTAAGCAAGATCCAAAGGATTAAACTGCTCCCAAATAATTTAACAATGTCTCAGAATAAAGCTCAAATATATTTATAGGAAAACAAACAAATGAAAAACTCCCTAGCCATCAACAAAGTGAAATTCACAATGTCTGGCATGCAATCAAAAATTATCAAGCATGCAACCAATAATGGCTGATAATATGGGAAAAAGATCAATTAATCAAAATCAAATCATAAATGATACAGATGACAGAATTAATAGGCAAGGATATTGAAACAGTTATAGGAAAAGAATCTGAAAATATATATGTATATAAATGAGTCACTTCACTCTATAGCAGAAACACAACATTGTAAATCAACTATACTCCAATAAAATTTAATTTAAAAAAACATTGTAAATCAACTATACTTCAATAAAAAATAAATTAATTTAAAAAACAATTATAAGTACATTCTATATGTTCAAGAAGCTAGAGAAAAGCTTGAATATGTAAATCAGAAACATGGAAGATATAAAAGAGAACCAAGCTGAACTTCTTAAAATGAAAATTACAATGTCAAAGATGAAAAATACACTGGACAGGATTAATGGTAGATTAGATATTGCAGAGGAAAGGATTAGTGAATTAGAAGACATAGCAATAGAAATAATTCAAAATGAATCACAGAGAGGAAAAAATGTTATTGAAAAAAGGATGAACAGAGCTTCAGTTAGTTGTGGTATAATTTTAAGCAACCTAATATACACGTGATTCTAGTCCCCAAAGAGAGGAGGGGAGGGACAGAAATTTTTTAAAAGAAATAATGCTATGGCTTCCCTGGTGGCGCAGTGGTTGAGAATCTGCCTGCCAATGCAGGGGACACGGGTCCGAGCCCTGGTCTGGGAAGATCCCACATGCCGTGGAGCAACTAGGCCCGTGAGCCACAACTACTGAGCCTGCGTGTCTGGAGCTTGTGCTCTGCAACAAGAGAGGCCGCGACAGTGAGAGGCCCGCGCACCGCGATGAAGAGTGGCCCGTGCTCGCCGCAACGAGAGAAAGCCCTCGCACAGAAACGAAGACCCAACACAGCCAAAAATAAAAAAATAAATAAATAAATTTAAAAAAAGGAAATAATGCTAAAAATAATGGTCAAAACAATTACAAATTTGATAAAAATTATGAGAGCAGGAGTGATTATATTAATATAAGGCGAATGATACTTTAAGGCAAGAAATATTATTAGAGATAAAGAAAGACAATTCATAATGTTAAAAGGTGCTAGAACAATTGAAAATCCATATGTGTGTGTATGGTGGAGGGATAACTTCCATCCATATACATATTAAAATCACTCAAATTGATCATAAACCTAAGTGTAATACCTAAAACTATAAAACACTCGATAAAAGCAATGCATGGAATCTTTATGACCTTCAGTTAGGAAAAGATTTATTAGATATAACATCAAAAGCATGATCCAGGAGCTTCCCTGGCGGTCCAGTGGTTAAGACTCCATGCTCCCAATGCAGGCGGCACGGGTTCCATCCCTGGTCAGGAAACTAAGATCCTGCATGCTGCACAGTGCAGCCAAAATTTGAAGAAAAAAAAAAATTAAAGAAAACAAAACAAAAGCATGATCCACAAAAGAAAAAATTGAAAAATTGGACCATCAAAATTAAGAATTTCTGCTCTTTGAAAGATACTACTATGAAAAGACAGGCTTCTGGCTGAGTGAAAATGATTAAAAATCACATATCTGATAAAGGATTTATATCCAGAATATAGAAGGAACTCTCCAAATTCAATAAGAAAAGAAACAGCCCAATCAAAAAAGGCCAAAGTGTATAAATGACACTTCACCAAAGGAGAGATGCTGATGGCAAATAAGTACACAAAAAGAAGTTCAAAGTCATTGGCCATTTTTGAAATATAAGTCCAAACCACAAGAAGATCATGTTACACACCTATCAGAAAGTTTGAAATTAAAAAGACTGACCATACTAAGTGTTGTGGAAGTGGAGAAATTGAAACTCTCATATACTGCTGGTGGAAGTGTAAAATGGTGCAATTACTTTAGATAACAGCTTGGTGGGATTTTGAAACTTAAAAATACAGCAACCATGTGACCTAGTTGTTCTACGCTTAGGTTTTTAAGCAAGACAAATTTATATTCCCATACAAAGACTTGTTCTTGAGTGTCATAGCAGCTGTATTGGTAATATTCGAAAACTAGAAACAACCCAAATATCTATTAACAGGGGAATATGATGAAATACTACTCAGTAATAAAAAGGAATGAGATGTTCATGCCTGCTGTACAGCATGCATGAATATCGAAATAATCATGCTGAGTAAAAGAAAACAGACCAAGAAAAGAAAAGCACGCACTGTATATAAAGTCCATGTATATAAAATTTTAGAAAATGAAATGATCTAGAAAGCAGATCAGTTATTGCCTAAGGATGAGGGGGGGCAGAAAGGGGAGGTGGAGAAGAATTCTAAGGGGCTTGAGGAAATTTTTATATGTGATGGATATGTTTATTGTCTGAATATGATGATTTCTCAATGTAAACATATGCCAACACCTATCAAATTATATTTTAAATATGGGCAACTTATATATCAATTATATCACAATAAATCTGTCAAAAAACCAGGCAATTAGGGCCTCAAACTTCTGCAAGCAGAAAGTAGACTGAAAAAGGTATATAGTTCCAAGGACAGTATATTCCCTAAATGACTTTTTCAGGTGTATGGGAAAACAAAGGTTATTGAGAACAGTGGACAGAGAAGATTCAGAGAGCAGAACTGGGGGCTGACCAAGGTGCTGCCCCCCACACACATCCCCATGCCAGCTAGGAGGCCTTCGTATTGCCTGCCCAGAGGACTTCAGAACTTCTGAGGACCAGTGACCGCTGTGTATCTTCCATTCTTCCCTTTCAAAATGGGGGCTGTTTACTGTTCCAACATTATTTATTAACATCTTGAGCAGCAGGGTTGGGGTATGAAGATGACTTGGGTATTTAGTTCAAAGTTCTTCAGTCTTGATGGAGATACTAATTTACATCCTGGACTCTGAGATGGAGGCAGCACCTGAATAGGACTTTTGTTGTCTCTTTTGAGAAGACATTGACTGTGGAAAGGAAGGAGAAAACGGGCTATTTGTCACAATGACAGTGCTCACTACATACTCCATGAGCTGCCTTGATTTTGCAGCCTGTTTTACAGTTTAGCTGGGGCTTTGTGACTAATACAGCTAATGGTCTGTCAGTAGAATTTGTGTGTCACCTGCAGGCCAAAATAGTTAAAAACTCTTTTCTTGTATAGTGATCTTGAAGGTCATATGTTCCAGATGATATAGTTACAAATTGGAAGAGGACCACCTTACCTTCATCAGATTTGAAATAAGTGACAAATTTTTATTGTGTTAAGTCACTGGGATTTCAATAGTGAATACGTTTTAGATTATTGGGGTGGGGGTGAGAAGGGGACAGAGGAAAGTGGAGGGAGACGTCAAGAAAAAGAGGAAAATAATTAAGAATATCACTTTAAAATGTATAAATATAATCAATTTATTAATTTCTATAAATATACATACATTTACATAAATCAAATGTCCTTTGAAAATAATGGGGCTATAGAAATATTATAGAGAAATATCCCAAATATTTCTACACATATAACTGCTTGCCACTGTGCACTATAGTAAATATATTATTGTTTATTATATTGTAGATAATGTATTGTATACCAATGCCACAGAAACTTCGGACAATTGAGAGAAAAAAATTCCTACACCAATACTCTTGTTAAAGTAACTTTGAAAGTTTCTATGCATTCTTTTCCAATCTTTATTCATCTGTACATACATTTCACCTAGAGTAATAACAATGTAATGACACGTAATTTATTCACTTTATATTATATTACCACTTTTAGTAGTTGTAATAATATTTCACAGTGTGTATGTCAGCATTTAATTATTTATTTTCCCAATTTTGGATAGCTCTAATGTTTTCAAACTTTTGCTATTGTGAATATCTTCCTGCACATAACTTTTCCCTCATAATTTTTTTTTCTAGGCTAGATTCCAAGAAATGTGTTTACTAGGTCATTTTATATCTTAACTTCCTAGACTCTGTCACCCCACCACTTTACTCACCATCTTTTTTAATCAAATACATGAAGGCTGACTACCACTTTGACCTATCTACCCTCTCTGTTTCCCAGCTTCAACTTGAACTCCAAACTATTTAGCATTTTGGCACATCTGGCACCCACTTTCCTTTCTTACATCCTCTATCTGAAAGCATGGAACAAGCTTTTTTTTTTTTAACTACTTAAACTATCCACCATTTAAAGAAAAATGTGTCACTTCCTTTAAGAAGACATACTATATGTAACCAACTAAAATATATAGAATTTAAAAGAAATTTAGATTCCACTTAGGAAAGGAGAGGTGAGAAACAGATTTATCAAGTGGAGAGTAAGTTAGTTTACTCAGGAAGTTTTCATGAAGAAAATAACCTTGAGTTGTGGCTTAATATATATTCTGGACCTAACATATTGAGAAAAATAAAATAAGCAACCAAGTGTACATTTGTTTGTTTCCCAGATCTTTCCTTTCTATTTACTCTGTTTGGGACTCAGCAAAGTTGATGAAGAGATGTTGGTTACGGAGGGTATTGGAACCCAAGTCAGTGCAGAGAGTCAGATTGTCCAGAATCACATTCCTGACTGTAACACTCACTAGTTATGGGAAGCTGGGCAATTACCTAATTTCTCTAAGCCCTAGTTTCCTCACCTACAAACTGGGAATAATTATATTTACTCCATATGGTTGTAGTAAGAAGTGTTTACATCTGTAAATTGCCAGGCCTAGTAGATAGGCCAGCAACAGCAGGAACAGTATCAAACGCCTTTCCTGGTGTAATGTGGGCTGCATATAAAAAATAAAAATGGTTGATGAATGTCATTGGTTATCAGATTTATCATTCACTATGAAGAATCTCTGAATGAATTACATTAGATCAATTACATTAGATAAATAAAGCATATCTCACCAGTTCATTCTAGGTATTAACAAAGTCACCAGCTTCCACTAACAGTATCTTTGGGGAAATGCTTGACTTTTGCTTAATGACTACATGAAAAGTATAAACAGGTGAAAGGGGGCCACTTCTGGCCTACAGAGGAGTTGAATTCATGGTTATTTTGTATTTCTTTGAACAGAAGGGAAAATAATGACATACATTTTCTAAGAGTTTAAAAAATCACATGAACAAAGAAAATGATGTCAAGAGTAACCATCACAAATCACTTTTTAATCACAAGATGCCAATTAAATAGTCATTAATGATTCACTTTTGGGCCCTTGATTTTACCTTCTTAAAGATTTCTAGCTAGTGTGAAAATGACCAAAGTATTGAAAAACTGCCCAGCAATTGGGGAGCCTGTCACTTGGACATTAGGAATGTCAAGTGTTCCGAGCAAAGTCTGGATCTCATCCAGGTTCAGTGTCACTGCAATGGGAACCTGACTGGTAGGAAAAGTGTGTTCTTCTCCTACCTCTGTGGATCTCTACCGTGGTTGGTGGGACAGCTGCCAGGAGCTAACTCTGTGTGTCAGATCTTCATCCTGTTGCCTGCAAGGCAACAGGTAGCACCTTACCTGCAGAACGGAACAGATGGACTTCTCTCTGCAAACTTCCAGACTGCAGCCTCCTACTCTGGCTTAAGGCTGAGAACCGACCCTACCGATTTATTTTCAGATTTCACGAATGAGAATGAAATTCAAAACACTTTTTAAATTGGATTTGATACGCACGCATATGTTCAGTTTTAGTCCCAGGGGAAAACCCAAAGCTTGATAGGTTTTGATGCGCAATAACACCATTCTCCTTTCGAACGCTGATTTCTCTGGCCTCTCCTATAAGCATTGCATGCCTTATCCCTGCCACAGAAATTCCATCCAGGCAGGATTGTGAATCTTATAGATTTTGCCTCCCTTCAGCAGCCCAGGAAAATAAACAGCTAAACTAAACTTCACTGTAAGTTGGCTTCTCCTGAGCCATGTAAATATAACAATACATATTTTTACCTAGATGTAGTAAATACATAAATATACAAAGGCTTCTAACCTCCTTGTGTTGCTTCCAGAAGCTGAGTAAATGTTTTCCTGGGATCTGTTTTAGGAGTATGTTGTTTTCAGAGATGTCTTATGCTGACCTGTGTTAGTGATGCTTACCTTCCACCTTGTAAGCTATTTCAGTGTTGTGACATCATTTTAAGGAAAAAGAAACCAAAATTAAAACACCAAAGGGTTTTAATTTTTTCCCTCTTTTCTCATGTTTCTACTTCTCCACGTCCCACCTACACTAGTATTAAGCTGATTTCCTCCAGAACCCTTGTGAGTGTCTGTCTTCATTCTAAGTTTTCCCCTCCCCTCTGCTGGATGGCTCCTTGGTATTGACAAAGTCTGTGTTCAAGCCTTCTCTGCCCTCCTTGGTTTGCTTGTTTGTATTTTCCCTGCCTGAGGCTGGACTGACTGTAGGGCTTTCCACAGAAGAGGTAGGAGTTTGGATAAGCCAGCAGTTCAAGCAGGTTTTATGACCAGCCAGTGTAATAAAATGCATTCAGGGGTCACCCGAGAAACTTTAATCAGCACCAGGGGTCACTGGATAGCACTTCTAGACGGGGGAGACAGAAATGAGGAACAGAGACTCAAAAGAGAGGACGAAGAGTTGGGGGAGGGGGCTAGGGATCGAAGGGTTCTCAAGTTATCAGAAATAACTTTTTTAAAAAATCAATGTGTTTTGCAATCAGAAATGGTAAGAAGAGACATAATTGCCCAGCGGAAACTAGGGATCTGCTGCAAATTTAGATGAGAATTTTACCCAAAGACTTAATTTTTTTCCCTTGTGCAGTTTGCATGAAAGTTTGGCCTTATGATTGGTCTCGGGATGGATATCAGATATCTCACCCTGAAGGGAGAAACATTCCCACCAAATCCTTCTCCCCTTAAAGGAAAAAAAATTTCTGCATCCAATAATCAGAGCCTGGGCAGACAAATTGGCACCACTTTTTTTTGCTCTCCAGCCTCCCTTTTATTTTCTGCTAGAAATAAGACTGCAGACTTGAGTCACAATTCACAAATATTTGGTAGTATTATGTTGCAAGAAACTGGGGCAAAAAAAACCCCAGAAGAAGGTAATTCTTAAAAGCTTTGCTTTCACTCATGCAAACAAACTTTATGCTTCTCAATAAATCTCCTGTTTTGTAAGTGGCCGTTAAAATAACAGATCATTTGATTAAAATTCTGTTTTCACAACAGTCATTTGGAGTTTTGGGGAACCTCCAAATGTGGTCTTGGCCATGATGTCATTAGCATTTTATTAATGCATTCAAAAGGTTAAAAGCTCTTACTTTTTATAGGGCTTTTAAAAGCAAACATTTGATTGTCTCTTGCATAAACTGACTCTGAACCCATTAAAATGTGACAACTTCAGAACCGACCCGATTTAAGGGTAAAAAATTGATCAAGGATTTGCCACATTTTTAATTGCTTTGAATGAGGTGGAAACTGAACTGAGGCCAATATGTTGCAATGGAAAGAATTAAATCCAGTCCAACACCTTTCGATATAATAATGATATCTTTTAAATTAGGGTTTTTCCCTTTTAGAGTTGAATGATTCTTTATGGCACAAAAATAGTTCATAGTTTGAAAGGCTTCTTTTTTCCTCTTTTAGTCCAGTCACAATGCAGTTTGTCATTAGAAATAAGATGGAAATATTTTTTTAAAAATATGTTTCAGGTGGTCTAGCCTAAAAAAAAAAAAAAAAAAAGCTCAGGGCGGCAACTGTAAATCTACCTTTGTTGTTTATTTGGATGAAAAAGCACATGTGTCTGTGCAGATTTGAAATGATGTTACCAAAAGTTTAGGCTCTTACTTGTAAATTAGGCACTTTTGGGAATTAGGTAATAAACCCACAATAAAATAATAAAACCAGTGGTCCTGAAGCCACTTATTGTTATTTTCCATTTTGTCTCATTCTCATCATATATATTTTTAGGTTGGGATACCCCATTTTATTGAATGACATTTTGTGTACAAAAAAGAAAATTCCTGCTCCCCCAACTTCTCCTCCAAATGAAAATGTCCATTCTTATTATTTCCTACTTTTACATCACTGATTGTGAAGAGTTTTCAACTTACCTTTATTGTTTTATTCCTTTATTTTTTAGTGACTGATCACATTTCTCACTCTAGTACATTCTGTTTTTCCAGAGTACATTAGGTCTTTATTTTTTCCTCCTTCACAAATGAACTACTGAAAAACCATCTCCCTGGGCCTTTCTTTTTTAATTGCTTCTGTGTTCTGAGGCATTGGGGGAGCTACATAACAAGCAGAAGTAGATCAGTAGATAAGCTTGCATAACACGCACTTAATTATACAAACAAGTCTTTCTGGAGAAAGTCTTCTGACAATTACCTCCCGAAATAAATATACCTCAGTGGCTGTCAATAGTAATAAAACCTGCACAATCATTTCTTAAAGCTTTTATTGTTTGCCTGTAATTAGCATGTTGATGTGATTAAAGCTACATTTGACTTTTGATAAACCCCAGACTCCTATAGATAACATTTCCAGCGGTTCGAAGCTGCTTTCATTAGAAGCGATATTTATCTGATTTGTAACCAATCAATTGGAAATAAAACTTTCCTGTGGCATGCCGTTAAAACGGCCTGCAGCAGCCCTGGTTTCCCGAAGCCCCTCTCCTCGTCTATGTCCTTGAGTGAGATGGATTCCATATGGTTAGGCGCAGGAGAACGGCAGGGATTGAAAAGGTAGGGAATGCGGCTCTAAGGAGAGCCCCTCCAGACGTCCTGCCTTATTTCTACTCGCCGCTATTCGAAGGCACGGGTAACTGCTGTAACCAATTTTCTTGAAAAATACACTTTCGTGTGGCAGCAGAAAAGCCTGCAGAACTGGGGTTTGTTAAGGGCATTTTGCGATGTTTACTCTGCTTCTATATTTTTAAGTTCATGTTGGATTCTTTTATCAGACCCCTTCAATTCTGATCTTAATTTTGTCCTTTTTGCCCTCCCCCCAAATTATTTCTCCCTCTGTTTCCATACTATTATTCTCATTTTATATCTCCTTTCTTCCTTTCTTTCTGATTTTTGTTTTTGTGTTTGTTTTCTATAACATTTGACTTGCAACCAGTTTAAATTTCCTTGTTCAAAATTACAAAGCACTAAATTTTGAAGTTTTGAAAAATAGACAAATAATGACTTTCAACAGTTTATCTGACCCAGCAAACATGCTGAATACTTTCTAAATGTTCATAAGCGATAGAGGAACACGGAGCTAATAGTATCTATACATTATCACTGCATGATGTTACATCCTCCATCTCAGCTTCTGTATAATTTCTCCTCTGCATTAAACTACTAATCTATTTATTCTTGTTCTCAATAGGAAGAAGAAAAGAAAGAAAAAGAAAGAAAGAAAGAAAGAAAGAGAGAAAGGGAGAAAGAAAGCGCACCTTCAGAATCTATATATTTATTTAAAGCATTTCTTCCCTCTTATCCTTCACATTCCCCAAACATTTCATACTTTTAGAAATGTAATAGAGAAAGGAAAATATTTTCTAAAATGGAGCCAGTGTTGACATGCAAACTTTTATGGATTTCCAGTCATGGCTCATTAAAATCTGTCTTTAAATATATGGTAAACATGTGCATAAATGCTATATATGCCATGCTTTTCAAGTTGAGTTTTAAAGTGAATGTACATAAACAAAATATTTTATTGCTATTGAAATGAAAACATGAAATCTATGTCTGTGAAGCCATTTACACCAATCTGGACATGTTCAAAGGTTTTCAATTTTTATTTAATTATACGGCTTCTCAGTGCCCATTTCAAGTGTTTTCTTGAACAATGTAATTTATAACTTTATAAATAATCCTATACAATTCCAACCTTATTTAAGTACATGTATGTCTTTGCACAGATAATTCAAGTGCATTGTCTTGAAAATACTGATTCTTTCTAATCTTAAAATGACCTCAGTTATGACATTTAATATATTGAAAACGAATGCCATTTCATGTACATATTACCTAGAGGCAGTTGCATTTAAAAATTTAGAAAATAAGAAGAGGAATTTTTCCTGTAAAATGAATAACTAAGAAGATAGCAAGATTGGGTGTGACAAGTATGTCTCTACTGGTGTGGGGTTTATGAACATGCCTTATAGTTAGGAGAATTTCTGGAGAACGGCAAGCTCAGGGAAAAGATTAATAGTACGCTATGTGCCTTTTGAAAGCAGCTTTTATCAAATAGTTTAAACATTTTCTTTTCCATTTATTTTAGAAAATGTTTTAGAAATCATTAAATATCCATTTTAAATAAGTCAACTGTAAAGTGGTTCTTCACTTTAAATGCATTCCCTTATTTCTCCATCTCCCAATTAAGAGACATTAAGGTAAGTCTGTTGGCAAATATATTATGCTACCAAAACACAAAATATTTATTCTCATCTTGATTTTGAATCCTTTAACGTAAGAATATTAATCATGTGTTCTTTGGATACAATTTTTATTTCTGTTGAAAAAACAGTAAGTATATTTTAGAAACTGAAGCTGGGATTTTTTTTTTTTTTTGCACATAAATTGTCTTATATTTCAGCAACCATATGATCACTAAAATAACAGAGAGGCTCAGAGCATTCTGGATTTGAGCAGTGCCTTTAAAATATACTCTGCCCATAACTGAAACCACAGTGACAATATTTCAAGTGATAGAAAGAAAAATGGTTTGCAGATTTACAAAGAGAAGTCAAACTTCTGCAAAGTTTTATTCTCATAGGAGTTGTCTGGCGTATGGACGAATAAGATTGAGATAACATCACACCAAATAACTAAAGGTGGAGGGAAAATCTCACTTAACTGGATTTTTAAAAATTGGTCTTTGAGTGTATGTTTGCACCTGTGCGTGTTATGTGTTTGTCTATAATAAAGACACATAGGTGACCATGGCACGATGATTTAGCTGTTTACTTTATGTACCTTCCCTATAATTTACTTCTCTTGAATTACCTATCATATATATAACTTTCAAACTTTTTTTCTGGTAAACATACACTTATCTAGCCGTTGACTATAGCTACACAATGACAAATATCAGAATGAAAACTGAAAAATCTGAATTGTTTCCCTTTACAATGCCAAAGAGCTGAGTGTCTGAAAAGCATCAAGGCACTGGTGCAATGGTTTCAGTTTTTACCCAAGGTTTGGCATCATGTAGACATGGTCACAGGCTCGTTCCCTCCCTGACGAGGGTGCTTGTCATCTGTAGATACAGGATATTTCAAAAGTACTCAGTAGAGCAACTGCAGAAGTGATTGAAATGACATTCTCCAGGCTGCATACTTGAAGAGGGTAAGGTTTGAACACTTTTTCTTGCAAGTAGCCAAGCCAAGTCATTCCAATTCACGTCTCTCATTTTATAACTCAGATGATTTTCTCCCACATCAGTCTTTGCACCTGTGTGTGTTGATTCCTTTATTTTTGTTTCCTGAAATTAACATGATTATTTTTTAAAATTCTATACATGATGGAGATTTAAATTTTGTTCCTAAGTCCTATGCACATCATCAACAAATGCCTCTGTGTTTCTATGTCTCTTTGAAAAAACTGCTCCTAGACAGGGAAAGAATCTTCTTATTTCAAGTTTTACCTGAAGACAGAGTGGGCTTCATGCTTCAGAGTTAATTCTTTCAAAGAAGCTGAATGTCCGTGAACTTGGGAAGGGTAAGACAGGAACAAATAGGCCAATTTCTATTGTCTCATTAGACTACAGGGCTGATTCAAGTTTAAGTAACTCTCAATTTGTTAAAGGCATTGACTTGTCTTTCTTTTTTTTTTTTTTAATTAATTAATTTATTTTTTATTTTTGGCTGCGTTGGGTCTTTGTTGCTGCGCCCGGGCTTTCTCTAGTTGTGGTGAGCGGGGACTACTCTTTGTTGGGGTGCGCAGGCTTCTCATTGCGGTGGCTTCTCTTGTTGCGGAGCACGGGCTCTAGGCACGCGGGCTTCTGCAGTCACAGCTTGTGGGCTTCCTAGTTGTGGCTCGCGGGCTCTAGAGTGCAGGCTCAGTAGTTGTGGCGCACGGGCTTAGGTGCTCTGCGGCATGTGGGATCTTCCCAGACCAGGGCTCGAACCCGTGTCCCCTGCATTGGCAGGTGGATTCTTAACCACTGCACCACTAGGGACGTCCTTTTTTTTTTTTTTTCTGACATTCCTGAACCAAAGTACACTTATGAGTGTGTTCTGATATTGTGTCCTTTCCAAAGGCTGATCACACATTGCTAGAAACAGTAACACCAGCTAAATCCACTCCAGCTCCCCAGACAAAAAGAATGAGAACAAAGATGTGCCCTTACAGTGTGTTTCATTTTATATTCTGTGTATTCATGATGCTTTTTAAAACTTACTCCATATTCAAACAAAACTTGTTTGCTTAAATTTAGATTTAAAACAACCATCTTCTTTTCAGGTCTCTATGTGGCTGCATGGCTAGTGTGATTCTATTTTTCATTTTTCCACAACTTGAAACACGTTGTGACAAAGCCAGTTAAAAATGAGGTCCAATAAAATGTAACAGAGTTCTGTAAATACATGAATATTGCAACCTCTACACTCTGGGTCTCAAAAACCTAGTTCTTAAAAGCAAAAGCAACTTGGAGGATTCCTCTGCAGGAAGTCCTCGACACAAAATGGCGCCATTGGGCAAGTCCACTCACAAGAGAAGGTGGCGGGGGAGCTGCAGGCTCTTGCAGAGAAGTGAGTCATGGGCAGCGTGCATGCGTGTCATTTGCATTCGTGCACATGTCTCTGTGCCCCTCACTGAACTGCTCTTTACGTGTAGTATGAAGGCCTGATGGAGGGGGACAGAGTGGGCTCCAGAGACACACACCTCCTGTTTGCTCTGGTCTTAGTAATTATTGCACAGTCACTGCAGAGCCCAGGAGAAAGAACACAAAAAAAGAGGTTTTATGAGGAAACAAAAGAAAAAGAAGAGAGGAAGAAAAGAAGAAAGTACAGGCACTCTCTGCTCCAACGGAAGCTATGCCAAGAAGCAACTAACTAAAAACAGACAGAGCAGAGGGGAGAAATGAGGAAAGAATAAAATGGTTTGGAGTCAGGCTGACAAATGCACGAGAGAAAAATTCACATGGTTTCAGAGCAGTACTTGGCATCTATCTCAGAAATTCATGTGTGTGTATAGTTTTTCATTTTTATTTCTGGAAGAATATTTTGCAATTTCTCTTTACTGAAAAAGATGAGTTATTTTCATTCTTCTAGAGTAGTGGAGAGAACACCCTTATCTTCCCCCCAAAAGGCTACCTCCCCTAACTTAACACATTTTTTAAAAATGTTGTGTGTGTGTGTGTGTGCTGACTCACTAGATGACGTCCTACTGTCTATAACCAAATAGAGTGCTAAAACCCAAATGTCTGGGCCTACTGTCTTTCAACTAGTATCCTAACACCCCCTTATGAGGAGATAGAGGCTCATTGGCTTGTTTCAAAAGAAGGCAGAGTGTAACTTGGGCCCATTTGACTTTGCATTACTTGAATAGTCTAACCAGCCCCAGGGCTGAGGTCTGCAAGTATTTGGCTTATTTGATCTAATCCACTGATGGCTTGTGTGGTAATGAATGTCTGAAATGCTTGTCTATGATCAGGAATTTTTAATGCTGTCCTCATGGGCTCTGCTGAGCTTTCCTGCTTGTAAACGGAGGCTTAACACACTCAAATCACCCATGGAACTGTGTGAGCTGGCAACACCCAGAGAGAAAACTTGCCATTGTGATGCTAATTTCCTTCTCACCTTTGACCAGAAGGGGTAATTATATATAATTTGTGGAAACAGTTCCTCTGGAGTGAGAACACCTACGGGAAACACGGAAGTTTGTTTAAACTAAATTGAATACATTATAGATAAGAAATACAAATGCAGTTTGAACTGGATTGTTCATCTCTGTCCCAGGATCAAAACTGAGGAATTTTGACTCCTCTGAAAATCACAGCCATACTATGGACATTCTTATTTGGACCTCTCTCTGCAAAGCTACAAAGACTGAACTTGATGAAGCAAAGAACCTTAGAACAGCTGCCAGGGGCTTCTGTTCTTCTGTTTTCTTCTATGGCAGACATGTTCTAAAGGCACTGATAGTGATTAACCATAAATGACTGTCTAAAGGGTGGTGTTTAAACATCTATTTTCTTGCCCCTCCACTCCGCCCTGCCCCTTTCCCCCGACATCAACCTTAAACTAGTCTTATCAGGATAGACACACCTGGAAAGTCATTCTGGAGAAGTGTGTGCATGGCTCCCACCTCTAGGGTGGCCACCAGTGTTGCCCTGAGAACACTGGTGTAGCATCCTCTAAGAGAAGTCTCTTGAAATATGTTTCAACTTATGTGTCCCAATTTCCAGGATTTTTTTCCATCAGAAGTGAGCTCCTCAAAGGGGTGAACGTTTCAGTGGTGCAGTAAGAAGCAGTGCCTAAGCAGACTGTGATGTGGATAACAGTGATGATCCACAGGTGCAGCACTAACCCCCTTTCCGGGTAAATGATGGTAGTTGGGGGACATGTATTTTAACCACCGTCAATTTAGGAGCCAGAATATTGGTATTTTAGTACTGATTGAAGTACTGTTTCTATCTGTTTCTACTGTTGATTGACAGTTGCAGATAAGTGAAAGTCAAATCTGGCCATTCCCATGTAGTGGAAATAGCACGAGCTTTAAAGTCGGACAGGTCTGGATGCACATAGTAACGCACTACATGTTAACCTTGCACCCTTGACTTCCCACATCCTCACCCTTTAAAAAGAACACCACCTCAAGGGATTTTTAAGATAAGATGCAGAAAGTGCTCGGTACGTTTAAAAAACAAACGGGAAACAGGGGAAAAAACAAAACCAAAACCAACACTCAATGAAAGTTAGTTCTTTCTTTTCTCCTAAAAATATAACAAAACTACAATTTTTGAAGTGAACCATTTTTGGTGCAAATCACTCTGAAGTCTAGTTGTCATCCTCTTTAACAGTTGATGACCTTGCTATAACCATGATAGATTAGTTGTAGAAGTTAAAGGAGACACGATACACAATGTCTTAAATGCTTAATATTATGTGTCATCTGTCTTTAGTACCAAATATCCGTAGGCAGTTTTCTTATGCTGTAATAATCATAATATCTTTTTGAACATTGTGAGAGCTATAGATATATTCTTTCATTTATCTCACATAACAATTTTATGAAGTGGTTATTCCTGTTTTACAAATGGGACAATTAAATCTCATTATTTGCTACCACACAAATAGTGGAGGTGAGATTGTAACCCAGTTCTACTTGGCTCTAAATCCCAAGCTCTTAGCCACTGTGTATACTACCTTATGCTATTCAGCCACATGGTACAGAATTTCACCATAGCATCACTGCAGACAATCATTTAGATTCTGCTCAAATACTCTGATGACATGAAATCTACTTTTCCATCTAGGTAACTCATTCCACTTTTTAATAGTTCTGTTTTTCTATAGTTATTTACTTGGAATCTGATGATCATCACTGTGAAGCTGAGAAGGACATCCAAACAATTGTATGAAAAGAAATGTGTTGTTGTACAGGGTAAAAAAGAGAAGAAGATGGTGAATTCTCTACAGGTCCCCTGGCCATTATCCAGTTTCTAGTAATATTCCCAGGGTCAAATAAATGTTATTTTCCACTTGTTGGAACATTTTCATGACCAACATTTTAGAACTGCACTTGCTACATGTGGGTATTAAAAACTTGAAATGTGGCTAATGTGGCTAGTCCAAACAGAGGTGTGCTGTGAGTGCAAAATACACATCGAATTTCACAAAAAAATTTCTCATTAATTGCTTACACATTGATATGATAGTATTTTGGATATTGCTTAAATAAGTACATTATTAAAATTATTTTTACCTGTTTCTCTTTACTTTTGAAAATGTGGCTACTGGAAAATTTCAAATTACATATGCATAGACTTACATTTGTAGCTTGCATTACATTTCCATTGAACAGCAATTGTTCTGTACCCTCAAGAGGAAATGTACCAGATGTCTGAAATGTATCAGATCCATACCTTGCCCCAAACAGTCTCAGAGAACAATAAAGGCAAATGCTTATTTATCTTCCACTCTATGCTGTTTTAAAGCTCTAAGTACAAGGTACTTTGTATGCACAAAGAGATCATTTATCTTTTGGCATGTGTCTAGTGCTAAAGTGAATATCCCTTAATCATCCTTGTTTAAGTTTGACAAGAATTATTTCTTTATTTACACCAGAAATATTGCTCTTTGTGTTGTAGAGAAATGCATGGCCTTAGTTCTTAAAAACCATGGAGTTAGCATTGGAAAAATTCGGGCATCTGTTCTCAGTTTTGCTGGGTGTGGGTAGGTGGGTACGAAGGGAAGGTGTGGAGCAGAGAACAGATGGAGAGCTCTCCTAAATAGACACCACGATGAACATAAAGGTCTTTCCAACTCCTGAGTCCTTCACTTGAACACAACAGACTATTATCCAGAGTAACCAACCATGGCTGAAGACCTGAGTTGGCTCCGATAACTGTTCCCTGGGAAATCAAATGGTATTTCCAACCTCCCCACCTAGAAATGGTTTGTTCAAGTCACAAGAGGAGGCTACAGCTGATTTCCATCTTGGAGGAAGGAATTGTTCCTGTCAGCCTGCCTGCCTGGGATTGCAGCTGAGCCATATTTAGCCTCTAAAGCTAGATGTTTTAGTGCCTGGCTCTTTTTAACTGGCATATGTTAAGAGCTTTGAATTAACAGGTGCATAAAAACTGTCAAAACACACTTAAATCTCAAGACAGACCGTCAGTTGTATTAAAAAATATGGTGTTACATAAACATGCACTCTCAACACATCCAGCATATAACAGCTTGGAAAGTCCTTTCTCCCTGCAAGCAACCCAGCAATGTTAATCCATCCTATGAAACAAAAGGCCATGGTCCTTTAACCTCTTGATGGAGGATGGTGTGTGTGTTTGTGCACACACACGCGTACGTATTGGGGGGGATCAGAATCATGCACAAAGTTTTCCCTTCTGCAACTGAATCTTCTTTCAGTTTCCAAGATCCCCATTTATAAACTAATCTAATTGAAAGGAAAAAGAACTCCCAGAGCTCTGGAAGGCACCCTTGAAGTTGTTCCTTTTAAGGAAAATAAATTTATCATGTAATATGGTGAAATTTAAATTAAAATTATCACAGGGTGGCAGAGAGAGAAAATGCATCACTTAAAGCTGCGTGAATTATGTGTAAAAGACACTACTTGGTTAAAATAGGTAGAATCAAGTAAGATCCAGTACTTGATCAGAGGATAAGCAGAGGATAATGTTTGCTTCCGTGATTTTAAGTTCCTTTATTATATTTGTAAAGGCAATAGTTATGTTATCACTAACTCTAAAATTGGCATGAAAGAACCTGACATTTCTGAGTTAATTACTTTCTTGCACATAATATGTGCCATAGAGCATTTTAATTTAATCAAATTAAAAGTTTAATATGACCTTGGCTCTGTGTTTCATAGTGACATCTTAGATTCAGCACTAGGCCCTCATCTACCAAATAGCTGGGTGACCATAACCAAGCCAGTTACTTTTTCAAAGCCTCATTTATTTTTTTAAATTGTAATATGAAGGTGGATAGAAGTGGGATGGGAGAGAAAGTCTCCTTAACCTTCATTTTGGTTCTATCAAGAGTAAAATCCTATGATTTACAACATTGTTCCTGGACTAAGAATGTCACTTCTAGATACCCCTGTGTAGAATACTAGGGCCACTATAGTGAAATGATGCGGCAGCGTATTATTTGTTTGTTTATCTTTTTGTTTTTTCTATGTCCTAGCATTTAAATTGTTTATGTTTTTTTCATTTTTAATATACATTCCAGAAGGCTGTCAAAGATCAGACTTCCCAGAAAATAGAGTCTGGGATGGAGATGTGTGTGCCGAAGTTTATTGGAGAGTATGCTTGAGGACAAGGGCTGTTAAGTGGTCAAGGAAGCAGGACTGGGTAGGGAGAGCCATTGGGTGTGATACAGACACAACACAGGCCTCAGCCAATCCTATTTGGCGTTCTGGCCCCAGTTCTTCCCAACTGAGGCATGGGGGCCTTTGTACCCCCATAACTCTTAGACTTTGGTTCCAGGCTGCCGCCCAGGAAGGGGGCACAAACTTTGGCAAGACCACTCTCTTTAGCCTAGGGCAATTCCTGAAGAAAGAATCTCCAGTGAGCCATAAGCAACCAACACTTTCACAGCTGGGGGAAGGGGTGCCTTAGTCCTGAAGGGGTCATCTGGGCAGTGCATCACTGTGACCATTACAAAGACAAATATAGGATCTGTTCTCATCGTTCTTATTGTAGCTTCTCTCCTACTAGATGTATGACCTTAGACAAGATGCTTAATTTTTGTGTTTCTTAACTCATGCTTTGCTCATTCCCAAATTGTGGATAATAGCAGAACCAGATAAAGTGATAATGAAGACAAAAAGAACTAAAATTTTCAAGCATCTAGCAGAATGCCTGACATGTAATCGGCTCTCTTTAAAAGTGAGTTTCACCTTCCTCTCTTATCAAATGATAATCCTTTTTTCATGTCTAAGGATAGTTTCAAAAAATAAGGGAGATCTAACAAATAGCAGATTGTCCTTGAGGTTAGTCCACAGATGAAAATGTTGTCGTGTTGTAAACTGCCTTGTTCCATGAGGAGTGTTGACATTTTGGATCAGGGTTGTGCTTTCTGCCCCTGGAGGATGTCACTCTTGTCAGAGGAAAACAATCAAATGACGTAATGCCCTTACCCCACCACCACGTCATCCCATTTCAACACCATCCCTGGTATTAGCATTACTCAGCATTAACTGTTAATACATTAGGGATTGAGATAGGAAGTATCCTTCAGAAAGGCTATTTCTGCCCTACTTATACATTCATTTGAGAGGCTATCACTAAGCAGCCTGCCAAGTTCCTCCGACATCAGTTTATTAAGCTGCATAGGGTTTGGATAGGATAGAACAGAGGTAGACAGAAGCATCTAATTATTTTGCCAAATCCCCTTTAAAATATGAAACCAAGCCAAGAGCAGATAGCATGCACAGTTCCCAACACTGTTTCCCATTGGGAAGGTGTTAACATTATTGTTATTGTTTTATCCTTATTGATTGGCAAGGACAAGTTCCTTTCTGTAATAAGTATGGAGGAGAAAGGGTTTTTGCTGAAAAGAACTACATTCTAAGAAAGATCAAAGCATGGGTGTTTCATCTGATACACGTTTCCTCTGTTTGGATACTCAGCCCTGCAGCCTGTTTTGAAATTCCTGTGTGCATGTCAAATAGTCAGGGCTTGTTCCTCTTTCTTGCTCCCTCTCTCCTCCCCTCCTTCTTTGCCCACAGAGGTTTCCTCCTGGCTTTTCCCCTGCTCACCAGCAGCCCGTCTGATGTAGCTACCCCAGCAGACCAAAGAAGGAGATGCGATGTTGTACAATCAAACCCTGTTGGTAAATATTTTCATTTCAGAAAAGCTAAAAAACAATTGTTATTTCAGAGGTTGAAGGGCCAAGTCCAGGAAGGAAATTCCTGAAAAGGGACCTGGCCCTGGCATTGACGATCTCTTTAGCTGGGAGATATTTTTATCTTTGAATATGGAACAGGAAGATCATTTTCTCTAAACATTAGAATGAAACCGAATCTTGACCAGCCTGCCAGCAACTTATAACAGAAAAGAAGAAAATTACTTGAGTCCTAACCATGGAGAAGTTAAAACCGTAACAATAAAACAAACTAAAAAGATCCAAACAAACAAAAACCACTTTTCATTCCATTGTGTGAGCTAAACAATCCCATCCCTCAGGGTGTATTGGTTTTTATTTTAGTTTATTTACATTTGGACATCCTTTTTGCTTCTCTTCAAAGGAGGCTGAGGTGTCTTAGGGATGGAGATTAGGTTTTCTAGGTTATTTATATTAGCAGTTTTCATTGTGCCATGTTGATGATTATATAAGACGTCAGGTATTTTTTTTTTTTTTTCATCTTTAAAGAAAGTTTGGAACAAGTCCCTGAGAAGTAGTATTCAATTAAAACTCTATTCATATTAACTCTTCAGTTCTGCTAAAAAGAGATGATCAGGGGCCTCATAATTGATTCATACCTGACACCTTGTCAAATTTTAATGGACAGTGTTTATATAGCACTAACCTCAAAGAAAACCAAGTCTTGTGCTGAATTAGGCAGCCCTGCGGGGTGGGGGGTTGAATGCTCCCAAGACTGTCAGTAAAGAGTGGGATGGAGGTGTGAAGGGAGGGGCTTGGAGGTGATGTGGCACATTCTAAGCATCTCTCAAGATTACCTTGGAGCCTCTCACTTTCTGCACCCTCACCCCCTTACTTGCCTTGCTTTGCCCAGCCTACCAACTCAGCCAGGCCTGGTGACTCCCCTGCTGCCATGAGCAGCCTACTGTTTGCAAATGCCAAGTCCTCCCCCTCAGCGGCCAGTCATTTATCCACGTTTCTATCTCCTCCCACCGCTTTCGGACTTGGATAAAACAGTACACCACAGGCCTACTACACATACTATACCTACGGTGGCATTTGACATCCTAGCAGCCGCCGAGATGATGTAATCCAGAAAGGTGGGGAGCCCCACCCCATAGGGCAAACTTCAACCAGTGAGAAAGGGAAAGAGGTGGGAGCTGGCCAGATAAACTTCCTCTTCTTCCCCATACCCACGGACTGCTCTGAAGCATTATAGTCTGTCTGCAGAAGTGGCTGCTGGATATACCAGTGCTGCGACCAGCTACAGCTCTTCACCACTGTGGCAAAACACTGGCCAGTGCATTATTGCTTCCTGTTCCTTCCCTTTCTCCCTTCCTTCTTCCTCACTCTTTCTGACTTCCCAAGCAAAGCATCACCAGGGAACCTTTGCCTCAGGATCTGTTTTCCAGGGGGCCTGAGTAAAGACCAGAGGGCAGCATGAAGTCCTCTGAGAAACTAGTCTTTTCAGCAACCCTCATGGACTACTGTCTGAATCTTAGAAAAAGTGTGTAAAAGTAAGAAATCTCTCTGAGGAGTTTGGAATGCTAGACAGCCTCCTTTAAGATCTTGGTAGCAGAGGGTCGCACAAATACACATCTATGAGGGCAAGCGGAGGAGAGGGCTCTCCACTTCCTCAGTGCAGGACAATGTGGGCACAGGGTGGCCCTCAGGGGCCACTGGGTCCCTCAGTGGCAGGAAGTAGCCCAGCCTTAGTAGTTGTGATGACAAGCTTTGCGGGGAAATCACTAAAGAGAAATAGGCAGAGGAGCAGAGAGTATGGTGGGTGGCACATGGTGGTTTGAGAGACCTTGTTCAGAAGAATTTGAGAGGCTGCTCTTCAAAGTTTTAGAACTATTTGGAAATTTGGGAAAGGGGAGTATTGAGGGAAGGGTTAAAAGTTCTGTAATACAAGTTGGACCAAAGCAAACTTTTATAATGCAGTTGCTGAGTTAGAATGACTAACTGCATTATACATGAGCTAGCCACAGTGTGATTACTATTTGCTGTGTACCCTTGCCATGTTTCTGTAGGGCATAGTGTGACACTTGTGAGGTGCATTTACTAACGGGATGTACCATGACTGGCTCTACATTATTATTTGTTTTCCTTCATCCTAAGCCAGTAATCAATCCATGAGATATTCCATTTCCCTTAGAAATGACCATGAATCACCATGACATCAAGCTTTCTTGACTAAGTCTTTTAAATTGTGTACTCAAAGCTAAATGCTTCTCAGATGATAGCTCTGGGTAAAAGGAGGTAGAGAACTTGACACTTGAAAAGATAATATGTTCTAAGGTTAGAGCTCCTTATTATAAGCCCTCTACTTATAATGAAAGGCAGCTTCCAGATACTCTCAAATTATGCTTGAGAAATTATTAGTAATTATTAAGCTTGAGAAAAAATGACTACAGGAAAGAGCAAACAATACAACAGCTAAGTAAGACTGAGGACAGAACCAATGACTTTTTCCCTTAAAACTTTACCTGTGTCACAGTTTCTAAGTCCAGGAAAAACTGAAGGGTCTGCCCAGTTGATTAGCATATGTGTCTGTACCCCAAAGAGACTAGTATAATATAGTTATAGTCATAAACACATTCCCCATAACACAGTTTAAAAAGCTCAAAAGTCCATACCAGCTATACTCATCCAATTTCTATTTTGGGATCTTATGATTTTTTCCCCCTAATCCTTTCTTTGAGTAGTTAGAGGAATGATGACTATTTTAATTTTAAGAAAACAATAATGAATAATAAAAATAAAATTTCAGAATTCCCACATGACACAAGATTTAAGGTTCAACATGTATGTTATTGTCAGTAGATCTATTACTACTGCTTTCTTCTAGTTGATATTCAACTGTGACACATATTCGTATACACATTATTATGGATACACAAAAGTAAAAAATGGATATTGTGCGTTGCTGTTCATTTATTGCCCCTTCTCTCACCCACTCCCTCCCCACCTATCAATATACTTTCTTTTATTCAATCCGGAGATCAAATTTTGTTGATTTTCACTGATGCATCTCCAGTATCATAGCACTTGCAATATGGTAGATATTCAAGAATTACACATTCAAAGAATGAAATTTATCAAAGGAGATCACTCTAATGGATTAAATCTCTTGAAACCATCTCTTCTTCTGAGAAATCTAAACAGGGTTTACTCTTAGGCTACACACTAAGCTATATGAAGCACATAATTTTGAGACCTAGTATTTATTCATTTTTGTTACTTTACCCTGAAGAGTACATCTGTTAATCAGGCAAAAAAGAGGCCATATGTATAATCATAAGGTGGGAGCAATTATATACCTTTTCATAGAAAAAATATACACAGCTTCTGTGTGTGTAATGGCATTATTCCTCCTCCTCATCAGCATGATTATCCCCATCTTCATCATCCACTGTGGGCTAACAATCACCACAGAGAGATGTAGGGAACGAGGCAAAAGGTGATGCCCAGAAGGAAGCCTCAGGAGACAGTAGGATAGGATGTACTAAAAAAAGCACCAAAGTAGGAATCAGGAGCCTGGGGTCTTTGATAAATTGCATTACCTCTTGATCCTCCATTTCCTCAGCTATAAAACAGAAATCATAATTGCTGTGTCAATCTTAACTGATTGTCAGGAATATCCAAGGAAATCAGTGCTTGAGAGCTCTGACATTCTATATGGCTATAAAGTGCTATTATTATTCATGTAACAATCTATTTAGGAGATAGCAAGGCATTAGAATCAGATAGACATGAGTTGAAATCCTGAGTCCTTTATACTAGAGCTATATGGTCTTAGATGGGTTACTTCATTTTTCTGAACCTCTTTTCATTTTTATATGTGGCTAATCATACCTGTTAGAGTGGACATAACAATAAATAACTGCCAGGTTGCTAGACACAGCACTTGGGTACCTTGTTCATGTAAGCCTGATTTTGAAATGTGATCATTTTACATGAACAGACATTTGTGGAGGATTTTGTCTCAAGAGTTTGACAAATTGGACCTTGTCATTTATTTAGTAAATAAATGGAAACTTTGTTGCACTATTTAAAATATATAATGCAGGCTAAATTAATTTTCCTGAAGATGAGGCTGTAATCTGCTTCTTACTGGCGATGTGACCCAGGAGAACCCAAGAAATTTCAACCAATTAACAGTACCTTGGTCACACGATGCTCACAAACAGAATCATTGTTTTCCATCAGATCTCAGCACTCAGTAACTAACTTAAGCAGTAGTTGATATAGAATATTAAAATAGTATCAGTCAACTGGGAAAGTGAATTACCTGTGATGAGTCACAAACCATAAAAGTAAGAAGGTTTTACTCATAAAAATGTTTACAAACGGTAGATAACATAATAAGGGGAGATAATTCAAATCAAATTTTAAAAATAGATAAAAGACTGGAAATAGACACACATAAAGCTTTTTCCCAAGACCACTGGATTTGGTGAACAAAAACTCTCAAACCTACTTGACCAGTTTACCATGGTATGAAAAAGGACAAAATGGCCCTGATGTCTTTTCTTTCAGTGTTATTGTTCTATTTCTGATGAGACTTGAAGAAGAAAGTCATTT
Organism: Eubalaena glacialis; assembly: GCF_028564815.1. Classification (NCBI taxonomy): domain Eukaryota; kingdom Metazoa; phylum Chordata; class Mammalia; order Artiodactyla; family Balaenidae; genus Eubalaena; species Eubalaena glacialis. Next base: position 62,666,030 of record NC_083718.1, read on the forward strand.
GCTAATAGAAATAAAGCAGTCATTCAAAGGTGAGACCATTATTGATGAGACAGCAATAAAGAATAAAACAATCATGAGAAAATATACTAAGGTCAAAACCCAAGGTTTAATAAAAAACAAATATGAAGATTTTCCATGGATAAACAAGAGTCAAATGAAAAGATGGGCAGCTAGAATTTCCTGCACCAGAAGATTATAGGTCAAAGAGTAAGAGAAGGAGAAAGATGAGGCACATGCACGCAGTTGTGGAGGCCCCCCCCCGGGACAGCACTGTGGAATGCCAGCTGCCAGGTGATAGCTGTTGCCAGCTCTTGGACATTAGGCTGAAATCTAGAACTTCCATTCCCTGCTGTCTGACGTAAAGCTCTCCTGTATCCACCATCAGATTCTGCCTGGTCCTGACCTCCTTGCTAAGACACGTGCAGTCACCTGTGTCCTTGAGTCATCCTGGACTCTTCTATTCTCTTTTGGGGCTGAGTGCAGCATGTTTTTTTTTTACATCCTCATTTTTTCCCCACTTTTCTGGTTGGAAAAAAATGTGAATAGAAGAGAAGTAAGAATGGGTGGAAAATGGGGAAGGGCGTTAGACCTGCTTGTAATCACGGGTGCCTTGTTAGGACTGATTTATGTTTGTCCAACTTAGAAAATGTATTTACCAAAACAATCCAGTCCTAATTCATAGAGCTATGAAGTTTTTCACCCTCAATCTGACTTAAACTACTAACATGATTTAAACTCTGAAATGCACACATTGCCCAAGGCAAGGACTTAAGGTGAGAGTCAAGTTTGCAGTCTTTTACAAAGTATACTTTCTCACCCCCTGTCACTTCTCTAGTTACCAGATCTTTCCCAACCTGTCTGGACCTTCTGGGGCTTGGGCATAAATCAGGAGAAATGTGGTTGGAAATGGCTTCCTTTTCTTCAAAGCATCAGGTACCCACCTCAATGCTGCATTAGAAATCCATAACAGTGCATGTGGTTTCCGTTATGCCATGGGAAATCCTGTCTTAACTGCTCTAAACTGTCTCTCCAGTGTATGACATCGCAGCCCAAGTTGATTTAAAAAATTCTGAAGTCCTTGGGTTAAAATCAAGAAGGGATCTTCTAGGCTCTCAGATCTAGTTTATTATTCTGAGAGACACAGAGAGCGTGTGCTTGTGATGTATGTATGGTGCCTTGGCATGGTCTCTGAAGAAAAGATCGTGCTATGAGATTTCTGGACTCTAAATACCACTGTCCTTTTGGGACTTTAGAACTCCTCTGAGGCTGTTCCCAGCCTGAGCCAGAATGGTCACGAGAGTCCTGGGAACAAACATAAGACACGCAGCCTTGAGGCAATAGCGATATGTTCACGGCATTTTTTCCTTTCTTTTTTCTTTTTTTCCTCTCTTTCTCTATCTTCCTCCCTCTCTCCCTTCCTCTCTCCTTCTCTCCTTCCCTTCCTTCCTTCCTCCTTCAATACCTTTATTATTGATTGTTTAACTTTTATTTTTGAGTTTTATGGTATATTTTTCAGAGGGCTGGGCAGGTGGAAAAGGTTAGTAAATGATACATATTTGTCAAACGCCTTCTTACAGCTTTCTTGTTTTTTCCAAGATGGTTATTATTTTTACTGTGTTGCTGCTTCCAGCAGTGGGGAGTAGCATTGAAGTCCATAGACAAATGGGTTACCTGCCATGATGAATTGATCTTTATGTGCCATTGAGAGTCATCTAGTCATCAAATAGGGAGACCAAGGACTCAGAAGAAAACACTCATCAAAGCTCCTTGAAACACTCATCAAAGCGAGTATACCAAGAGATATATGCACAAGCCCTGTCCTCCAAAAATTACAGGCTAGTGGGAAAAAAACAAAAAACAAAAAACAAGAACCAACACTTACTGCACACTGATTATTCATTAATTCATTTAATACACATTAATTGAGAACCTGCTCTGTGCTAGGAACTCTTCTAGGTGCCAAAGATAAAGCAGGGAACAAAAGAGACAAAGCTTTGACTTACTTTGTAGTGTAAGGGACCAGGTACTCTGTATATATGATTTTATTTGATGTTCCTAAGAACTCTGTAAGCTAGATATTATTATTTCCAGGTTACACATGAGAAAATGAAACTGCAGAGAGGTTAAATTACCAGTTTATTAGGGAAAGGTCCCAGATATCCAACTAAGTCTATTTGATTCCAAACCCTATACACTTTCTATTATCTCTCATGGCTTTCAGAGGCTAATGAAATCATATGAGATATCACAGGGCAACGCAGACTAGCCTAAGTACCAGAGGAATCCAGATGAGAGACCTGGGAAAGCCTGGAGCAGCCCATGAGAGTTTCATGGAGGCATCTAGTCTGAAGGATAGAAAGACAGAGCTTAGACAAGAGAAAAGAGGGGAAACAGAGCACATTGAAGGTGCAGAGGCACATGTGTGCGTGGCCTGGTTAAGGACAAGTAGAAATGGCCTAAATGAAAAGAAAGATTCTCATAGGAAAAAATTTGGAGACAGAGCTAAAGAGACAGAGCCACAGTATATGTCCTCCAGCTCTATTATTGCTAAAAGATTTTTTACCTTTTCAAAGTTATGATTTCCTTGTCAGTGAGATAGAGGATAATCATGGACATGTTTTTAGATGACTTCAACAATGACCAGCTAATAGGAACATTGGTTAATTGCTGGACAAAGGGTTAGCCCATGATTAGATTTCTACCCTGGATATATTCTTTAATACCCACTCAGATTCTTCTTTGGGCGGGCTTGGTGTTCATATAACTGGATACATGAGTATTTAGCCAATAAAACTGGTTGAAGAATGTGAGAAATTTATCTAGTACATGAAGTCATTGTTTCATATTTGTCTGAAGCTCCCAGCGGACTCTGAACACCAGATTTTTGTTCCCCTCTGCTTTCCACATTGCTCTTTCCCATGAGGAGATTCTTTTGATATCAGCATGGGGTATATGGAATTCTTTGGGGGTGAAAGGTGTTCTTTCTATTATAGTAACTTTTTATTTAACTAGTTCATTTCCATGTAAAAGCTGCTATTGATGCAATAAAATAAGAAGGGGCATATCAGATTTGTTTTTAATTTTCCTCTGGTGGGGCAGAGTTGCTGAGCAAATTTGTTGAGCAGCTGGAATGGCTAAGGTCACACTAACTTTGAAAAAAGAAGGTCCTGACATCAACATATCCAAAGATCTGAATAATTCTGGGCTGCCTCCAATTCTGAAATCCATTTCTTCAGGCTGTTCATTTCTTCCTTTCTTTCTCCCACACTGGTTTCTGGCTTTTCCCCTTTTTCTAATGAACCCAATACTATGTGGATGTTTTAATTTTGCCTGCTCTAATGCAAACAGTTCCTATGGTATAACCTTTAGGTCAATTTTATCAAGTATTATTTGCTTGGTCGGTTCAGGAAGAAAAAAATCACATTCTTCTGCCCAGATCTCATGTAATTGCATGAATTCTCTGATTTAGTTGGCTCTGCAAATCTATCCCAAGGTGCATGGACTGCAGAAATGGAAGGGAATTCATTATACATTCCCTGTTGAAATAGTGACCTGCAAATAATGACGGGGAAATCAACCTTGATCGCTGTGCTTTCGCTTTAGTCTAATTTCTTCTGAACTTTAGACTGTAACTTGTTTTTTGACTGGATAGCCCCAGGACATACTGGAGTCTGACCAAGGGGGTGCTGAGACCTGGATTTTCACACCATGAAGCTGGTAACAGTTTTGACTTCAATGCCTTGAAATGTGGGTGATTTCAATTGCCCTGTTTCCTTTCAGGGGAAAATGCTTTCTTTGCACCTAAACAATCTTCCGGTGCTTTTGACTGACAAGCATATTGTTATGATTATGACTGGACTTCTTGACTCCTGCAGGGATAGCATTTAAAACTGCCTGAGACTGGCACAAATCAAAATATTCATCAACTTAAACTATGTCAGCTAAAATGGAAAAGCCAAAATTGTAGTGTTTTATATCATGTCAGAAGTCCATGAACACAGTGTAAGACTGCTTAACTCTTTCCCTGCCTAAAGAAAATTGTAGCATATAATAGAAGGTATCTGGATACTTTTTCAAAATTATATCTGTCATGTAAATGCCTTATATTTCTCCCCTTATAGTATCCATTGATTTTGGGGGGAGGGCTTATTGGTTCAATTAACTCTTTTTTTTTTGTTCCCATTCATTGATTCTTTTTTTTTTTTAATTTATTTATTTACTTATTTATTTTTGGCTGTGTTGGGTCTTTGTTGCTGCGTGCGGGCTTTCTCTAGTTGCAGAGAGCGGGGCTACTCTTCATTGCCGTATGTGGGCTTCTCATCACAGTGGCTTCTCTTATTGCGGAGCACGTGCTCCATGTGCGCGGGCTTCAGTAGTTGTGGCGCGTGGGCTTAGTTGCTCCATAGCATGTGGGATCTTCCTGCACCAGGGCTCGAACCCATGTCCCCTGCATTGGCAGGCAGATTCTTAACCACTGCGCCACCAGGGAAGTCCCCATTGATTCTTCAATGGATGCTTTTGAATCCTGTACTCTGCAGGGCACTGTTTTTGCCTTTGTGGGGAGAAACTAAGTTCTTGCCCATGGTTGCTTGTCCCATTAGAAGAGAGACATATCCCTAAATAGCTATGAAATGAGTAGCTGGTAGGTACTACATGATAGGTACAGATAAGCTGCCAAGATAGTTTTGGAAAGGTGAAGTCACTTCCACCCAGAGAACAGTAAACTAGACATCTAAAGCGCTATCTGTCCAACCTCTTTTTTTTCAAGAATTTTCCTTTCTTCTGTTGGGCATGGGCACTTGGCAGTCTTTGTAAAATGGGATTCTGCCCTTCCCTACAAGTACTCTCTCAGCTATTGTTGCTTGATCATTGACCACACTGATCTATCCGTTCCATTAGAATTCATATATTAGAACAAGAAGATTTCAGTCTCAGCACAGTAGCAGGAGGAGTTCAAATGCAGGCCCTATCTACAGAGGGGCCAGAGAAAGCCATGGCGTAAACAGAGCCAACATGAAAACAGAGAAAGCTTGGTTCAGATAGAAATTTAGGTCCTTGGTGGCTTCGTGAAGCATGATTACTTTTCTGTCTGTCTCCAATCCTTCCCACTCCTTCTCACTCCTTCAGCACCTGCATTTCATTCAGGGAGCGAGCGGGTGGGCAAAAATGGGTTGACTTCTATTACTTACATCCCAAAGACCCCTTTCTAATGCAGAAGACTGTAAGAAAGGAGAAAGATGGGTTTGTCATTGAACAAAGAATGAGAAAGAGAAAAGGAATCCTAGTGTAGCAGGATAATATTTTTATGTATTAACAAATGTGTTTTTCCCCGTGATTTCCTGTTACCCTTGACCCTCCCCCACCCGGGCAGCCAGACCATGAGTCATTCCTTGCCTCAAGGGAGGGTTGTCACAGCAGAACCAGAGAACAAAAGAGACAAATTCTTGGCTTTCAGAGTTTAAAAAGCTGAGCTTCAGGCTTCAGACAAAAAAGATTTGGAAGAATATAAGATCAACTTGAGCCAATATTTTCCTGCCCACGTAAAATAAAAATTCCCCTGGCTGGGAGACAAGAGGCCATTCTAAAGCAAAGCAAGAGGGTTAGATGCTGGTGACTCCCTGAAAGGGACTCTTGCACTCTATTCTTGCCCCACCCCCTACAGGCTGAACCCTGGCTTAAGCGTGGGTTTTTCAGGTTCTGAGAACAAGGAGACCTATGCCTTATTTCCAGGTTGGAAGCCAAAAGATGGCAAACTTCCCAAAGATCCCCTCTACCCAGCATTGTGCCAGAGACACTGCCTGGCACACCTAGAGCAAAAGGGTATGGGTTGCCTCAGAGAATTTTCCATGGTCCTAGAGTGGCAAAGGAGTTGTGAGCCTAAAATTTTCTTTGGTCCTGAGAGGTATAGAAATGGCCAAGAGGAAGCCAGATGTGGAAGAATCCCACAGTCTGGTCCAAGCGATGTTGAAGATGTAATCCACATGAATTGAATACGAGGGACAAGTGGTACCATATACGACTTAAGAGGATGCCAGCCTGGACAGATAACAACCAAGAACCAGACCCTAAGACAGGCAAGGGCAATTCTGGGAAAGTAGCTCAGCTTCCCTTTGGGTAGCGATCTGAATTTAACCCACAATTCTTTGCTCTCTGCACTGAATACTTCCTCAAATGAAGGCTCTGATCAGGTCGTTTAGGCATCATTTAGATATGGCACACACCTCCTTAGATGGGACAGAGTTTCTGCTAATCACCTTAAGGGAGGCTGGCCTCCCTCATGGCCAACTTGTATTTCGTTGCCTCATATAAAAGAAAGAGCTCCTGATTCAATCTACTGCACCATATCAATTATTTATTGCTGTGTAAAAAACCAACCCTAAAACTTAATCCCTTTAAAACAAAAATCATTTTATTTGCTTCTGATGCTGTGTATAGAACATAAGAACTGCCCCTCTCATGCTAGTCCGAATTGCTGACCCACAGAATGGTGGGAAAATAAAATAGTTGTTTTAAGTCACTATTTTTTTCTCAAAGACTGATTTATTGAGGCATGTTTATACAGAGTGAAATTCACCCTTTCTAAGTGTATAGTTTTATGTAAGCCATACCTGATTTAGATGATATTTAGATGAGGCTGGACTTTAGACTTCAGATGCTGGAATAAGTTAAGGGTTTTGGAGCTGTTGGGATGGAATTTGTTATAACAGCATCCCAGTTCTTGCTACATATACGTGTATTAGTCAGCTTGGGTTGCCATAACAAAACACGATAGGCTAGACGGCTCAAACATTAGAAATGTATTTCTCATAGTTCTGGAGGCTGCAATACCAAGATCAAGGTGCCAGCTGATTTGATTTCTGGTGAGCATTCTCTTCCTGGCTTGCAGATGGCCATCTTCTTGCTGCGTCCTCATATGAGGGACAGGGAGAGAGAGAGAGAGAGAGAGAGAGAGAGAAAGAGAGAAAGAGGAAAAGAGAGAGAGGGAGAGAAAGAGAATATGAGGGCTTTCTGTTGTCTCTTATGAGGACACTAATCCTATGAGATCAGGGGCCTACCCTTAGGACATCATTTAACCTTAGCTACCTCCTTATAAGCCCTATCTCCAAATAGAGTTACACTGGAGGTTAGAGTTTCAACATACATATTTTCGGAGGACATAATTCAATCCACAGTAGAGACATTGGGTCACAGCTCCCTGACATATACAAGAGAATTGAATTGACAAAAGCACCACCAGTTCAAACTAAAAGAGACTAAGACTTTCCAAAATGAAAAGAGACCTCTGGACCCTCAAGTTTCTATGGACAGGAAGCAGGCTGAGAAAGCTACTCATTTGCAAACATGGGTCATTTCTTCTGGAAAAGGGAAGAGATCTCCGAGTGTGCAGGCTAGAATTGTGAACTAGGGAGCCACTCCCAGAGAGCAGAACTAACTAGGCTCTCATTACATTCCCTGGCCCCAGAAGAGGGAGACTTGACAACATATCTCAGGCTAGATTTCAGAATGCCTTGTTTGCCTCATGTTCCTCTTCTTTTTAAAAGGGAATGTCTACTGAAGCTATCCTGTTCTGTCTCACCACTGTACGTTGATATGTGGTCAGGACAGGTAACTTTTCATTTTAGTTCATAGGTCTTTAGATTAAGAGGAGCCACACTGGAGGAGTTACACCTGAGGAGCCTCATTGTGTGGCTGAGCCACATTGACTCCATTTTGTCAGCTTCATCCTAGGCCCACAGTCCTACCCCTCCCCTTTCTGCATCACTGAGCTCTAGCCTCCTCACAAGGAATGCACCCAAGCCAGATAAGTTCCCTATCAACTTTTACTCTTGCCTTCATCTAATATGAAAACTGGAAGAATGCCTTTTGCTGATGCAGATGATTAGTGATCATGAGACCCCCAGGGGTGAAGGCAAGGAAAACCTCCTGGTTCCTGTCAGCGCAGACATACTTCTCCCTAGTAGTCAGATTCTGTTTTTAGCTTTGACCTCCTTAAATTCCCCTGTGCCCTTTTTGATGGTACAGAGGGAAGGTGTGAATGTCTCTGGATCATCATCAGCTTGATCCTGCCTGTATGTACGTTACCATAATAAACTTCATAATTGCACTTTATGGAGTCACCTACTTCAGTTCTTGGTCTCAAACTTTCTTAGTTTGCAGGATATTGTTCAATGTATCAGCCTTGCAATACTCATCCATATCTGGACTTGATCAAAGGATGAGTGCCTGAAACCTGACTAGGAAGGGACTTTTAGGGGAGGCGGTGAGTACATTTTGCATGTGAAATGGCTGTGACTTATACTAGCGAGGGGGAGGGTGCAGACTGTGGCTAAATTGTTTGCAAAGATGGCCACAACAGTTCCTCCCTTTTCTGTATGACTGACCCTTTTCAGAGTGCCTTTCTGTTCCTCCCATCAAGATGTAGAGTACATTTTGCCACCACTCGAATCTGGGCTAATTTTGTGGCTTGCTTTGCAGTGGAATGCAGCAGAAGTAAGGTATGTGACTGCTAAGCCTGGGTCTCAAGAAGCTTTGCAGCTTCCACCCTTGCCATCTTAGAACCCCGGGATGTCCATAAATAGAAATTCATGCTACCCTCTTGAGGATGAGACTAAATGGAGAAAAAAGCCCAGGTGACAGGCATCGCCAATTGCCAGAATGTGAGTGGGGCTTTCTTAGATCATCTAGCCCTGGGAAGTTACCAAATTACTGCAACCACATGAGTGTTCCCCAGCAATCACAGCGAACTTCTCTGCACAGCCTAGACCAAAGTATTGACCCACAGAATCATAAGGAAATAAAAGTGGTTGCTGTTTTAAGACACTAAGTTTTGGGATGGCTTACTATGCAGCTACAAATAACTGGTATATATGGCCTGAATGGCAGACTTGGTTTCTTTTCAGGTTGGAGTAATTTTCCTCAAATGAAGATTATTCCAGCGTGAGCAATAAAGGCTTCAGGGACTTATTTCTCAGCTCATGCAGTAGGCTATGATTTCAGGATTTCCTCAAGTCCTCTCCAGGCAGTAGCACTATTCTCACACCTGCTCTCTGATGCTTGAAATTCCTTTAGCTGGGGGTTAAGATTTCCACTACACAAATTCAAATACATTACTTTAAAATATTCCATTACATTAAAATGCAGACACCCTTGGAAAAAGTAACCTGACTTAAAGTTTCCCCAAGATGTAAGTAACCGTTGTCTTGGTCTGTCTGGGTTGCTATAATAGAAACTTGAAGGACATTTGGTCTTGTCCAAAATGTCCATAAGAGACACTTGGTTCATAAGACATTTGGTCCATGCCAAAAGGTCCTTGATATTTGGTCCCATCCAAAACCATTTGGCATGGACCAAATATGCTCATAGAAGTTTTGGACAGGACCAGATGTCTGAAAAATTAACAGAATAGCATAGACTGGGTGACTCATAAATGACAGAAATTTATTTCTCAAGTTCTGGAGGCTGGGAAGTCCAAGATCAAGGTGTTGGCAGATTCTGGGTCTAGTGAGGACCTGCTTCCTGGTTCAGAGATGACTGTCTTCTTGCCATGCCCACACATGGTGGAAGGGGTCAGAAAGTTTTCTGGAGTCTCTTATAAGGGCACAAATACCATTCATGAGGGCTCTACCCTCATCACCTAATCACTTCCAAAAGGCCTTGCCTTCTGATACCATCACATTGGGGGTTATGGTTCAACATATGAATTTTGGAGGGACACAAGCATTCAGTCTACAGCAACTGTATTCAGATCTTTTCTCAAGAACAGATTTTGAGAGTGAGAGCACTGGTCACAAGAGGGCCTAGACTATCTAAGATAAATTGTTTGCATAGCATTTTGTCCAGGGTACAGCCTGAGACAAAATTCACTGGTATAGGGAGACATTAAAGTCCACAAAAAATCTTGTCCTCTGACTTTGGTTCAGATTTTTAACTATCTTCCAAAGTGATAAAGAATCATAGAAGCATGGAGAGACATCTGGCAGTAAGATACCTACCTCTGTCTGCTGGGCTTTTCAGGGCATCCGTCAGTCTGGAAATTGTTTACCCCACTTTACGGCTACTGGGTATCGCACTTCTCATCCTAGTGAAAGGCTCACCTCCACCATACTGTGGGGTTCAGTTAGTCACTAGCTCTAGAGTTCTCCCCGTCTTCCACCAGCAGCATAGCAGTAGGGAAAGGAAAGCTGACTAGAAAGGCGGAAACGTTTCTGGACCTATGTGACACTGGGGCCATGTCTACTGGTAGTTTCTGAGGGAAATGCATATGAGATAAATGAGCCAAGATAATAAAAATAACTCAGTGGGGTTGCTTCAGTTATTTTTCAGTTATAAAAGCCAGGTCCGAGCAACTGTAATTATAGTTCTACCAGACTGTAGTTCCATATATACGGCTATGAACTTTCAAGTCTGTTTGTGTCTTAATTACTTGGTTTTTGCTTGGCTAAGAAAATTTGAAATGGACAATTCTGGGTTTTAAATTAGGTGAAGGCTCTGGTGTACAGAGCTTCAGGATGCAGGGTACAACTAATGGTTACATGTAATGTACATATGGCAGTGTAACCCTACAACTGAAATAAGAGCTCGTGAAATGACTCTTCTAACTCCCATTATTCATTTGCTTCTCCTTTTCCCTCTAAGAGCGCGATACTATACATTGCAAGATTATTTCACTCCTCATATGAACCTTTGGCCTAGTGACTTACCCCTTGAGGCATGCTATAATCACTGAGAAATGTGTTCTCTGTCACGTCTTATTGCTTAATTATGGCTCTATTTTAGATGCCTAGAGTCATTTGGCTTGAAAAGACCTCTCTTATGTGTGATCTTTGAACATGCATCCACACTGTCATCCTTGAGTTCACACCAGTCTGTCCCATTTCCATCTTGTCCTGGCTTGGGCAATAATTATTGTCCCCTGGTTCAGCAACACCTTGAATTACTGTAATGAGATATTATATTTATGCTTTTCTCCACATAAGATACTATCAACCCTTTGTCGGAAAGGTATGTGCTTAAAGTTCATTTCTCCAATGCTTGATTTTTTTTTTAACTGACAAATCCCAGTGGGCCCCGTTTTAAATCATGTCATGCAAACACTTCCTTTCACTCTTGTTCTGGTGACTACAATTTTGTAGCTCAACATCGGGACACGTTGTCTAGCAGAGTTTTGTTGTTGTTGTTTTTTTAGTTGTGTATGTGTTGCTCCTCAGTGCTAAAGGCAAACTGAGATATGGCAGGTCCTAAATACATTCAGAGATCGCAAAACAACTGTATAGACTCTTTAAAATTAGAACTGTTCTAAAAATTTGGGACTTCTGGAGAATGCATCACTGGTCACTTATTTTGCTTCCCATTAATAATACATTACGTTCTTTTATCAGCATTTGTTTTATGCATGTAAATCTTAGTCCTTCAAGCAGACTACAAGCTTCTTAAGGACAAAAGGCAGACTGTATACCTCTTATATAGCTCTGCATATATGTAGTTACACACAGCTGTTTTTTTGATCAACTGCATAAAGAGATGATGTTGTATTTTCAAGACAACTGTTTGGGATTAGGAGCTTGCAAAAGTAGCCTGACATTAAGGTAAAGGCAGACTGGAGAATAGTGTCCTGCTTCATCCCTCCAGAGAGTAGTTCAAGTCTGGCCTGGGATAGATCTATGTTGAGAAGGGGTATAATTACCCTGGTACAGAGTGGCCCCAGGTCTTGTCTGGCAGACTGAGTTATATCTATCAAGGACTTTTAAAATGCTGACTTAGCTCTTAGAAATACAAAACCCAAAACATCATTTATAAAGGTCACTGGGAATGGCCTGGGTCAGAATAACTTGAGTTCATTTTGTGCCAGTGCCTCAGAAGAGGAAGCTGCTGAATACTTAAAGCTCCTTGAGAATACTATGTTGCCAAATCCAAACAAAGAATGAGAGAGGTTTATAGCTGACTTTTTACTCTATAATTCAAATGCCAATCTAGCAATGAAATATGTTCTAGGAATTCCAATCAGAGATTTTTATCAGCTGACTTGGAAACCAGCTGTGCTCTCAGTTGAGTACAAAGATTTATCACCTGCAATTGCTATAATTCAGTAGAATTATGCAGAGGTGAAAATTTTGAGAAAAACTTTTTATTTTAAATGTATTGAGAACCATGCTTTAGGAAATTTTGCTTCTCTGAAACCTATAAAAATGGCTCTAATTTAAAGAAAGTAGTAGGGTCTCAAGTTATAACTCTTAAATTCTGGAATTCATGTTTACCCTTCGAAGTATGCCTTTTTAAGATAATGAGTGAAAATTACTACAATTTGGTAAACCCTATCTTTTAAATAGAACGAGTGAGATAACAAAGCAGTTAACTCCTAAATTACATATCACATCATTAAGAGCCCTGATAACATTACGCTCTAACTATCTGAGAAGAGGGAGGAAGAGAAGAGTAGTTAAACACCTGAGAGGAACAGTTCTACGAAGCACCCCAGTAAACTCATGGCAGTAATTCTGAACCAGTAATTTCGTTCATAACATTTCCTAAATTGTTCATAAAATAACAATTATTGGGGCTTCCCTGGTGGTTAAGAATCCGCCTGCCAATGCAGGGAACATGGGTTGGAGCTCTGGTCCGGGAAGATACCACATGCTGCGGAGCAACTAAGCCCGTGCGCCACAACTACTGAGCCTGCGCTCTAGAGCCCGCATGCTGCAACTACTGAAGCCCGCGCGCCTAGAACCTGTGCCCCGCAACGAGAGAAGCCACCGCAATGAGAAGCATGCCCACCGCAACTAGAAGAAAGCCCGTGTGCAGCAACGAAGACCCAAAGCAGCCAAAAAGAAATAAATAAAACAAAACATTAAAAAAAAAGAAAATAATTATTGTGGATTTCTGAATCCATATATCAAAAGTCTTTCAAGTGTATTTTATGATTTTAAAAGACATCAGGGCTATCCTGGAAAAACCAGTGCATATGGTCCTCATACCGATGAGCCCCCATTCTCACTCATTTGCTCTGTTCCTCTCACACATGGGAGACAGCTGCCTTGTACAAAACGGATGCGATATAACTTTGTCACTTATATCATCACCTGAGCACTTGGATACCACCCTGGGAAAGCCAAGTAAGGTAAGTTTTTCAACATAATGGTTTCAGTGGACCTTTTATAGATATTTGAAAGCATTTCACATGTACAAACACAAACCCTGAATGAGTTATAAAGCAAAATTTTCAAGTGGAAAAATGCAGTGAACTTCATGGCCTAATATATGTACGAGATCTATCAAGAGTTTAGAACTGCAACTTTACTAGCACTTTAACATGAGCCAGTCGGCCATCATGCCATAAGTGAAATCCCTGGCTCTCAAATTCCCCAACTGTAAAATAAGATGATTAAATCGAATCATCTCTGAGGTCCCATCCAATTCATTTATTTCACGGTTCTCATTTCTCCTTGTACCTTATAAATACTTAAAGTATAGACTGAGAATTAGATTGTACCTACCTGCATTTAGCCAATATTATAGAAGCTGAATTGATGGATTTTCCCTAAAAGAGGCTCATACAAAGGAGGTAAGTGTATCTACCGCATGGAGGTAACAGGATACATTATTGCCACATAGTGCTTAAGAATACACACTAAACTGCTTAAAACTTTGAAAGGTGACATTATAAATGCATTAGAATCGTTTATTCCTTAGAAAAATAAGAGTGTATTGGACAATGAAGCTTTCCGTTTTTATGTATGTAATTCATAAATAAAAAAACATCTATATAAAAGCCTCTGCTTAGAGAAGTCAGTAATGGAAAGCTATAAATTCAACTCAAATTACATAGTATAAAAATACAAAGTTCATCTGCATTACTAGAAGGTAATACCCTCAAACAAACTCATTTAAAAATAGTATGTCCCCAACTTTTCAGAAGTTATTATGGATACAATGTTACATTTGTCCTTATCTTCTTTTATAATAGTTCTTTAAGACTTAAAATGTAGTATTTGTACTTTTGGAATTTCTGATAAATAGATCACAATTTAATGTGATATTCATAGATTTTGTGATGAAACTACAATATTTATTTACACATTCACATATAGCACAATGTAGTGGTCAAGTATTAGTGACAGTAATTAACAAACTATTGAAGTAATAAGAAAACCATCATTTTAACAATTTAAATGTTTTATGACAGGATAATTTATATCCAACATACAAAACACATATCTTAGAGGTAACTTTAAGAAAATATATCAACTTTTTTAGATAATCCAAAGTAGCAATAAGTTTTTTTATATTATTTTCAGCCTGCAGAAGGGTAAATTTAATCAATGTGCCGATTAAAGAAGAGACAATATATTAATAGTGAAATTATTTATATACGACGGTATGTGTTTATCTCTGTGTGTGTGTGTGTGTGTGCACTCATGTGTATCAACTAACCAAAACTCAGGTTGTAAACTAAAGCCATTTAAAAGGCAAATTGAAAACAAAAGTGATGCTGGTTTAAGTTTTCTGGTTCTTTTCATAAACTACAACTTCCAAGTTGTGTTTTACAACTCTAGTGAGAGCCAAATAGATAATTCAACCTACTACTTTTGTTGGTTGTTCCTCATTCTTTCTTTTTCACATGTTAGCTTTTATGTCTCTTTACTGATTCCATAAAATAGTGCTCTCATTCTCAACATTTCTCCCTGGAGAAGTTAAATGAGTTCAATTAGGTATTGAGTTCATTTTTCACTTTACTTCTCAGTATTCACCGGGTCTAAAAACACTATTAACCATGTAGTTTTTCTTCCATCCTTTTAAATCACTTGTTTTCACCCAGTAGTAAGCGTACAATGAAGGAACTGGATCAAAATCAAGGTGAACTATGCCTCCATATAAAAAATTATCATAATCTGAGATTTTCTAGAATGTTCAAACGTTATACTAAAACTAATGGACTTAAAAATTAATACTGCTTTGAAGAGGCATTTATCAGAGGTCATGGCATGATCTACAACAGAAAGTTCAGTTTACTGAATGTTAGTTGTAAAGAACAAACACTGGCACCTCATGTGGTCAGAGCAGCTGAAATGTCTTTTACAGTAGTTTCCACTTCTTGCTTTGGCTGGTCTGGATCAAGAAGGGCAATGCTACTGGAGCTTTCACACTGTTCATCTACCTTTGGGGAAGCAGCCTGGTCTTGATGCTTTTTGTTCTCTTTAGCACACCCTAAGGTCATACTCTCCCCAGAAGGCTGAAATGGCCTCTCTAAATGAACCACTTGTTTCCCTACTTCTGCTTCTTGTTCACACAGCAGTCTCTCCACCTCCACCTCGAGCTCCAAAGTCTTCTCATCAGCGTGCACATCTAGTTGCTGCATCAACTCCTCCAACTTCTTGGCCTTGCGGAGCTCGTTTTGCTGTATGATCGTGCAAAGGTGCTCAGTGAGCTGCTCTTTAAGCTCAGTCTTGCGCTGTAGATCTAGCTTTGCTGTGACATACTCTGCTTCAGCCCTGTCAAACCGCTTCCTGCAGGGACAGGTACAAAGACTGGTCCATTAGTTTTCCATTGAAGAAGACAGTCAAAGGAGGGCCTAGAAATAATAATTAAACTCCAAAATCGGGAAATATATATATATATATATATAATGAAAATATGGCTATTAATACTTTACGAACACTTATCTACACATTAGACAAAGTAGGCTATTGCTGCTGAAACTTCCACAACGTGCACATTTGGACCCTCCTAACCTAACAACATTCTTCGGCACCCATTTCCTCTTTCCAAGGCGGTGCTTGAATGAAAGCAGGCTGAGAGGTTAATTCAGTGGTGTGCTAGCTCCAGTGGGGGAGAGCCCTAATTTGTAGTGTTTATCAATTTCTGTAGTAAAAATACTATTACTATGGCCAATTTCAAGCTATCAATGTGACACCACTGAATACAGAATTGGGAAGAGATACACAAAATCTCTCTCATGAACCAGGGCAAGCCAGCTCCAGCACACAACTGGTTAAATTTATGAGAGATAAAATAATAAGAGATGGAGAAAGTAGAAAATCTATATCTTTTGATTAATGGAGTAGAAAAGGAAGAAAAATTTTGGTGGAGAAGGACATGGACAGTGGTTCAGAAATGACAGAGCACAGCCAGCCCAATGACACTGGGTGAGAGTAAGAAGTAAACACCAAGTAGAAGAGAAAACTTCAGGATAGGTTTAAGCAGGGTTTCTCAACCTCAGCATTACTGACAACTTGGGCCATGTAATTCTTTGTTGTGGGGAGCTGTCCCGTACATTGCAGGATGTGCAGAGCATCACCGGCTTTCTCTCCTTAGTTGTCAGTAGCACCCACTGGTTGTGAGAACCAAAAATGTCTCCAGACATTACCAAATGTCTCCTAAGGGGCAAAACTGCCCCCAGTTGAGAATCCCCAGGTTAAGTTGTCTTCACCCTCTCCACTCTGTAACAGACTACTGTTAGACTTTTATTAAGAAAAGTTTATTATTTTTACATATACAGAAACTCCATAGGTAGGTAATGCCAGACTTATTTGAAGTAGGGTACAACCCTTGGAAGTCACCTTGCAATCTTCCTTTTTCTTTTTTTCTTCTTTTTTGCCTTTTCCATATAATGCGTTGCTTTTCTTTTTGCCCAGAAAAGAGGATGACCCCTACCTACCAACTAATTATTCTATTTAGTTACCACTAACAGTTGTGAAGGCCATGATGCCTTACCTGTTATGACTGCCTTACCTTACTCAACATAATAAATAATTTCTAATACTAGAGTTATAGCAAAAAAGAAACAGGTATATCTCCTTATGCAAGATTCTCTGTCTTGGAGGGAAATATAGTGAAAAAATAAAAGGCCTTGCTTTTAGAGAACCCAGGGTTCAAAACCTGCCTTCGCCATTTACTATGTGTGTACCTCCGTTGGTGAAGGCTTTTTCTGGATGTAATGAGCAGATATTCAGTCATACTCACTCAGGTAAAAAATGGGTTTTATTGTAGGATACAAGAGGCAATCTCACAGGCATGTCATCAGAATCAAAGGCTATTGCTCATGCTAATGCTGAGAAACCACAGTTTCTCTCATTTAGGCTTTCCTATCATATTCACAGCCCAATATGGCCACCACCTGTGCCTTGACATCAAATTCACTCCACTCAATCCCTCAGTGTTCCAATCCCAAAATTCCAGAGGGAGGGCCTGGGTTGGCTTGGTTTGACTCGTATCAGTTTAAACAGAACTCTTAATGCCAGGCCATGCCATGCACCCCAGTTTAGTCTATGGATTAAATGTTCTGAAGTTCCCATCTTTGTTCTTATCAGGTGTGTCCCAGGCTCAGCATCATGAATACAAAACACAGCCAGGTTCCTGTGGAAGAGGCTGGAGAAAAGGCATGCAGTGACTGAAAATTCCAGTATGGTGACCAGGGGTGGTTTCTTGAACTAAGTCTTGGTTTATCTGTAGAATGGTGATGATAATAACACCTCATAGGAGTGTTAATTAAGCATCAAATAGAATAAACAGGGCAAGTGTCTAGCCCAGTGCCTGGTAGGCATTCAAGAAACAGAACTTCTTCTTCAGAGCACCAGAATAAAAAAGCACTGTTAGTATACCACTAAACATGTATCTAAAATTAAAATTATGTACAATTTAAGGACTTGGTGTTTATATTTGAAAACTTATTTATATTATGTTCATTTCTCATATTTCATTTTTTTACTGTCATCTAGTAAATATAAGAATGAGAACTAGATGTTTTTCAATTACCCCTATGTTAAAAGAATTGTTGTAAAGGAGCTGTGTTGGGTATCTGGATCCCTTATTTCCATACTTTATAACATATCCTGTTTATGAATGTTCTTTCATCAAGCTTAAGAGCTCTGACAACATTCTCTATAGGTATACATATCTTGTCTCTCCCCCCAGCTCAAACCTCCCTTCTCTGCAAGTCTGTGGTCTCCCTCAGCCAAAGTCAGTTAGTAAAGATTTACTGACTGGGCTCATGAATGCTGAATTGAAATTAAAATTTGCAAATAGGTCCCTAGGTTTCCATTGATCTTTCACCCTGGATAAATCACTGAAGATTCTGCATTTTGTTTATTTATTTAAAGTCCTTCTGGCCAGAAACACGCATATATATTTTTTTTTTACGGAGTGATTTATGTTCAAAATATTGATTAGTTTCACAAACTGCACTATGAGTCTGGGGGTCTGGGGGATAATACCAAATCAGAGTATGAAGACATACTTTGGAACAGAATAATAAGAGCATTATACATAACACAGTAAGACAAATTGAACTGGAAATGTAATTATAGAATTGTTTTATTATTTTAAAGGAATGTTGAATGACTTAATGAATCTTGTTTAAAGGATTCTAGAAACTGTCTCTTGGTTTTGGTTCCCTGAAATTTTTTAAAAACACTGTTAACCCTTGGCATGTCATTAGGGTCCACTGAAATACTTAGTTCTTCAGTTTCTTTCCTGAGCAGTTCTAACTATTTGTAAGGATCAACATATAATTTTTATCCTTTCTTAGAAGTATTCCAGAGAACAAAGAGAAAATTTACTTATATTTTGAAAAATAGACTTTAATTATATTTTGCAATTACTATATGGGTCCACTTTTATAAACCTAAGATACGCTATGGGATTGTTGAAATATATTTTTTCCTATATCTTGAAACATTTTGCCATTTCATCACCCTAGGAATTATTTACTCATTACTCATCAATTATTCACATTTATGCTAAAAAAATTAAAATAATAAGAAAACAGAGAATGATGGAATGACCTAAAAGGATGATACTATAATGAAATAAATCATCATCGCTTAGTTTCCTTACTGTTTTGCCAAAGTATTACATCACCTTTAAATAAGGTATAAAAGACTGGAAATACCACACTTGTAATCTGCTCTTAGCTTTCACTATTCAGATGAGAATTATTACTTTTCATTTTCTACCCAGAATGACAAAGAAAATTGACAGATGAAGACATTTTGCAGTTATGAGACAAATCAAAAGATGCATGTTGTGGAGGCTAAAAAATGACCCCCCCCCCCAAGGTACTCATTTCCTAATCCCAAGAACCTGTGAACATTTCCTTAAATGGCAAAAGATGTGACTAAGTTAAAGATTTTGAGAGGAGTCTATTCTGGACTATCCAGATGGGCCCTAAATGCAATCACATGTATCCTTTTAAGAAAAAGGCAGAGGAACTTTTGAGAGAAAACAGGAGGAATCAATGAGACTATGGAGACCCAGAACTGAGTAGTGTGGCCACAAGCCAAGGAATGTCTCCAGCCACCAGAAGAAGCTGGAAGAGGCAAGGAATGTATTCTTCCCTAGAGTCTCTGAAGGAATAACAACCCCACTGACATCTTGATTTCAGACTTCTGGTTTCCAAAAGCATAAGAGAATAAATTTTTGTTGTTTTGAGTTATCCAGTTTTTGGTAATTTGTTATGGCAGTCCTAGCAAATCAATACAAATGCAGAGGCAGGCTAGATTCTAGATGGTGAAACTGATCATGTAAGTGAAATCTCAGAGTATGAGTCTTCAGAAAAACAAATCCTAGATGAATTTTCTCAAACTCAAGAATCAATGGGTGAAAAATATATTTCTGAGGATAAAAACGAAATACGTTATTCTCCTAGAATTAATAATTTCAAGAGGAAGAATTTTATCATACAATATTTTACAAGTACTTGGACCATCCTGTGTGGTTGAAAGGATATAACGATATTCTTTTAGCTTTTTATAATTTTTGCAGTCAAACATTACTTGATACAAAATTTTTTGACAAAGGTGTTTTCCACAATCCTTTATTCTTACTTCTTTAAATTATACATAAAATGACTTAAAAATTTATGTATATATGTTTACACATGTATGTGTGCATGTGCGTATGGGAGCGTCTATTAAACATCGATGGCAAATGGTGATCATTGTTTTTCCTGGTATACTGAGGGTTAAAGAAATGTTCTACAGGCAGCCACTCTAGTTTTACAAGCTGGTCTGCACAGCACATGGCAGCACTGTAATCACAGCTGTGAACAGCAGCAGCAGTGACAACTCTCTCCACTGGGACACTCCAAGAGCCATCTCCTCAGAGGTGGATACCCTGACACTGCTCTACAGAAACCAATTTTAGGATGAATTCTGGCCTATTCGTATACAAGAACATTTTGTGGACAGAGCACCATCCCAGCCACTACAGAACTACAATGTTTTTATTAAAAAAAAAAAAATCAAGGAAATCTCCCACAGAACCACAGAAACTGACTGCCCTGGGGATTACCTTCTAGTAGAAATCTAGACCATAATATTATATTACCAATCTATAATTTCTTAATAACCACAGATATAAATTTAGAAAATATTGTCTTAATCTTATGCATGAACAAGATACAACCCTGGTTCTAGTCTAAATTGTCAGTGGCTTCTCTTTGACTTAACTCAAGAGCTTATGTTTTTAAAAATAACCTCACACATACGATAAGGATATTCACATACATCTATGTCAATACTAGTATCATGATAAACTGTCATCTTTAGCTTAAGAGATGTAAAAATTTACCATATAAAATCTTTTTACTATATAAAAATGTACTAAAATGTCATTAAAAATATTCATATACTATGGGATGTCTTCTCTTTTAACCAGAATCCCACCTTCTTTGCGGTTCTCTGAAGGCTAAAACTATGACATTTCTTATATAATTTTCAATGTACAAAGGCATCCTCTCCAGCCTCCCCTAGGACGAAATTAAAACACGATCAAATGATTTTTCTGTGGAGATATCCAGAATAACCGGAATTATTCATTTAAGGAGCTACAAAGGCATAAAAATGTTCCTCTGGCAAACTTAAGTTACAGAGAATAAAATGTGCTAAAAATCTAGGCTTAGTTTAATCTTAATAAAATCTTGGTCACCTCCTTAATGACCTTATTAATAGAAATGGAACCACCAGTTATCAGCTACTGATGGCATTAATTTACACAGTTAATTAATAAAAGCAACCCATTAGGTCTAATAGCATATGGTCAAACAACAATTACAAAAATCACAAGCACACCACAAACCTCTTTCTTAAACAATAAACAGTGAATTAAAAACCACAATCAAGCATTTCCGCTTTATTAAATTGTTATATAAACATTCTGATGCTGTGGTTTACCCTGGACTAATGCGGCACTCTGATTGATTTCTAGTGTTACAGAGAAAGATGCAAAACCGAGTCATTAACACAGCATTCCCTTGTGAAAAAAGACAAACCAGGATGATTAAAGCAACGTAGAAAGGACTGAAAACCCTGAAATTGGGCTTAATTTTTTGCTTTTATCTGTTTGCAAAGTTCATGTAATTCTTTACATGTGTTAGTTTGTTTTGAGAATATGCAATGATGATTTTTTCTCTTTAAAAAAATGCCAATCATTGAAACCAAGGAAACACATGATAGCAAACCATTTTATATAGAGTATAATTGAAAAAAAAAAAAAAAAGAAAAGAAAAAACTTCAAGCTTTCAAGACAGAGTGGTATTTTCTTTCAAATACTCAAAGGTTTTAAAAAATAAACTAGATCTCCTTTCTTTGATGAAAACTGAAATGAGAAATAGGCTAGTCCCTATACCATCTCACATCATCAAAATTTCTAAAAGAAAGAGCATAGACTTGGTGTTAGAATAATACCTAGAGTTCTGAGGCAAGTCATTTAGACATTTAAAGAGTCTCAAACGTTAAACAGCTGATGGTTTAGCAGGAAAGACTAAAATGTAAATAAATAATGCAAGAAATGCTCTAACAGGGATATAAACAAGGTTAATGGGTAGGGCAGAGTTAAGGAAGACTTCAAAAAGGAGATGCTTGATTTAGTATAAAACTGGAATAAATACAGTGCCTAACAGGGTCATTATGAGGCTTAATGATGATATATATAAATGCCCTGGCCTAGCTAGCAATAAACGTTAACTAAATTAAACTCCTTGTTCAGAGTTCCATTTCCCCAACTTACCAAGCATATGAATAGTCAAGGCTGGCCTGATCAATCCGGTTCCTGAGGATTCCAATGTCAGCTGACACCATGTCATCTAAAGCCTGTAACTCCTTCTGGATCCTCTTTAGTTTCATGGTTTCTGCCTGAGTTCTTTTAGATCTATAAAATGAGGAATATGAGTGGAAAAATAAAAACATTTTAAAATCATGTATCCATACACAATATAAGTGAAAAAAGCAAGCTACTGTATATACAATATGATTATAATGTGTAATTTTTAAGAATTTAAAAAAAAACAGAAAAATCGAGATAAAACAAATGCTAGTAACATTTTGGTATATCTCTAAAACTGCATTTGCAGTTTTCCTCCTTACTAGTCCAAATTATATGTTAGTATATACTTTTTTATACACAAGAAAAAAAGTAATTAAAAAAAAATACCAATAGAGAGTTCACTCATAGGCCTATATTCATTCCATAAGGATGAGAATAAGCACTAAAAGGATGTATCTGTATAGAGAACCGGATATGCTGGAATACTGAACACAGCTTTCCAAATTCCAACCTTAAACTCTTCTTGCTAAGCCTACTTTCATTTGTCTGATACTTAGTGGACGCCAAGAACAGATGCCTACATTAAACATCATTTCTTTATATGTCTGAGAACATCTACTTGGTTTTATTTATTTATTTTTTAATAATTTTTATTGGGGTATAGTTGATTTACAATGTTGTGTTAGTTTCAGGTGTACAGCAAAGTGAATCAGTTAAACATATACATATATTCACTCTTTTTTAGATTCTTTTCCCATATAGGCCATTACAGAGTATTGAGTAGAGTTCCCTGTGCTATACCATAGGTTCTTATTAGTTATCTATTTTATATATAGTAGCACGTATATGTCAATCGGTTTTAATTTTCTTAAGATTCGTTTCCCCACTTCTTTGATTCCTCTTCTCTAGGAAAACTACAGGTCCTCAAAATTCTTCTTTCTGGGGCTCAAAACCAAACACTCTTTTTGTTCCTTTGCTTAAAAGCAACCTCAGCCTTCTCTCCAACCCCAAGTACATCAGCTACTTAAGAAACAGAATAAACAAATACAAAAGCCAACCTTTAATCACAATTCCACTCATTTCAAAATTTCATACACATTCTCACAGGAGAATAAAACTCCCAATAAAACCACTATACTGCAACTTACATTCTCCTGATTTCTACTCCATTATGCATTTACCCTTATTTTCTGCCCAGAAAAGTTAACCATGTGATCTTTTTACTTCAAGTGATTCACTATCCATTTAGTAACAATCTAATCAGGTTATATTACCTTAAACTTCTGTCTACAGTAATACTTTCTGTCTTAAATCAAAAGCACGTAGAGAAGAGTAAGTGCTGAGCCTGTAAATCTTTTTGTAAAATCCCGAGTAAACAGCCTCCCCAACCTCTTCCAAACTGAAGACTACTAAAATGCTTTTCAATAATCATTTTTCAATAATCACATTGTTTTTCTTCTTGAAACATAAGTTCAGTAAGTTGAGTATTTCCTATGCTTCATGAAAGATCAAGGTGTACCAGTAAGAGAAAAAAAAAATCATTATTTTCAAATACATATATCCTTTTGGCAGATAAAATCCTGAATTACTCTTATACCCACGTGCCTTTCTCTCCATCCCTATTCTTTCCTCTCCCCCTGACACATACACCAGCTTTAATGAGTAATAGTTGTGCCAGACTTTTCTGGAGATCTAAAAAGAAAATGCCTCTGAATACTTGCTTGCATTTAGTTCTCACTATTCTCAATCATTGCTTTATTGACTGAGCTTGGTTTCCTAAGGCCACAGCACACTAGAAACTAAAAGAGGGAAGAGTGGGTGAGGGATGGGAAAAGTGGCTCAAATAGGAATGTTGTTGTTCAAGGCTTGTACAGTGCAGTAAAGGAAAAGGGATCGCTGACAAGCTCACTCTGGAAGGTGAGAGAAAAACTGAATTGTATACAGTATGGGACAATGCTCATAATGGTGACCCACAGTCATGGATAAAAAGTTAAATTATATCATGTATCTTTTATCAGTGGGGGCAGGATACGTTATTTAAGTAAAATGGCCATAGAAAATACAATTAGGATTTGTGGGTGTATAAGTCACTTATGTGGAATAATCTTATTCCTCTACGTGTCAGATGATTAAGGCCTATGTGAAAATTAAAACCTGCATTTGTTGCTAATTTACTTATGTTGATAGCTATTTACTGCTCCCTTATGAATGTGTAGATGGTTAAAACTAAAAACACTGATGATGATCCTTAAATTTTAATTGCCCCTGTATTCATAAATACATTATAATCTATACTTAAAAAGCCCTCCTTAATAAATTAAGACTGTAATTTCAGTATCATTTGTAAAGCATAATTTGTTTAGTAGGTCTTAAAAGTAATGGCTGTAGAGAAAATGCCATTTATTAGAACAGACATAGGAAAATAAATATAAAACATGACAAAACTAATTACAGGTTACAAACAACCTCTCCTGGTTCAGGTGCCTCACCTTTCTGCAATAGCTTTAGCCAAAAGAGCTTTCTTACGTTTATTTTTCTCTTCCATTAGCCGTTGTTCTTGTTGGAGGACTTCCCAACGAGATTTTCCTTGCCTAGGGAGCAAAAGTATAAAAGTGAGTTTCTGAAACCCCGCTCACATCTTACCAGTCTCAGTTCCTAAGTATAAAATTTAATCAACCAGATTATATATATTTTCTTTCAAAAGTCCCCTTAAAAAGAACCCATCTGTAGCTCATCATTTTGTTCTAATAGGAACAAAGACTATGATTTGAAGTAACGAAGGCTTATATAAATTGGCCCTTTGAAATCCATTATACATATATAATCTAGGAACCCAAACTGGAAGCCAGAGTACTATGGCATTTTTTAGGAGTACAAAGAAACTTGTTTAAGTTAATCATGTGTTATATGCAAAATAGAAAGCAAAATAATAAGTTGTTCTGTAACTAATTTCATATCTTTTATAGTTTTCTATAATACACATCTTCACCATGTAATAACCCTTAGCACAATAACCAATGTTTATTTCATACATTCTCTTACAATTTGCTCACTTCTTTCTAGCTCTTAAACATTTTAAACAGAGTGAAACACTATGAACTAAGACTTGAATGCTGGGCTAAAGAAAAACTCCAAAGATCTGCAAACGTGAATTGTCTTCCAATCTTTCCAATTCTAAAAGAAATATATTAAAATTTCCTGTAAATTCATGAACTTAATGTCAACTCAAATTACATAAGGTAATGACAAAGCTATTTGTTCCTATTACTGTCATTTCTCACAGCCATTATATCAAAAAACTCTATTCCCAGACCTAGTAACCACTTGCAAAATTAACCTTTTCTCTCCATTCCTACAGCCTCCACCTTAGTGCTGGCATTGGTCCTCTCTCATTTTTACTATCTGCAGGCACCTCCTCCCCAGATACCTTAGTTCCAGCTCACCCAGCACCCAAATGGTGTGCAACAGTGACACCTGGATTTTCTCTAACCATTATTCTTATCAGGGCATCTCTCCTTCAGGGGTCTTGGTGGTGTATTACAGCATCAAGGAACTCACTAGGCAGACATCTTCTCCTTCCAAGTGCTTCTTCACTTCCTTAATTCTCTACTATTTTCTGGCTTATCTTGTGCCTCTTTCAGAAAAGTGAAACGTCATCTCTGACCTTCTCTAGTATATAGTTTTCCTTTCCCCCTCTTAGAGCCTCAGAATTTCTCCGTTTTAACAACAGTTCCTGAGATTATATGTCTTCTATGAATATTTTCTCAAGTACCTAAAAAGAGAATAATTTTCCTGATGACATTCAGTCTAAATTCTCCAGCTTAATTTACACATCCCCCCCAACAACTTGTCTCAGGACTTTGCTGGTAAACTACACTTAAGACATTAAACGTATGCACTTGTTTAATTTGGGTCTCATACTTCATGTGGCTTTCTATCTCTTGTCAAAATGATTTCTTGGCTGTAAACCCCTGGTGGGCAGGAAACACTTAAAACTCAGTACAGAATCTGGATTAGCAGAGACTGGAAAAATAGGTGAGATGAGAAAAAACATATGACACTTTGAAAAAGAAAGACTCGGAAAATGGAAAACAGAAACAAATACCATTCTTCCTTCCCTGTGAGTGATAAATCAGGAGGAAATAAAGAGTGGATATTCAAACATAAACTATATAATAAAAAAAAATTCTGATTATAAGAATTCACGAGTCATAGAATGGTAATTTCCACAAAAATGTGGCTAAACCAAATTCTGGAGGTGGTTTCTAATACAAACACATTAAATAAAGAAATCTAATGATGCAGCTGAATTATTTAATTAGTCCTCTCAATTTCCAATACTCTTTCCTTTGACCATCCCTTCATGTCTCTTCAGAAGTAGCCTTTTCTGGTCCAATGGAGATGCAATCTGGAAGTTGAAAGAATGGGTTCAATTTGGGGAGGAGTACTATGCATGTAAGAACTGGTTCTGGTGAGTGTAAAGGGCATAAACTCTGGATCCAGAGTCTTGTATGCGAACCCCACCTCTGCTACTTATTAGTGGTGTATTCCCTTTGGGAATACAGTATATTTTGAGTCCAAGATATCTCATCTGTAAAGTGAAAATAATGAACATGCATTGTAAGACTGTTGTAAAGACTAAATAACATAAAACATAAGAAGTGTGTAACACTGCTACTTATATTTAGGTGGTAGCTATTTTTCAATAGTTCATTCATTACATTTCTATGTTAGAATATAAGACAAACAAAATGTTAAAACTGTATTTCTTCAAAGCCCAATGGGAAAAAAAAGGTAAAATGGAAAAAAGTCTCATGGATATATAGACTTACTAACAATTCCACTTTCTTTTTTTCCAATTTGCAATCTGGTTTTGGAGGTAGAACCTCAGCATTTTTGTGACCTTCATGGGAATTCTTAAGTCCTAGTTCCCTTGGTTGACTTTCAATACCCTGTGGTTTTCCATCACCAATAGGAGAGGTGAGTGTAGGGGGAGTGGGGGGAGAAGAACATGGTCTTTGAGTATTAAATCTTTGTTTTGGTGCAGAAAGCAGCTGCTCTGGAGGTAATGAGGTTGATCCATCTTGAAGTCCAAGTTTTTGGCTTTGCTCTTGAAGGGCTTTTTCTCGCTGAAGTTGTTGTCGACTTTTCTTCACAGGGACAAGACGCCGCTGTGGTTCAAATGGATCTATATAAAAAAGAGAATGGAGAAAAATTCCTTTGTGTGAGCAGCAAATACTTATAATTTCTCTAAGAAAATAAAGCATTAACATTAAACTCTGATAATTTTGCAGGGTTTTTCTCCCCTTCTCTTTCTTAAGATCCCAGGGAAAAACAGCCATCTTCTTGCAGAGTTTTGACAGTTCTCCGATCATACCATTAATATTTAACAAAAACTACCTTAGTTCTCAATTATCTTTGGGGAAGTCCATTAGTCTGTGAGGTAGGCCTTAGAATACAAAGCAAGGTTTCAACTTGATTTGCTAACTGCCAGAAGAATCTAATATGACCAAAGTAGGTTAGACAAATGAATTCTCTGATATGTCTTAAATTTGATTTATGGTTCTGTCTGTTCTTCTGAAATAAAATGGTGGTTGTTTTCAAATGGGCTTCACCTTTCTTAAATTTTAACAGATCTTAGGGTAATTTGATACATAGGTAGACATGATACACAAAGTATAGCTGAATGAAGTCTCTTAATTTTAGGAATGCTAGTTAACCCTAAATTGTTTTCTTTCATCTTCCAAACAGTCCAGGGCTGTGTTCCCCAAAGTGTAGTTAGCCTTTAATCAATGTATGCAAGTTAATTTTAATAGCAGCCTGAGCAAAGCAATAGAGGAAGATAAAACAATCGGGAGAAATTTTTTTAAAAAGCATTACGAACTAAATGATAACACTTCTATTGTACTTTTTGGATTGTCCATACCAGTATTAACCTTGTAGGTCAGACAACTGGAGAATCTTGACTCACATTCATACCATACTTAATAAGATCTGTAAGAGATATTCTTTACAAAATGCCTGAGAAATGAAACTATGATAAGTTCTTATAAATGAACTAAATGGGTTTTTTAAAATCCTGCATATTGACCTTTGAAACAACATAAGCTTAATATTTAAATTTCCGAAAGGAGAGTTAAAAGCTTTGGAGTCAAAGTTCTGGTGTTGTTTTTCTCCACACCTCAGTAACCTTAGGCAAGTCAATTAATTATTCTATACCTCAGTTTCTTCATCTGTCAAACTGGTTGAAAATGTACTTGCTCTACTTAACTCATGGAGTTGGTGTAAGAATTAAAGAAAATATTTTCAAAGACATACAATCAAAAGTAAAATGTTATTGTTGACTTTAGACAGAAACACAAAGCAGAGTACTATATCTTGCAACAGAAACTTATTCTTGGCTACTGATCTTTATTCACACCATCAGAAAATGTCATTGAGCCTGCTTACCTTTCAGTTACACTTGTTAGCTGAATTATTAATATCCCTCTGAAAGTCAGTAATGCAGCTTCCATTTTATTTTGTATTTTCACAGAACCTACCTATAAGGTTAAAAATGCTAACTTTTAAACTCCCAAACAACAAATCAGGTCACTTAAGAATTAAACATATAACCAAAAAACTCTTGGAACTAATAAGTCATTATAGCAAGGTTACAGAATACAAGATTAATGTACAAAAATCAATTACTTTCCTAGCGGCAATGAACAAGTGGAATTTGATATAAAAAACACAGTAACATTTACATTAGCACTCAAAAAAAAAAAGAATTACTTAGGTATAAATCTAACAAAATATGTACAAGATCTGTGAGGAAAACTACAAAACTCGAATGAAATCAGGGAACTAAATAAATGGAGAGATATCCCATATTCATTGGTAAGAAGACTCAGCATTGTCAAGATGTCAATGTCAGTTCATCCTAACTTGATCTATAGATTCACCGCAATACCAATCAAAATCCCAGCAAGTTATTTTATGGATATTGACAAAATGATTCTCAAGTTTATACAGAGAGGCAAAAGACCCAAAATAACCAACATAATATTAAAGAACAAAGCTGGACTGGCACTACTTGACTTTAATACTTACTATAAAGCTACAGTGGGTATCCGCAGAAGAACAGAGTAGAGATCAATGTAATAGAACAGAGAGCCCAGAAATAGGCCCATATTAATACAGTCAACTGATCTTTGGCAAGGGTGCAAAGGCAATACAATGGAATAAAAATATTCTTTTCAACAACTGGTGCTGGAACAACTGGACATCCTCAAGCAAAAACAAATAAATCTAGACACAGACCTTATGCCTTTCACTCAAAATGGATTATAGACCTAATGCAAAACTCCAAACTATAAAATTCCTAGAAGATGACACAGGAGAAAATCTAGATGATCTCAAGAACAGCAATGACTTTTTTAGATATAACACCAAAAGGCACTATTCATAAAAGAGATAACTGATAAACTGAATTTCATTAAAATTAAAAACTTCTGCTCTGTGGAAGACAATGTCAAAGGAATGAGAAGACAAGTCACAAACTGGGAGAAAACATTTGCAACAGACACCTCTGATAAAAAAGGACTGTTATCTAAAATATACAAAGAACTCCAAAAACTCAATAGTAAGAAAACAACCTGAATAAAAAATGGGCCAAAGACCTTTAACAGGCACCTTGTCACCAAAGAAGATATACATACAGCAAATATGCATATGAAAAGATTCCAAATCACATGCCATCAGGGAAATGCAAATTAAAACAAGATACCACTACACAACTATTAGAATGGCCAAAAATCTGTAACACTGACAACACCAAATGCTGGTGAGGTTGTGGAGCAACCAGAACTCTTTCGTTGTTGGTGAGAATGCAAAATGGTAGTCACTTTGGAAGACAGTTTGGTGGTTTCTCACAAAACTAAACATACTCTTACCATACGATATAGCAATCGTGCTCACTGGTATTTTAAAGGCAATAAAAACTCATGTCCACACGAAAACCTGAGCACAGGTGTTTATAGAAACTTTACTCATAATTGCCAAAACCTGGAAGCAACCAAGATGTCCTTCAGTAGGTGAATGGATAAACTGTGGTACACACAGACAATGGAATATTATTCAATGCTAAAAATAAAAGAAATAAGCTGTCAAGCCACATAGAGCATGGAGGAACCTTA
The DNA here is from genome assembly GCF_028564815.1 of Eubalaena glacialis. Taxonomy (NCBI): domain Eukaryota; kingdom Metazoa; phylum Chordata; class Mammalia; order Artiodactyla; family Balaenidae; genus Eubalaena; species Eubalaena glacialis. Next base: position 62,696,242 of record NC_083718.1, read on the forward strand.
ACTGCATACTACTAAGTGAGAGAAAACAATCTGAAAAGGCTATATACTGTATGATTTCAACTATATGACGTTCTGGAAAAGGCAAAACTATGGAAACAGTAAAAAGATCAGTGACTGCTAAGGACTGAGGAGAGAAGGAATGAATAGGCAGAGAAAAGAGGATGTTTAGGGCAGTGAAAATACTCTGTATACTATGACAGATACATGACATTATGCATTTGTCCAAACCCATAGCATGTACAACACCAAGAGTGAACCCTAATGTAAACTATAGACTTGGGTGATAATGATGGGTCAATGTAGGTTATAACCAATGTGCCACTCTGGTGGAAGATGTTGATAATGGGGGTGGCTATGTACGTGTGGGGGCAGGGAGTATATGGGAAACCTCTGTATCTTCCTCATAATTTTGCCATGAACCTAAAACTGCTCTTAAAAAAAATTAGGTTTTTAGGAAGAACTGGAAAGAAAAGGAACATACTGTTTTACATACTTATATTGGGGGCTGCAAGTATCCAGAAGACTGTGGTAAACTGGGAGCACAAGTACAGTTTAAAGGGGGCAATCCATAGCCACCTCTAGCCATTAAAAATGGCAGCTGTCACTAAAAAATTTAGGTCAGTGTTATCAGACATTTTGATTTTTCACCAGAAAAATTCAGATTTTTATGTAAAATATAGGTAATTGCATCAATCAAGAAAATCTAGGTTATGCTATAGAGGCAAAGAACCCTGGAATCTTTGTGGTTTCAAACAACAAAGGTTTATTTCTCATTAATGCCACGTGCCAACTGAAGGCCAGCAGCAGCTTTCTGCTGATCAGTCTCTTAGGGCTCCAGGCTGACTGCACAGCCATTTAGTGTTGCTAGCTCCCATGGCAGGTGAGAAGAGAGCTCAGGAAGGTCCTGGTTCAGCAATTAATTGCTCTGACCCAGTAGTGACATAACACTTCTGCTCACAATTCAATGCTGAACTAGCACTTGGTCTGATCCAAAAACAAGGGCAATAGGAATATACTGGGAAGAGAAGTGAACTAGAAGTATTTTCACCACTATTAATTTAAAAAGAAATTTAAAGATTAGATAATCCAAAAAAGGAAAAATAAAATGAAAAGACACACATATCTGGGTTAAATCAATCCAACAGGCTGAGTCTGTGAACTTTGTTCTATATCCTTTAAGCTCTACTTTCTCCTACCAAGACAACCATCATTTGAATCATGTGTTGATCATTCCTTTCCTTTGCTTTTTATGTCACACTGCATCTACAAATATTTCTTCAAAATTTTAGTTTGTTTTAACTTTATATAAAGGGTGTCATGGTGGAGGTAATCTTCTTTAACTTAATATGATATTGCCAATATTCATCCATATTGTTCATGTTGTTTCAGCCATTCAATTTTAATGCTGTATAATATTCTATTGTATTAATAAACCAGAGTCTATTCATCTTCTTCCTTTGATGGACATTTAGATTGGATCCAGGTTTTTGCTTTGGTGAATATTGCTGTTATGTCTCCTCTTGTATAGGTACAAGAATTTACCTTGGATACCATCTAAGAACTGTTGTGTCATAAAGTATAACTTTAGGAGAAACGGCAAATTGCTTTCCAAAGTGCATTCTCTCTAGCAATGTATAAGATCCTGTGGATGCAGTTTCTCTTCAATATATAATAGTATCAGACTTTGATTTTTGTCAGTCAAATGGGTATGAAGTAGTGTCTCACTGTGGTCCTGATTTGCAATTCTGTTTGTTGATGGTGATAAGCATCTCTTCATATTTCCTTTTCTAAGAAATATATATTCATATCTTTTGTTGATTTTTCTTTTGGCTTGTTTGTATTCTTCATATGTCAGCAGCAATTGGAAAACATAATTAAAGAGAAGATATTTCAATACTAGAAATTATCTAGTATCTAGGAACAAATCTAGCAAGAGAGTGTTCAAAACCTCTACAGGAAAAATTCTAAAATTTTATTAGAAGATATTAAAGAAGACCTAAATAAATGAAGACACATACTGTGTTAGTGGTAGTGTTCACAATGTGAAAATGTGAAATCTCCCCAAATTGATCTAAAGACTCAATGCAATTCCAATAAAAATTTCAACTCTCAATTTTCATGGGTTTTCCATGAAATTTGGTAAAATCACAAAATTTTTATATGAAGGGGTAAAAGCTCAAGAATAGCAAGGAAACTTCCAAAGAAAAAGAACAAGGGGACTAGACTACTAGCTATCAGGAATACTGCAAAACTTTAAAACACTGTGGTATCGGTGCAGGAATAGATAAAACGACCAATGGATTAGAATAAAGAACAGAGAAACAAGCTCATACATGTTTGAAGCACTGGTATACAACAGAGGTAGCATAGCAGATCAACAACGAAAGGTGGGATCTCTTCAATAAATGGACCCGGGGAAAAAATGGTTATCTATATGGAAAAGATGAAATCAGATCTATCCCTCATACCATATAAAAACAAACAAAACACTCACCAAATGGATTAAGGACTTAAATGTCAAATCAACACTTTAAAACACATCAGAAACACATTTCTTTATGCAATGTTTTGAATCTGCTACAGCTTATAATAAAAACGATTTTTAAAAACTCTTAATTGAAAATAGGGATTAATATCTTTTAGAACTTATAGTAGGGTGCTAATTTCTTAAAACACAGAAAATGTTGACTATAAAAGAAGAACTAACAAATTTGTCCATATTAAAATTATTTTCTTCATTAGAAGATAAAAGTTAAAAGATAAATTACATACTGTAAGAAGATATTCATAATATAACTGGCAAAGAACTAGTATCAAGAAAAAAGAACTCAGGACTTCCCTTGGGACACAGTGGTTAAGAATCTGCCTGCCAATGCAGGGGACATAGGTTCGATCCCTGGTCCAGGAAGATCCCACATGCCATGGAACAACTAAGCTAGTGTGCCACAACTACTAAGCCTGTTCTCCACAACTAGAGAGCCGCATGCCACACTACTGAGCCCACATGCTGCAACTACTGAATCCTGCGCGCCTAGAGCCCATGCTCCACAACAAGAGAAGTCACCACAATGAGAAGCTCATGCACCGCGATGAAGAGTAGGCCCCGCCTGCCACAACTAGAGGAAGCCCGAACGCAGCAACGAAGACCCGATGCAGCCAAAAATAAATAAAATTTAAAAAAAAAAAGAATAAAGAACTCATATTTTCTTTAACTAGAAATTGCCAGCACTATTTATGTACAATTTTTTTCATTACGAAATAAACTATACATTAAATAATATGTATGTCTCTGTTACATATACACATCCAACTTGTATGAATTATAAAAACTCATGACACAGTTTAATAAAACATGACTACAGGAGACATAACTGATGTTCAAGGATTGACACATTACCCCTCTTTTGGAACACACAAGATAATTTTACTTCCTGTCCTCCAAGTCATACGACTTACTTTTGCTAAATGAAACATAAGTAGGAGTGACACCTGTCGTTTAGTGGTGGAAGCATTTAATTGCCAATGCTCAATTCTCAATCTTCTCCTGCCATGGTGAACTCCTATGACAATACCAAATCATGGTGTGTAGTGACCATGTCAACCCATGGAACACATGAAACTAGAGTGAAAAAGAGATCTTTATTATTTCAAACAACTGATACTTTAGGGATATGTGTTACTGCAGCTTAACTTGGCTTAACCTGATTTCATAATTATCGGTACTTCTGAAAGTGTATTTGCCCCTTCTTGTTCATATTCCCTTGCCTTCCCACCATCCCGAATTTTGTGTTTCATTCCTTTGATTTTCTTTATATATTTCCTATATTCCTAAAAGAATATACCTGCTTTGTATGATTTTGAACTTCTATAAACGGTATCAGACTGTATATATTCTTCTGCAATTTGTTCTTTTCATATGTTAAGTATATGAAATTTATACATGTTAATACATGTGACTATAGTTCATATATTCCCACTAGCTATATAGTAGCTCAGTGGATGATTATACCACTATTTATTTATCCACTCCCTTGTTAATGAACACTTGGGTTGTTTCCAGCTTTTTAATATTATAAACAATATAAACAAGATTATTAAGAACTTTTTGACTTTCCCAAATGCCCATATGGGTTTCTCTAGAGTAGTGTTGTATTTATTTTTGCTGGCAACCAACCCCATCTTCATAGATCATTTAAATATATTTTTAAGGCTGGAGAACAGCTGGAAGGAGCCTTAAAAATTAAAGATTCAGCTGTTTTAGTTTTATAAATAAGAACTCCAAGACAAAAAGATTTAGAGGCAGAGCTGGGAGATCTTCTATATACCAATCACTGTGTTTGGCTATGAGTATACAAAGATGTTGAGATGTTTTCTTAAGGTGGTCAAAGACTCGTGAGTTGCGTCTATGCTCTAACCTCTCACTGAAATGACAGGTCTTTAAATTAAGGTCCTTCCACCCCCTCTCTATGCCAAATTACAAAGCTATTTAGAAACATACTTCCACATAATGAATCCAATGTTTAATTTAGACTTCTACATTAAGTCTTCTTTCCCCTGGCAAACTCACCTCTGCTAACACATAATCTCTGTGAAATTTTGCCAAGCTCCACCCAACCACCAGCACAGTAAAGTTCCTGCTAATTCTGTAGCAAACTCTTGTACAATATCTACTATCACATTATATTATAGTTTTTCTCTTCATTAGACTATAAGCTCTTTGAAGGCAGGGATGACGCCTTGTTCATATCAGCATCCCTAATGCAGAAGCTGATACCCGTAACTTCTGGTCAGACCAGAGCAGGAGTACTAGTACTCCATACATCTGAACATGGGAATGTCAGTTAATTACAAAGTGTAGTGTAACTTTTATGATATAGTTTTTAAAGGCCTCTGGGCCAGTCAAAATTTCCTCGATCTACATAATCTACACTGGCCTTACGTTACAAATTTACTTCCTTTTCCACTTGTCAGCCCTAGATTATTTTCACAACCATGCTAAAAATGCACAAGCTTACCTGAGAAAACATCCAATTTTCTCACATACTCTAATTAAAGGCATGGCAGAGCTTATTTAATTTTCTCCCAGAATGTGTAAGTTATGGCACCAAGAATGGTGTAAGCTCACAGAAGTGGTGTGCATTACCAGGATCACCATACAGAACTTTACGAAATTTCAACCACAATCAAAGCACAGTTTATATCACCAAGAGTTTCTCACAAAGTATCAGCAAACTTAATTTCTTCATTAAAAATAACAAAATAGTACAAGTCCATTCAATGATTACGTTAAAAAGCTGGAGAAGGAAGCACAAAATTTTAGCTTACACTAAAGTCAGTAGATATGGATGGATGGATGGACAGAGGCATAGATAGGTAGCTAGATATTTCACATCTAACTTCTCAAAGACCCTTTTGGTTTGCTGACTCTCAAGAGTTGGAAAGAACTGCAAAAATCACCTGGCAAGTGAAAGCAAGACTCCAGATGTCTTATGAAAAGCACCAACTTTTTGCATTTATTCAGACTCCTGTGCTCCTTTTTCCCAATCATTGCCTGCTTCTATAAATTCATCACAAATCTAATATGGTGTGTGCCCCTTCTCCTTCCTTTACTCAGACCCCAACCCTCCAACCACTGATCTATGCAGCAATCCTCCTAATAGGTCACTTCCTCTCCCAAGTCCCCTTCCTTTCACCGGAAAAAGTCAAATCCCTGAAATAAATGCCTGAAGTCTCTTTTCTAAAAGTAGACCCCCGTCCTCTGTGCCCGCCCCCCTCCCCCAGCCGTGGCTCCAAGTACATCCACTTCTGGCGCCCTCTCAATCCTCTCCTCCCACTTATAGCTCCTTCCCCTAACACAGATAACCCTTTTCCCCGCCCCCTTCCCCTCAAAAACTGCAGCCCCGCCCCTTCCCCTTAACAGACCCAAGAATTAAATCTGTGCAGACCCGTCCCTTTACCTTTAGTCTGCTTTAGTCGCCTCAGCTCCTCCTCAGAGAAGCCGGCCCAACCCTGCGCCATCCGCCTCGACTTGCCAGCACGCCTAGAACGCCCAAACCTCAGAGCCCCAATTGCCAACACAGCTACCCAGGCACATCCGGGTTCTTCCCTTGCCGCGGCTGACCAACCAATCAGCGCATCGAGCTCTGGACGCAAGGCCCCCTCTCCCCTGCAGCAGGACCCGGCTCTCTTCGAGGCTCTCTCCATCAGTGCCGGACAAACTGCATGAAGAAATCGTGGCCTCGCAGACATTCGTTTCCCCTGACCTGGCTGCTCTTTCTCCCTGTCTCCTATGCTTGTTGGGTTATCGCTTCAAGAGGTAAAGGGGTAAATAGCGATGGAAATAAAGGTGGAGATAAACAGGCAGTGAGGAAGTGACTACGAGTCGGTGGCGGAAAAGGGAGGACAGAGCTGCCTCTTGGCGCCCTCTGAATTTACTGGGGCGGAGCACTGTACGTGTTGGTGGTGGAGGGTTTTGCTGCGTGTCTTGTAGAGGCTTCTTCCAAAACTGCACTGAAATCATCCGCAAGTTGACTCAAGAATGTTCAGATTTAGGCTTTTAATTATAAAGAATCATTTCAGAGGACTGGGGTATAATAGTGGAAAGGGAACAGACACGTGTAACAGCGTAGCCAGGTCTCCCCCAGGCTGTAGCGACTCCTAGATTTCTGTTGATTGGGAGTTGGTTCTTCGATTTTGTGAAAGATTCTCGCTAATCTGTAACCTTTCTCCTAAGGGATGTCTAAATTCCTCCTCTTAAAAATGATCTGTTCTCTGTTTTTATGTTCAGAGAAGACAATGTAAAAACGTCGGCGCTGGGGGATGGGAAAACACTTCCTAGGCTTCTCCCGCCTGGAGTCCTGATTTCAATGTTCTGGTACTACCTTGAACACGTTACCACTCTGGGCTTCCATTTTCTCATTTTAAGCAAGATTTTGGAGATTAAAAGATGCAAACGTTGTCAAAGTACATATAGATCAGGATGATTTAAATGAGACCACTTAATTTTTCGTGTTTCTCTTTTCACTGTTTTGCATTTTTAAAACCAGTTATTTTGGCTTACATTTAAAAATCACATGTGTGGCTTTTGGTTTTAGTGTGTCAATACTTTTAAACAAATTGAAATAAAGGAGTAGACTAAAAATAAAATAGTACACCAAGAAAAGAGTTGGAATGAATATTTCAAGCTTAAATAGGTGATTAGAAGGTGAAGGGTGTTTGGAATTCTCTTTGTAACCTTTAAGCTTTTAAACTTAAAAGCGATTTCTTAAATTTAGGTGTGCACAAACTCTTCATTTTAAATGTGGACTCATTTTTCCTAACATTTAAAAAAATGCTATCCAGAAGGATTGGAGGAGCCAGATTCATCCAGTTTTTGAAGCTGGACTAAATACGTTAAAGTATACAGATAATCTAGCTTCAAAATAGTAGATGAGGATTGGTACATTCTGGTAGTTAATTCAGTTTGCCATTTACAGGCATCAGCTATCTAGTTCCATCTAATAAAAATGAACCACCTTGTATGCCCCATGTTAAATTTTATACATAAACTTTCTTTAGCTCACTTTGGGTAGATTTCAAGAATTATCAGTAATCTTAATAGAGATGGAAATTAAGGTATTTTAAGAAGTTTTGCATTAACCCTGAATGAGAACCAAGCATGAGCAAGATTATGGTAAAAGACATCTGTATAAAGTTATAATTTCCAATTTGCAAGCTTCTAAATCTACTGTTTGTTGTTTCTGTTAGCTCTCCCTCATGGTGACTGGTTTCTTCAAATAATGTATATTTTATTGGGAGTTTATCTTCAAAAAAGTTCTGTGAGAGTCCTTTATATCTTGGATTGAGAGACTACAGATTGGTTTTGCTGGTCCCTAGAAGTTTCATTTGCTTTAAACCAGATTTAAGGTAATTTTTTAAACTTGTAATATAAATTTAGATCTCACCGCCATGTATGATACAGGCCTCAAGTATCTGTAGATGCCCTTTAAAAAAAGATTATATATATATATATATATATATATATATATATATATATATATATAAAAGTCAGAGATAACAGTCTTCCTTACTGCTTTTACAAAGCAGTAGGCTGAGTTTTTTCTAATCCTTTGTTACCATGTGGACCATCCTTTCCACACTCTGAACTTTATTTCGGTGATCTTGTCTTCAAATGTGTTTAGGAATCAAATCCCCAGCACACATTCAGGTAGAGTACCCCTTGGATTTGCTTTCTACATCTCTTTTTGCTTTCTTTTAAGTTCTGTGATGTATTTTTTCTTTTAAATAAAAACATGTTGTGTAGTATACAGCATTTTTGTGTTTGTAGCAAAAGGGGACCATCTGTGACAACTTAGACTATTATGTTGGCTCCAGTTGATTCTCCAACAGAGAAGCTAGAGTAATTTTTTAGAAAAGAAAAATCTAATGTCTATAGCCTGCTTAAAACTGTAAAACAGCTTCCCGTTGCCCTTTGAATAAAATCCCAGTTCCTACACGAGCCTGCACGATCGATCTGATCCCTGCCTACCTCTTACATGACCATTGTGCTGTCTTTCCCTTTATTCCACATTCCCTACACTCCAGCCAGGTTGGCTTTCTTTGGAGTTTTAGAACATGCCAGTCTCTCCTGCCATCCCCCACTGCCCTACCCAAGGCGTTCCCAAATCCTGTTCCATTTGGCTGTAATGATCTTTACCTTACCTGGCTGGCTCTTTCTGCTTCAGGTTTTGACCTGAATGTCCACTTAGACTTCAGTGACTACCCTATTCTACCCAAATAGCACCCCAGTTTTTTTCCTACATTTCTGTGTTCTTTATTATTTTCATTTAGCACTAATTACAACTCCTAAATTATTTGCATTTGTTTATTTTCTATTTCCCTTTACTAGTTAATATCTCCACAAGATCAGGCGATGCATCTTTTATTTACTCAGTGTAAAACAGTGTTTGACACCTACTGAGCACTCACATAAATATTGAAAGAAGAAACCTTTCAAAGTTAAGTATTGAATTGAAACATTTCCACATCTTATATATTCTGAGATTCCTTTCCAGTATGAGTTTCTATGAACCCCATTTGTTACTTATTGCTAGTTGCAGCCATGGCCTCATGGTTTAGTAAATAAAAAACATTAAAAATAGGCTGAAAAGGGACTTCCCTGGTGGCACAGTGGTTAAGAATCTGCCTGCCAATGCAGGGGACATGGGTTTGATCCCTGATCCGGGAAGATCCCACATGCTGTGGAGCAACTAAGCCCGTGCGCCACAACTACTGAGCCTGCGTTCTAGAGCCCGTGAGCCACAACTACTGAAGCCAACGCACCTAGAGCCCTTGCTCCACCACCACAATGAGAAGCCTGTGCACTACAACGAAGAGTAGCCTCTGCTCACAACAGCTAGAGAAAGCCTGCACGCAGCAACAAAGACCCAATGCAGCCAAAAATAAATAAATAAAATATAAATAAATTTATTAAAAAAATAGGCTGAAAAGAATCAAGATGCCATTTTATTTTTTTATAAGGCCTTTAAAATAGCATTTCAGCAGTATCCCATAATTTTCAATGTATGTCTTGCACATCTATCAGATTTATCCGTAAGTAATTAATAACATGATGCTATTGTAAATAGCAATTTTATTCAATTTTTAATATTTTGTGTCTACTATATAGAAATAAAATCAATTTTTGTTGATCAACCATGATAAACACACTTAATAGTTCTTTTTTTTTAATTTTTAATTTATTTGTTTTTATTTTTGGCTGTGTTGTGTCTTTGTTTCTTTGCGCGGGCTTTCTCTAGTGGCGGTGAATGGGGGCTACTCTTCCTTGCAGTGCGCGGGCTTCTCAGTGTCATGGCTTCTCTTGTTACGGAGCACGGGCTCTAGGCACGCGGTCTTCAGTAGTTGTGCATGGGCTTAGTTGCTCTGCAGCATGTGGGATCTTCGCGGACCAGGGCTCGAACCCGTGTTCCCTGCATTGGCAGGTGGATTCTTAACCACTGCACCATCAGGGAAGCCCCACACACTTAATAGTTGTAGCAGCATTTTTAAAAGTAGATTTCATTGGATTTTCTACCTGGATGATCATGTTGTCTGCAAACGACAGTTTTACTTCTTTCTTTCTTCTAATCTGAATGCCTTTTTTTCTTTTCTTGCCTTATTGCACTGGCTAGACCCACCAGTATAATGTTGAATAGAAAAATGAGATTGGGTATCTTTTCTTGTTTCTGATCTCAGGGGAAAAGCATAAAGTCTTTCACCATTAAGTGTAGTGCTAGCTTTAGGTTTTTTTGGTAGATGTCCTTTATTAGGTTGATGAGATTCCTTTCTATTCCTAGTTTTCTAAGAGTTTTTATCAGAAATGGATAATAGATTTTCTTGCATGCGTTTTCTGGGTCTATTGACATGATAATATGATTTTTCTTTATTAGATTCTTAATATGGTGAATTGCATTGATCAGTTGGCCAATGTTACACCAATCTTGCATCCTGGGATAAACTCTACTTAGACGTAGTATAGTATATTATGCTTTTTGTATATTGGATTTGATTGGCTAAACTTTTGTTAAAATTTTTGCATATGTTCATGAGAGATATTGGTCTAAAGTTTAATTTTGTGTAACGTTTCCCTTGTTTTGGGGTCAGGGTAATACTGGTTTCACCAAATGAGAAATGTTTTCTTCTCTTTGATTTTCTGAAAGACTTGTGTAGCATTGGTATTAATTCTTCCTTATATACTTGGTAGAATTTACCAGTGAAGCCATCTGAATTTTCCTTTGTGAGAAACTTTTTAACTACAAATTGAATTTCTTTGATAGATAAAGGCCTACTTAGATTATTTATTCTTGAGTGATTTTGGTAGTTTTTCTTTCAAGATATTTCTTTGTTTCATCTAAGTTGTTGAAAGTATTGGCATAAAATTGTTCATAATGTTCTTATTGTTCAGGAAAGGGTTAGCTCAGAGGGTTTGTGATGTTCAAACTCTGCACATTCCAAAGAAATAACTGGCCCTTGACTGACTCCTGGGAGAAAACCTCTAAGCATCCTTCATGATAAGGTTGTCTTTATATGCCTAGGGTATTTGTGCTTGTCAGATAGTTTATGCTAACAATGTGATTTATGGTGAATGCCTATTTTTGTTTACCTGGATTTCTCGACCATACTTTATCAGTTTGATCTCTGGAGGGGCTGGAGACTGGATAGCTAAAGTCAGTGATGTTGGTGTTCTATGCCTGCATGACTTGACTCCCAATAAGAACCCTAGACAACAAGGTTTATATGAGCTTCCCTGGTTGGCAATACTTCATATGTGTTGTCACACATCATTGATGGGAGAATTAAGACCTGTCCATACAACTACATTGGGAGAGGACAACTAGAAGTTTATATCTGATTTCTTCTGGGCTCCTCTCTGTGTGTTTTGCCTTTTCTGATTTTAATATGTATCTGTTCACTGTAATAAACTGCAATTGTAAGTATAACAGTTTTTCTGAGTTCTTTGAGTCTTTCTAGTGCTAATCATCAAAACTTAGGGTGGTATGGGGGCCCCCAACACTTATTATCCTTTTAATATCTGTAGATTTTGCAGTGTTATCACTTCTCTAATTCCTGATATTGGTCATTTGTATCTTGTCTCTTTTTATCTGATCACTCTCCTTAGAGGTTTATCAATTCTATTTTCTCAGACAATCAGCTTTTGGTGTTACTGAATTTCTCTGTTGTTTATTAGTTTTCCACTTTGTTGATTTCTGCTCTAATCTTTACAGTTTTATTTCTTCTGCTTACTTCAGGTTTCATTTGCTCTTCTTTTCCGAGTTTCTTAAGGTAGAAATTGAGGTTGTTGAGTTAAAACTTTTCTCTTTTCGAAATAGGTGCTTAGTGCAGTAAATTTTCTCCTAAGTACTGCTTTGGCAGAATCCCATGAATTTTGATGTGCTGTGTTTTTTCATTCAATTCTAATTTCTCTTTTGATTTTATCTTTGAGTCATTGATTAAAATTCTGTTGTTTAGTTTTAAATATCAATATTTTGAGATTTCTAACGTCCTCTCTTACTACTGATTCCTAGTTTACTTTCATTGTGATCAGGTAAGTAGTATATATAATTTGAGTCCTTTTATATTTATTGAGATCTGTTTTATGCCCCACAATGTAGTCTCTCTTGGAAAATATTCTGTGTGCAAATAAAAGGAACATGTATTCTGTTGTTGTTGGATAGAGTGTTCTATTAGTGCCAATCAGGTCAATTTTGTTTGATTGTGGTTTTTAAGTCCCCCATATTATTACTGGTTTTCTGTCTACTTATTCTATTTATTGAGAGATGAGAAATGAAATCTCCTACTGTAACTGTGGATTTGTCCATTTCTTCTTGCTGTTCTCTCAGTATTGCGTTAATGTCTTGAAGCCCTATTATTAGGTGCATGAACATTTAGGATTGTATGTCTTCTTGATTATTAGACCCACTTATAAAATTGGTCCTCCTTTTGCCTGATAATATTTGTCTTAAATCTATTTAGTCTGATATTAATATGCCACTCTAGTTTTCTTTTGAATAATGTTAGGATGGTATATCTTTTTTTTTTTCTTTTAACATACTTGTACCTTTCTTTTAGGCAACATTGGTCTTGCTTTTGTATCCAATATAGCAACCTCTGCCTTTTAATTAGTGTGTTTATACCATTTATATTTAATGTGATTATTATGTTTAGGTCTTAAACCTCTAAGCTAAACCTTAAACCTTAAACCAAAATATTCCAGTCTTCGATTTCTCTTTGTCTTTGTTGTTTGTTCCCCTTCCCCATCTTCATTTTCATTAAATTTTTTAAATGATTCTATTTCCTTTGGTAACTTATTAGCTATAACTCTGTTTTATTATTTCAGTGGTTGCTTTAGAATGATAGTATACAGCTTTAACTTATCACAGTTGACATTCACATAATATTATAACACTTCACATATAAGAAACTTACAAATATATATTCTACTTCTCTTCTGCCCTTTATGTTATTATTTTCATGCATTTAACTTATACATCTTATAAACCTCACAATATATTGTTATTATTTTTGTTTAAACAATTATTTCTTTAAAAGATTTAAATAAAAATGTCTTATATATTTACTCATATAGATACAGATTTCTGTGCTCTTCATTCCTGTGTGCAGATCCATATTTTCATCAGGTATAATTTTCCTTCTGCCTAAAAGGCTTAACATTTCTTCTAGTACTGTTAAGGTCTACTGTTGATGAATTCTTTCAGCTTTTATATATGTAAAAAAGTCTTTATTTTGCCTTTGGTTGTTTTGTTTTTGTTTTTTGTACTTGAATATACAAAAAAGTTTTATTCATATCAGGCAAAATACTGGGAATGATCCCAATGTCTATTGCTTAATAACTGGATAAACAAATTGTGTTTTACTCATGTGATGGAATAGTATTCAGTAATAAAAAGGAATAGACTATTATTATTTCTTCAAATATATTTTCTGTCCTCCCTGCTCTCTTCTTTTGGGGCTTCCATTACACATTTTTTAGCCACTTGAAGTTTTCCTGCAGTTCACTGATGCTCTTTTTATTTTTTAACATGGTTTTTTTTCCCCTCTTTTTGCTTCATTTTGTATAGTTTCTATTGTGTCTTCAAATTCACAAATATTTTATCCAATGTCTAACCTTCTACTAATCCCATCAAGTGTATTTTTTCAACACAGACACTGTAGTTTCTTTCTATAGATGTTCTGTTTGGATCTTTTTATATCTTTGGTATCTCTCCTTAACTTTCTGAACATATGGAATACAGTAGTGATAAATATTAATGTCATTGTCTGATGATTTTAACATCTGTGTTAGTTCTGGGTCAGTTTTAATAGATTAATTATTTTCTTCAATATGATTCATATTTTCTGGCTTCTTTGCATGCCTGGTAAACTTTGATTTGATTCAAGATGTGAATTTTATCATGTTGGGTGTTAGCTATTTTTGTTTTCCTATAAATATTATTGAGCTTTGTTCTGAGATGCAGTTAAGTTACTTGGAGATAGTTTTATCTTTTTGAGAATTGTAACTTTTAAAATTTGTTAGACGTGACCAGAGAAATGTTTACTGAAGACTAATTATTTCCTACTACTGAGGCAAGAATCTGTTGAATACTCTACCAAACGCTCTGTGAATTACGAGGTTTTCCAGTCTGACTGGTGGCAATAGCCCCTATTCCTGGTCCTGTGTGGGTGCTGTGTACTGTATTCTCTGGTGCTTTTGGATAGTTCTTTCCCTGGCCTCACACAGTTTCCACATATGCATGTGCTGATCACTATTCTGCTGCATATTTGAGGGGACCCTCTGCTGATCTCCATCATTCTTTTCCTGTGCAGCTCTTTCCTTTCTGGCACCCTGTCTTGCAAATCCTGACCCCCTTGTTCTCCTGGTACTCTGAACTTCATCTCCTCAACCTAGGGAGTCCAGCAGGCTTTGCCTGGATTCTCCCCTCTCCCCCACCCCATTTGGTGGCCTAGGAACTCTCTCAAGGCATTAAATTGGGGCAATCATAGGGCTTGCTTCGTTTGTTTCCTATGTCTCAGGGATAACTATTCTCCATTGCCTATGTCTTGAAAATCATTGTTTCATATATTCTATTTGCTTGTTTGTTTGTGGTTGTTTTAGGAGGGAACATAAATTCAATCCCTCTTACTCCATTTTGGTCAACAGTGCAAGTCCCAGCACTGTTTTAAGTGCTTTACATATATTAACTAAGCCTTTCAACACTGTGGAATACTTTCAACTGATATTCCCGTTGTGTAGATGAGGAAACTGAGGCACCAAGAGACTGTGAGTTGCCCAAACTTGCATAGCTTGTTAGTAATAGAGCTAAGACTCAAACTCAGGCAGTATGACTCCAGAATCTATTATCTTACCTACCTGCCATTCTGATTTTGTAGTATTCCTCAGTTTATAAAGAACTGTGGCATACATCTCATTAAATTCATATATAGCTGAGTTCTTAATCCCATGTTATTTGCATTTTCAAAAGAGTATGCTTATTCATCCAGAAGAATCTTTAGTGAGTGAAATACCATGTGTCCTGACAAAGAGAAATGAGAAATATTTGTGAAGTGTAGCAGAAGCACTTTTTAGTCATTAACTCTCCCAATTTCACTCAACCTTGGAATTTTCTGACTTGGTTTCCCTTAGCTGGTCTTGATTTTTGCCAACTTCTCTTACTTCATTCTTTAAACTGTTACAGATTGCCCCAAATTTTCCCTTTTTTTAACCTTTGTATTCATGGCATCAGGTACTAGGAAAGATGGTGGTTATTTGTAAGGAAGAGGCTTTTAAAAATGAAGTACTACAAGTAATTTAACAGTTTGCATTTTCCTTTGGGAAGCCTTCAAAGCTCTTTCCATTAGCTTTTGAATTCTAATTTATTGCTTTGTGTTTGAACTGTCGTCTGTCTCCAAGTGTATAACCATTAGGCAGCTAGGAGAGATATGTGGGAAAGTATTTCTGTTTATGGCTACATTACAAGTAACATTACAAGTCACTTGAGATGGTGACTCAAAGAATGAATGGGTGGATGGGTGAATCAGAATATGCTGGTGGCCAATTGGAGGAGCCAAAGGGAGACCGGAGGGCAAGAATATGCTGCAGACAGCATATTCACTATGAAGTGAATATCTAGCACAGAGACAATTGAGTCTTGACCACATGATGTCCTGGCTTTGGGATGTCTATTCTATTTGCATTTGAATACAGTTGTTTTTTGATTTCAGAATTCCTCACACTTAAAATAAGAAATCATACTGAGTTTCTCTTTCCTTTTCCATATGCTGTCTTCACTGGAATATTTTAAATATGTTTCTCAATGAAGAGGCAATGCCTTTTCATTACACTGGTATTTCAAGCATATTTAAGAAATGAAAATGCATTAAAAGCATTAACTAGAACTTCTGGGCAAAATAGGTCTCCTGTTTAGTCTTCAGTTTAATTACTGTGTTATTCTGCCAGCTTTCTCCAGAAATAATTGACTGAATGAAGTAATTTCCTTGGATATTTACAAACACTATGACTTGTAAAGGTCTGTGAAGTCCCATTTGGCTTGGAAGTGGGACTGAGGATGACCTGGCAGTGCACAACTGTTATTTTGGGCTTAGCATATTTTCATAGTCACCAACTCAGGAAGATAATAGGAAGCAAACAGGAAGGTCAAATGTTTGGCCTTTATACTTAGTCCTAGTTTTGTAATTTTAACTATAAGTTTACTTAAAAAATGAGAGAGTGAAGCATTGATTTAGTCTAAGACACAAGTGGTTGGATAGTGATTTCTGCGTGTGTGGTTGTTAGAATATCTTGTTAAATTATGAATAGTCTAGAAGAAATTTACAAAGCTTTGACTATCAATAGTCAAAGCTTAAACATTGGCTTATCAGTCATAGTATACATGAATCACCAAGGTCAGTCTGTTAATGTTATTGATTTACTATTCTGTAATAAAGTGTTTTTGTTTTGTATTAAATAATAAGATTTGATTTTGAAGGCATAATGTCAAACTAGAGAGCAGACAAGAGGAAGATTAGACTGGAAATTATTTTATCTGAGGCAGCCTACAGGAAATTCCAAAAGACAAGATAAGTATAAATGAAGCTTTTAAAGAACTGAAGTGGAATGCCAAATTGCAGTACTGTGGGTTCAAGTTTAAAGATGTCAGTCCCTACTCAAGGAAAAAAAAATGATACAGAAACTTCAGATGGTCTTCAGAAGGAATATCAACTGTGGTAATATTTACAATGTGATGATTTCAAAGTGGCTATTCGTGGTCTTAAAATATTGAGAGGTAGGGAGAGTAGAAGTAATACTATTGGGTAAGGTGTTTTAAAAAACAAAAACAAAAACAATAATAGAGGTGATGAATGTCCTAAGAGGAATTCTGGTTGAAGGATGGTTGAAGGTGATGTTCTTATGGAGCGTACAGAGGGAATGAATCTACTTTTAGTTCTTATTTGGATCCACATTTTACCTGCACAGAAGGATGAATACCTCTCTCTCAA
The DNA here is from genome assembly GCF_028564815.1 of Eubalaena glacialis. Classification (NCBI taxonomy): domain Eukaryota; kingdom Metazoa; phylum Chordata; class Mammalia; order Artiodactyla; family Balaenidae; genus Eubalaena; species Eubalaena glacialis. The sequence goes on from NC_083718.1 coordinate 62,713,273, forward strand.
AGGTGACCTGAGAGTAATCTAAAGTGAATTTTAGTCTGTCATATCATGAGTAATTTAAGTTCAGCTATCTCAATCATAACTTACAAATTTGGTGACAAGCTATTGAGTCATTTTCATCTTATATGGTAACAGCAGGTTTTGTAGGACATGAAGATTATACAGTTTTGTGGGGCCTCCTTAAGAAAAAAAGAGTACAATATTATAAGTGCACACTTACTTACAGGGTCTTGGAAGCCTCAAGCAAGTGGAAGGCCCTCAAGCTTGAGCTGTAGTAGCCTCAGGTGGTCAATCTGCTTCTAGTAAACAAATTTCATTTAATTTATACAGGATAAAAAGATTCATGTAAGTGAAGTGTAACTAGAATATCAGTGTGGTGGAAAGAGGAGTGGATTGGGATTTAAGATTCGTTTTCTAGCTTAGGCCGATTCATACATTTCATTGTTTATTTACTGAGTGCAGCATTGTATTGGATTGGCCAAAAAGTTTGTTCTGATTTTTCCGAACGATGCTACCAAAAACCCGAATGAACTTTTTGGCCAACCCAATAAATGGCATTATGGAAGTGGCTGTGCGTTCAAAGAACCTGTACTTCAGGAGTAAAGCATTCCATGCTCAATTTGAATTTGGGAAATAGTGTACACGCCACCCCTTTTAGTGAGACACAACGGACTTTAACATATTAATGGCTCTGAGAGGTGCTACTGTTAGCAAACACATCGTGTACATACACACAAGGTGAAGCTTCGTTTATTCCAGTTTTTAGCTCTTTTCTTTTTTAGTATGTGTAACACATAGTAACATCACCTGGAAGACATTTTGGGAAATACTGCTACGCGGAATTATCTCTTTCAGCCTCCTTAACTGTTACAGGTGTTCTTAGATTTTCCTCTTTAGCCAAGTGGGAACTGTCATTCTTGAGGGACTCAACATTCCCAGCAGTGTATTTTAGGCAGACTTGCACACTTGGACTCAGTCAGCAGCTCTTATTAAATGGTACCACCCATCGAGCAGAGATTGGCAATGGGGTGTGAATAGGTGCTTAACAGGGGTGGAGGGACTGGCCCGTCACAGCCCAGGCTTGTTCTTCATGATTCCCAAGAAGACTTTCCTTTAAGCACCCTTCAGCCTTCTTAAGTGAGCTCTCTGCTTTGGTAGTTTTCCTTCTGTGCTTGTTTGTAGAAGTCATTACACTTAAGTGGAAATATCACCCAAGCAGCCTGTGCAGTGGTTCGGGGACCCAAACAAGAGGGAGCTTCTGCTCCCTCTTCAGAGCATTTCTGAACTGTAGAGGCCTGAAAGGAGGTCTTTTTGCCAAGAATGGTTTGGAATTGAAACTTAATGCCAGAGCCACCACACCTTTTTTAGGGTAATTACCACTTAACCAAACATTTCTGAGTTCCTTATAAATTGGTCCCCTCAGTCACTTAATCATTTTAGTAGCTCTTCTCTGAACTTAGTACAAGTTTTCCACAATTTTGGTAACAAGGTGCTCTGTAGGGAATGCAGAGTCCAGGTGCAGCAACCTTGCCAGGGCATTTGGTGTGGTGGGAGTGAGCAAGAGAAAGATGACAACCACCCAGTATCCCTTAGGCTCTTATAAGTGTATGGCAGCTTTCCACCAAATGGAGTTGAGCTCACAGTAAATGCATAGGTGAGTAGACAAGAAATTGCCCTTTCCTCGATTCAGGGGGAAGAAAAGCCAGTGGCCTGCCAGCAAGTAATGTGTGTGTGAAGTCGAAGGAGTCCTTCACCTGAAATAACATTATAGCCAGACTTTACCATAAGAAATCTTTCTAAAGCAGAGGCTGAGAAGTTCTTAAAAGGAGTATTTTGAGGAAGGGCAGTGGCCTAACCTGAAAGTTATCATTGTTTTATAGTTTTTCAGAATGTATACCGTATTTGTATAAATAAGATCATTAAAATAATGTTCACTATTTTTTTCTCATTTTTTGATGGATCTGAAAGGAAATCTAATGAAATGTAGAAATCACTTGAAGTTGAGTGATTTCCCTAGGGTCAGGCAAATGAGTAAATGGGAGAGTCAGAATGATACCCCAAATATGTATGTCTTCAAGCCCTGTACTTTTCACTTAAGTCTAAACAAACAAGCAAACCAAACAAAAACACTCCTATCCCCATATCCTACTTCTAACACTGGTTCAGAGATAAAGACTTATTGGCAAGTCTTTTGGCCTTTTAATTTAGTTACTATATCTTTTGTGTCCATGTTTTTTAATCTTATGTCTTTAGTTCACTTTTTTTTTTTTTTTTGATAAATCTCTTTTCTACCAAAAATGAAATTCCAGAGACATCAGCATCTGGTACTAAAGTAAAAGTAAGTTATTTCAAACTTTGTTGGGGTTCTGGGAGAGACCCTAACAAGGATTGTTAAGGTTTAAGTACAAAAGTCAATAATAAATTCCTGAAAACTATAGGGTACTCATTTCCTGATATTTGGGACATTTAAACAAGTATTTAACAGTCTGATTCTAGGGCTAATTAAACATACGAATAATGGGCCACCCTAAGAACTACATTAATGAGTTATTCATGCATGAAACTACATATCTTTGTGGCAACTAATGTTTGAACCATATTTAAAATGCAGAAGTATTGCTATAAAACAAAACTAGGCAAGGAGAACCATACCAGAAGGAGTATAATATTTAAAGACAAATATGCATATTATTGTAGCATTTTAAAAAATACTTTTTATAATCACGAGAGCATAAGATTTCAACTGAAATGTTATTATTTCCCACAACCTTGGAAGATTGCTTGCCATTAAGACTCTCAATTCACCATTGCTGATGTGAGGTCACATGCTATCAATATTGGAATTGGGCTTTTGTTCCAAGCTCCTTGCTCTACTGTGGATTTCTTTTTTTTTTTTAATTAATTTATTAATTTATTAATTTTTTGGCTGCATTGGGTCTTCGTTGCTGTGCACGGGCTCTAGTTGTGGCAAGTGGGGGCTTGCGGAGCATGCAGCACGCGGGCTCAGTAGTTGTGGCTCGCGGGCTCTAGAGCACAGGCTCAGTAGTTGTTGCACACGGGCTTAGTTGCTCTGCGCCGTATGGGATCTTCCCAGACCAGGGCTCGAACCCGTGTCTCCTTCATTGGCAGGCGGATTCTTAACCACTGCACCGCCAGGGAAGTCTCTACTGTGGATTTCTCTCTGATCATTGCAGGATGACTGTTTCATTAAGAAACCTATAATTAAGTGAGGAATTGGAGGGAATAGCATACTAATATTGCACCCAAAATTATTCTTCCCTTCTCTGGTCAGCCCTATCCATCTCTGGCGGCTAAGTTCTAGAGATCTTTGAACACAGCTGGACTCTCAGGTAGTTTGGTCTTTGGAGACTGATATACCTAAAATAACTTTGAATAGTTAAATCTGACCACGTGTGAAATGGCAGTTGCCTTTTAATTTTAATGGAATATTTTAGAGCATTTTTATGGAAAAGCTCTTAAAGTTCTGTTTTTCACTACCTTAATGAAAGGGGAAAATGTGTTGCTGTTGCTGTTGCTGTTACTTTTTATAATAAATTTAAAGCAGTTCCTGCAAGTCTTAACAAGTAGAATCAAATATTTAGTGCTTTTGGCAAAACATCTTTATAAAATTTCCAGAGCAAAATAAAATATTCTGCGTTTAAACTTCTTTGAATAAAACAGACTGAATTTCTAAGAGGACTTACATCATGTATCAGTATTTCCAAGTTAATTGAGTATGTGGAATCATCAAACCACATTACCGCTATTTCATCTAAAAAGATTTGTGCTCAAAATTTTAAACCAGAATAGAAAGCTAGATTCACAAGTAGGAATATTATAGATAAAAACACACTTTTTTTTTTTTGCACTGTATTTCTTTTGTATATTCAAATCAGGATGTCTTCTGATACCTGCTTTTAAAATACACTGCATTGTAAAAGATAACATGGACACTCTAACTCTGGGATTTCACAAAGACTGGTTCTTTTGAGCTAGAGGCTATGATTTGCTGGGAATGTTTAACAAAAGGCTCTCCAGAAAGAAAAGAAAAAAGCCAGCAACCACCTTGATTGCTCGATTCCCATAGTGTAAATATGAAATGTGGAGTTAAGAAGAGATGCATACAGTCACCTCTTATCAGTTGATGCCAGCCTGCTCCAGCAGACCACTGAAGAGGAATTCTTTTATATTTACTAAATGTACATTTTGGAAGCCATCAGTTATAAAGGTCTAAGTTTAAAGGGAAAATCTGATTTAACTGGGTAAGATAGACTAGTACCATTTCTTTGGGGATATACCACCTGGCAAAGTTTTGACAGAATTTAGTCACCTTATCAAATGGAGAATTTTGAGCAAGTGCCTAGTTATAAACTTTAAGTAGCTATTGAATAAGTGGCTTGGCAAAATGAATGGAAATAGAAAAAGTCAAAGTGGTCATTTTTTATTTATATTACTTGTTTTTCACAAAGAATCTGAATGAGCTTTGATCTGGATCCCTTGAAACAATCATTTGTATGATAGAATGCTAAAATGTTTCTGGGAAAGATGTCTTTCACGAAAATATTTTATTAAAATAATTGTAGCTAACATTTATTTTGGCATTCTCTGTTCTAAGAGATTCTCATGTTTATCTTTTTAAATCTTCACAACAACCTTCTTATTATCCCTCCCATTTTGCAGGTAAGGAAACTGAGGAACAAAGAGTTTAAGTAACTTTTCCAAGTTGCCACACCTAGTAATTGGGATTAATCCAGGAAGTCTGACTCAAGAGTTTGTGCTCTTAATGCACTGTTTTGCGTCAAGTATTGTTTTTGTTTGTTTTTTTTAAAGATTACGGCAGTTACCCAATCACTTTGAATATTAAAAAATGTTTCTTTTTGGTCATTGAATTTACATAAGATTCAGTATGTGGATAAGAGATATAGTGAAGCTGTCATTGATATTCAGAAGGGTAGACAGTTTGTAAACCATTTTAAGGTTAAGACATTTCTAGGCCAGATAATCTTTGGATTACATTAATAAGATGGAGATTAAATAGTACTGTGGCTAAGGTGTACCCTTGCCTTTAGTTAATGGAAATCATATATCAAGAAATGATAAATTTGTACTCTTTATATCCCTGCCTAGGCCCGAAAGAATTTAAGGTGATGCTTATGTATACACACACATATATATTGAATAAGTACGTATGTACACACATTTGCCAATGTATTTTACTTTAGAGGAAATCCAAGTTAAGGGAAAGTAAGGGCAGAAAAAATAAAATGGAGCCGGGAATGAAGGTAGTTTACCAAAACCATGTTTCAGGGTTTCATATACTTTCTAGAGCTACATCACGATGTTGGCTCTGAACCTTTTTAGGGCCAAAGCAGAGGGGAGAAATAATATGCAGTGTCCATATTATGGTAATTTAAAAATAAATACTTTTACTTATGCATTTATAATTATATACTGATACTGACTTTTCTATCAACATCAAGAATTAATCAGAATCTGAATGTCCTCTATCTCCCAGAGCAGACAAATACTTTACCATACTTTCTCTTTAACAATGGACTGCATCATCAATTAACATTTGAAGACTTTTTCGAATCCTTTTGGATTGATCTGGGTATATTTGCATTCTCTTCTATCATTGTGTCTCTGATTGCTGATGAATCACTTCTCGGCAATTGAATTAACTTTAGAGTCAATTGTCAATTTCTACTTGAACTTAACTGCAGGCTTCATCTTTTATTTGCTCACAGTTTTTTCTTATATTAGCCTCTTTCTTAAATTCTGTTTTTAGTTATAGTACATTATTTTGTATTTTTTCAGAAAGATTATTGGTGTTCAACTCTTAGACTTTTCATATTATTATTTGCCCTGGCTTTTAAATGATAGTTTACTTTGTATGTAAACTCTAATTGTCCCTTATTAAAGTATTGTACTGTTATCTTCTAGGTATTTGTTGCCAATGAGAGGTCTGATGCTGTTTTAATTTTCATTTCTATTTAGTTATACTCTTTGTCTCTTTCATAGTTTATTACTTATTGTTGGAGTACATATATTTTAATAACATGTGTCTAGATGTTATTCTTTCCCTGCTATCAGTGGGTTCTTTCACTATGAAAAGACTTTCTTTATCTAGGGGAAATTTTGTTGTTGCTGTTCTTTAGTGTTTTTATTATTTGTTTGATTTTGTTCCTTCTATTTTTTAAATTTCTCTTTCTTGAACTCCTACTAAATGCATGGCAGAACTTTTAGATATATTCTACATATCTCATCTTTTCTCTCATCCTTTTAATCTCTTTGTCATTTTCAGCTGAATTCTGATAGAATCTTTCGGTTTACCCTTTTGGCTCACTGATTTAATCTTGAGTCTCATTCATTCTACAATTCAGCCCATATTTCATTAATCATGATAATTTCTGGAAACTTCTCTTCTTTTTCATGGCATCCTGTTTTGGTTGATGTAATTTTTTTGTTAACACCTTTTTAAAAATTTATTTATTTACACTTTCTCTGATTTTTAGGAGGTGAAACAGATGAATAATTATGTTTAGCTTGCCTTCTTAAACCAGAAGTCTTATCTTCTTTATATTGGTTTAAGTAAGGATTTAGAGTGTTTTAACAGTGGTCCTCAAACTTGCAGAACCTTTTTAAAGAAAAGCCAAAATTTTTGCAGGCTCCTAGTGCCTACTGACTTAGCCTGAGAAACACTGTTGTATATAAAATCTTCATTGGATTTCTCCTTCTCTTCTTCTGTTTCTGCTTCTGCTTCTTTTTTAAACTAAGGCATTTGTAAATAGAGCAGTGTTTATCTTACAGTTCTTTCCTTTGACTCAGCACACCTCTCCAGAGTTTTTAGTGGTCTGTGTAATTATCATCATATTCTTTGGTGAGACACCTGTCTTATATCAGACATCTAATATTGTGCTTTGTTTGGTTGCTGTTTAAAAATAAATTTAGTGAAGTTCCATGTGTGCTTTATTTGTCTGGTTACACGCTTTTGCCTGATATCAAGGTAGTTCCTATGTTGGAACCTTATCAATATGGACCCAGGATGAGTCACGCTTACAGGGACTGCCAACAATAGAATTCTGTATGCTGAGTTTTCCCACATCTAAAAAGTCCCAATGATTTGACATTGACATAAATATTACAGATATTCTGGTTTGTACCAAATTAATTTGTGATCACTAAAAATTGGAGATTAAAGACATGGTTTCTGCTTATATTTTTAATTTATTAAATAAAGCTTTGCTTCTTAACATTATTTAAATTTCATTTTAGAATTAACTCATAATGGAAATTCTTCTTAATTTCAGTTTTTTAATTATCTCAGAACTTTTCAAATAATAGAGAAGAAGAATTTTGAGGGAAAGAAGATAGAAAAAAACTGTCCTACTTCCCCCAGTTTCTAGCGTGAAATTCAATCTAAAACTTTTAGTTCCATCTCAGGTTATAGTTAAACAAAAGGGTATCAACAGTTGGCTCCCTAAATATCACCAACACAATCTGTGGGTAAGATAGAGCTGAATTTATTGCTAAGGTAAGGTAATAAGTACCACCTCACAAAGCTTTGGCAGTATATGGGAGGGGAAAGGGGGAATGGTAAGATCAGAATTTATTGAGGATTGGAAGTCTGGTTTAAATCTGCTCTCTTAATGTGGGGACTAGATTGGGATTGGGTAAGAAGTCCAGGATTGGTAGAAAGTGCAAGGGGAAGGTTTTGAACCAAGGGATTCCAAAGAATTCGAGCATTTGTCTGTTGATGTTTTCTGTTGAAGAGTTGGTGGGTCTTTGGGGAAATTCCTGTATTGAACAATCAAACAGTAGGACAGTCCTGGAAGAGTTAAATAAATAAATAAATAAATATTTAAAATGCTAATGAAGACAGTGGAATAGCAAAATCACATGAATCTAGGCAGTAAGTTGTTATTTCCTTTCTCAGTGCCCAGGCTGAGCGTGTGGGTAGTTGGTTTTACTTCTCAAGATTCTCAAGAGTTATCCAGGTTGTATACTCTTCTATTTGCTCTGCAGTCAAATCTCCTAATTTTCCAACTACTCCTGTCTAAAAAGTGGTAGAATAAAATTTTGCCTGGAAGCAGGAATACTGATTGTCTAACTGGCACATTCTGAAGTCTTTGAATCGTGGTGTGATTATCTGAAGCTCAAATCTAGGAGGCCTGAGACCTGAGGGCCAAGTCCTCCACTCCCCAGCGTGGGCAGGAACAAAGCATATGGGCTAGCTGGCTCAAGCATTGTGACTTCATGAGTATCAAGGGAGCCTTAGCCATGGAGAACAAGGGCCTAGAGGTGATGACATTGAAGCAATTTGTTTCCATAGTGACTGGTGAGATTGTGAGGACAGGATTAGAAACAAAGAATCTTCAAAGGTAGCTTTCAATTATCTTTCGAAACTGGGCATTTTAGAGGCCTCAAACTGGGCCTTAAAACAGCTGTCATAGTGTCTCAATGCAAGGAAGATGAATAAGTCTTTCTTGTGCCATCCATTCTTCTTCCTCCAAATACATATCACTTTCCTGCCTCCATATGAAAGATCCAAATTTTTATTTTATTAAAATTTGCACAAAGCCTTCTGTTAATATACCATTTTCTATTGTATATTTAAAATACTTCAAAATGGACATGATACCCAAAGTCCCAGAGCACACATCACATTGTTCTGTGCCTATGTATTGAATTGGAAAAAAATTTTAACCAAAAAAAAAAAAAAAAGAGAGAGGATGAGTAAGAGGCAAAATAAACACTTTAAAATCTTATTTCCATGATGCTCAAAGGATCTCTCTTGCTCTCAGAAACTTCAGAGCAAGATAGGGCCCTTTCTTTTTTGTAGCTTGAAGCAACTTTCCTGTCAACCATCCATCTAACCTCTGTCACTAGAAAGCTATGCGCTGGGAAACTGGCCTCAACAATTCAAGGTTGGAGAACCACAGCCAATGCCCGAGGGTGGGACAGAACCCAGGCGCCAAGCAGTATCCTTGGGCTGCTAATTTGCTGGACACACAGAGCCCTGTTCTGTAACCTCCCCCTAGGTTGTGGGTGAGTGGAACCCACTAACATTTACAAATATTTGCAGAAATCAGAGGGGTGGAAAAGGTATTTCTGGAGGGCCAGTACTCAGTGCACTTTCATGTGTGCCAAAGTTTGCTACCATGGCTTCGGCTTTGATAGAGAACATCTGGGCAACTGCTGCTGCAGCATAAGATGGGGCGGAGGGCAGGGAACAAAGGGGGCTTGTGAGAGAACGCTCAAGTGGGGGAAATGCTCTCGGAGAAGGAGGCCTTACTTAATGCCTATCCCATGCTCCGCTGGGGGAAGGGATTGAGGAGAGGAATGGAAGGTTTTGCCTTCGCGTTGCCTCATTAATGAATGCTGAAGACAGAAGCAGCACAGCACTAGCTAGTGGGGCTGCAGAGACCTTTGTTTCCACTGCTAGACAGACATGTGCCTAAGTTCAAAGATGCAGCCAACAGCAATCACCACTGGTAGCAATCTAATGCTACTCCTCTCTTGAAGCCACTTGTTTGGGGCAGGGTGCCGGAGAGGGGGGGAGGCAGGCAGGGAACAGGAGATGGATTGGAGAGGAGGGAGGATTGGTAGAACACTTTCAGTCAAGACAGATTTGTCATTGTTTCCCCCATTGCCAGCCCCATCCATATGGAAACAAGATAAAGTGAGTTGCATATCGTGAATGGGTATATTTCAAACACAAAAATGCTTTTATTAACTGAAGGTTAAGGTCAGACTGTTGAAAATCTGTCATTTATGAGTAGAATTTTGTATTGAATTCTGATTTATGCATGCTGCCCCTTACCCAGCATGCATATATATGTAAGAAAAATCCATGTTTAGGTATTTATTAAATCACAGAAAGCTTGACTTGCTGATATATGATAGGAACCACTATAGTTCTTTATAAGAATGAATAAGCTACTACCCCCTTTACCAGTCAGATACTGGTTATAGATATAAGCTGGTCTAGGTATTCCAATAAATGTGATGTATATACTTCATTTTCAAAGTCCTCCCTCCCCTCTTCCCTTTGCTCCCCAGGTCATTGGCACCTTCTGACTCAGCTCTGAAGAACTAGTCCCATGTTTTTAATATTACTAAGAGCTCTCTTCCCAGTGGATTCATCTCAGAGTCCAGACATTAGCATTTGAAAGTGCTACAGGTTTTGTGATGGTAGGGGAGTTTCTGCAATATCAAACTCCATTCATTTAACAAATATTTATCAAGTGTCTCTTGTGTAACAGGCTCTCAGGTTATGCTATTCAACAAGATAGTCCCTTCATTCTAAAGCTGAGAGCCCCAAATGATAATATATCAAATAGCATATTCTGGTTTGCTTGAAAATAGGTGGGCAAACTTTACTTCATTTAATTCCGTTTATTGTTCTGATGAGTTTTATTCTATATTGGCTCTTACTACTTCAGATTGTTCACAGTATTTTAAAACTTATATAAGATTGCCTGCTCTGTTGTTCAAAAAATGCTAATAAAATAAGGCTACTCCATGGCTTTGAATTTTAGGTGATCTGGTATCCATGGTTGATCTATTTACATCTGTCTCCATTATCCATCTAGCTATATCTATCTTTAGCCTAAAAATAGGCCAAGTAGTTTCAAAAGTTTGGCTTTGGCAAAAAGTAATTTTAAAACTACTGTTATTCCTAAGTTTGTTTAAAATTTGAGTTTACTTCAATTGCTTGTTAAGAATTATATGTTGCTGCTCATGTTTTCACATTTCTAATTGGTTTTTTTTAATATCTTGACTTTTTTTTTTTTTTTACTTTTAATCGTTTCTAAGACTTTCACCTTAGAAAGTCTTCCTTCCCCTCCCTTTCCAAAGCAATAAACCAGGTCCATCTGAATGGCAGATTTATGGCCAGTTACACCAAGAAAAACAGTTTTTAAAATTAAAATCAGTAGAGGTTACTTCAGATCCTATCAAGTATTCCCTCTTGATAATAAATTATCAGCACCCTTATCTCAAAAATAATAGACATCTGGTGCTATGTGGAAACAGAATCTACAACTCAAACTACAAAACAATAATCTTGACCAATTTTTAGTCTGATGAAAGCTATGGTTCCCTTTTACAGAAAAAAAAATGTATATTAACACCAAATTTTGCCTCCATCCTTTCACAACTATGTATCTGTTAGTAAGAATCTGTACCCCAGGTAACTAACTCCATTTCCTTTTGAGGTTAACTTACATTTTTATGCAATTACTGCCTCTTGGACAAAAAACATTTCATATTTATCTGAGTAGCAGTGTTTTGGGTGTATTAAATATTCAAATATTAAGTGGAACTTACATTCTTAAACTTAGGACATTATAAGGATTGAGAAAATGGGATATTAGTCTTAGTCATGTTAGTGATCTAAAAGCTGACATCAAAATCGTGAACGTACTCTCAAATTTATCCAGCTTGTATTGATTGAGAGCTAACCAATATGTAGAATGTTTTTGTCTCTCATCTCCAAATTGTTGGGTCCCTTTTATATTATGTGGAGGCTGAAATGCCAGAAATGATTCATTAGCTTCCAAAGAAAATCTAGAACTTATCATTAAGTCCAAGAGTAATTCTTTGAATTCACTGTCCTGAGCAAATAATTAAGTCTGAACTAAAGCCTTAGGAGAGTCTACTCTTATTTTATTTTCCTCACCAAGCTATATACAGTGAGTCCTTTGAAACTGATCCTCCATTTAACAGTAGTCCTAACGGTATAGGTCCATGTCATAATTTCTTCCTTAATATGTATCCAATCACCAATGGCATCTTATATTCGATGTCTATTTCATTTTTTCATCAACTAGAAAATTGATTCATGTGAACGTGTCTTGGCTTGCAAGACAGTGAAATCACAAAAATATCCAGTGGTCAGTCTTACAAATGCAATGGATGATTCAAATTACCTACAATTAGATAGTTTTCAAAGAAGTCTTCTGAGTTTGATATCAGGGACCCACTGCCAATGAAGCATCTCAGGAGTTAAATCCACCTCATGCCATTGTTACCTAGTCCCAAGATGTCCACTAGGATAAACCATCTGCATACAGCAAAAGAATTTGGAGTTGCCCATCTGGGCATGAGGGGAAGATTGACTCAGCTGCTACATATGATCTGAAAGCTGTCTGTTTTCCATGACTGATTTTATTACCTTATTTGAGTCTGTCTCTGGATGAGCTCAACTGTCTTGTCCAGCACTTTGCATAGCGGCCCTGCTCTGCTGTTTCAGCCAGTCCCAGCCTTGCCACGTATACAGTGAGGCTTTATCAATGGTAGTAAACAGTGTTTCTAAGTATCCTTCACGCAAGGAGATGTAACTTGTTTACTGAGCTGCGTAGGCATTTCTTTTATACAACTCTAGAGGCAGCCTCTACTGTTGTCTGAGATTCTCAGCTCTTAACATCCGTTTGGCCTTGAGCCCATCCTTATTCTAACTGCAGTATCAGCCAAGCCCTAGCAAGACTCAAAGTGTCACAACCCCCTTAACCATCACCCACAGCCCAGCATTGATGCAACTCAATTGTCTCTAGCATGTTTATTCCCTTTGTAATGTAAATATTGCAGTGATTCTATCAATGTAAGCTTAAGTGTCAGCTGATAATTTTGACATATAAATATGTACTTACAACCATGAACTGTCATTAATAACAAACTTTCCTGAAACATTCAGAAATTCAGCAGCAGATGAGATATCAGGACTTGCCGTATCTATGGTTCTTTAGCACTGTGCAAATCATCTTGAATTGGCCATTACTGCCCAAAGAGAGCAATTTTTTTTCTTTTTTTGAAATATTATTTCAACTCAAAAATCTAATCTTAATGAGAAGCCACATTGAAAAAAGTGGGGTTGACAACACACTGAGCAGAAATCTCAATGAGGCAAAGAAATAAAAATCCAATGGAAGGTACTGAAGTCATATACTTCATAGCAGAAGGCAAGCAGACTCTTAGTATAAGCAAAAAATACTTGGCTCTTATAGAAAATTTGTGTATATCAGTGCAAGTCTCATTTAAGTGAAAGGTCATTTTTAAAAGAGTAACCTGTATTAAACGCATATAAAACTGGCATTTATAAGAGTAATATTTATTTTTTCATTTTTCTTTTTAAATGAGTGTAGGATTAGCAGTGTGTAAAGATCCTTATTCAGGGATCTTGTTCATTTGACTATTCCTAAGAGAACTGATAAGAGCAAAGGTCTGACACAGTCACTGCAATAAAATCTTTGGTGGAACCACTCGAGCTAGTATTCCAATGTTTATAATCTGATTTTGGGGGGCTCCTTTTACCACAGAAGAGATTAAAGGCTTCAATTCCTCTCCTTCCTGTAGCATGCCTCATGGGGGAAGTATGTTGTCCCTAGTGATGTTTAAATAGTTCTCCAGCTGGTGGGTTTCTAAAGGTGTTTCTCAACCTTTTTATAACCTCTGCCCCTCTTTGATAAAGAAAAATTTCATGTTTCTCTGGAAATTATATTATGGCCTGCCTGAAAAAGGGGAAAGACCAAGATGAGTGAGGAGTGGAGGAGGGATGATTGCTTCATTTGTTTTCTGTTTTCTGAGTTTCTTCACCAGCCAAGAAGTTTATATCAAGCTTTTGTTTCTTTTTCTGTAGCTTTTGAAAAATCTCATTGATTTACATGTTTTTAGATATGAAAAAATATAATACTGAACATGTTTTATTCAAACTATGTATCTTCCACTCTTTGATTCTATTACCCCCTCTAGATATGGAAGACAAGAGCAACTTGCTCTGACAAATGGAAATAACACTGTTTTTCTCAAATGTTAAAAAAAACTAAATTTTTGGAGCACAGGATATGTTTTTAGCCTCTTTGGGGATAAAAATATGTATTTGGCTTATGTAAACCTCAAAATTAAATCTAGTTTTTAAACTATGGAACAAATGGTTTGGGGACAAGATGGGCAACAATGACTTTAGAGGACAAAGAAAACACTACTGTATAATTTTCCACTTATCCAGCCAAGTGAAGGCATTCTTAAGGGGTATCTTGAAGCTATTAGTGATCATCAGCAAGTAATACTCTGAAGACCATAGTGCTTTCAACTCTTTTTGTCTTCTTTAGTTGGTACACTTTTCTACTGCCTGATGATACTACATCTAGATATCCTTTACTCTTATCGTTCTTCAAATTATCTCTGATTATTAGTGAAATCTACTTTTCATTCTAGTTGTGCATTTGTTTTATATGGTTACTAATAAACAAGCATTTCACTTAGAAAATCAGAAGATTTAAATGGGGTTTCTGGATTTGTCATACCCTCTCACTTGCAATGGTAGGACACTACTCCTGTTTAGTCCACATAACCTTTTGGTTACATCTTTTCCCCTGGAGTAGCCATTTTTTTAAATCTCTTGCTGTGTGCCAGGCACGGTGTTAAGCATTCACACTCAGGTGCCCACCTGACCCCATAGCAGCCCATGGAGACAGTCAGCATTATCTCCACTTTCCAGATGAAGAGACTGAGGTTCCAAGAGATTAAGCAGCTGTTGCAAGGTCAGTCAGCTAGTAAGTGGTGGAGCTAGAATTCAAACCCAGATCTTTCTGACTCCAAAGCCTATGGTCTGCAGTGTGACCCCATATAGCTTTTAAAAGTAATACTTGACCCTTCTTACAGCATTCTGTGGGACCCTCACTGAACTCCTTCTGGAGCCAATCTTGTCTGGATTTTTGATAAAAAAAGTCCACCCCTTTGGACAATACCACCTCATACAACCTTGGTATATGGAAGTCACATGTTGATGCTCCCTTTCTTCTGATTTCCTCATCACCCTGATCCAGGGACTATTTCTAAGTAAGTCCTGGTTGTTTTAGTTTGCTTAGGCCAAACTATATGGATGTCTTCTTTTATCCTATAGAGTCATTTTTTTTTTCCTTGTTGAACTTCTCCTGTAAGTGAAATAGGAATAAGTTTTTCCTAAACTTAAAAATTCAGGAAGTTTTGAATGGACATTAAAATATTGCTGTCTGTTGTTAATTAGCAAAGTCCATCCAAGAGTACATTTTGACAAACCAAAATGTGTGGGAATTTTCCACGGCACCGCTGTCACAAGATATGAGGAAGATGACCATGTCTCTGGGAGCACTTTTCCATCTCTGCAGATTGAAAGAAAATTTAAGAACCCAAGAGGGTCTTGATGGCAATGAAAGCTCTATATGTTAAAATACACCGTCTGGAATTTCTTTGGTGAGGGAAACCAGATTTGAGGATCAACTTCATTTCTCTTAGGTATCTTATTTCCTTAGCAACAATACTGTTTCACCTGGTAGAATTTGGTCCTAGAACTTTCTGATGATGACGATAACTAACGCTGCTATTCTCTAGAGCTGAGATGTAAAATCAAGTGTGGCAATTTGGACCATTTTTTTCCCTGACAGTGCTGACAAAAAGCTAGTTTAATTTCACAAAATAAACCCACTGAAATTCAGCCACTTCTGAAATGAGAGAGAGGGTGTCATTTTTATGTGCTCTATGAATGTCCTCTGGAGAAGGTGCAAAAGAATAAATGTTGGCATAAGGCATTTGACATCTTAGTTAACAGTCAAGATATTTAAGAAAATACAGGGACAAATGGAAACAATAAATTTTTAATGATAATAAAAATTTAAACAATAAATTTTTATGAATTCAGATATCTGGTATATGTCCTTCTGCTTCAAAATGGGTAACAAGTGAAATAGTGTCAGGTTGTATCAGTGGAGTAATTCTATTTTTAGAAAGTTCAAATGCTAAGCTTAAACTGAATTATAACTTGACTGAAATATTTCATGAATGAGTTGGTTCATAAATGCTGATAATATTTTTAGTAAATGCCAATTGCCTTGAATTCATTAACCAACTATCTGAGTGGTCCTGTACATATTTTTAAATTAAATTTATTTAGTTTGCTAATATAGGAAAGATTATTTTCAGTGGGGTTTTCCCTAATGAAATAGAGTAGTAAGGAAAATAAGTTGCATAGCAATTAGAAATTATTTGTTGAATTCTGAAGTTTGGAAACATAATCAATTTTTTTTTTTTTTTTTTTTTTTTTTTTTTTTTTTGGTCAACGAGTTCTGTATCCCTAAACTCTTACTAGATCTCAGAGTATTTTGCAGAGAGGTGTTGCTTTTTCCCAAGGAGTATATTTATTATTTCGAAAACATAATATAGCTTTCTTGGAAGTAGCCCTACTAGATGGCTTCCCTGTTATACACAATCTCAGGTTATTTTGAGTTTATTGAAATGAAAGTTCATTTCATTGTTATTCATGTAATGTCTGTGCTAGACCCTGAGAAAGATACAAAGTTAATTCTCATCCCTTACTTCCAAAGAGATACCATCTGGTAGGAATCCTTTTTTTTTTTTTTTTTAATAGATCTTTATTGGAATATAATTGCTTCACAATACTGTGTTAGTTTCTGTTGTACACCAGAGTGAATCAGCCATATGCATGCATATGTCCCCATATCCCCTCCCTCTTGAGCCTCCCTCGCATCCTCCCTAGCCCACCCCTCTAGGTCATCACAAAGCACCGAGCTGATCTCCCTGTGCTATGCTGCTTCTTCCCACTAGCTAACTATTTTACAATTGGTAGTGTATATATGTCGATGCTACTCTCACTTCGCCCCAACTTCCCCCTCCCACCCGGTGTCCTCAAGTCCATTCTCTATGTCTACATCTTTATTCCTGCCCTGCAACTAGGTTCATCAGTACCATTTTTTTAATAAGATTCCACATATATGTGTTAGAATATGGTATTTGTTTTTCTCTTTCTGACTTACTTCACTCTGTATGACAGACTCTAGGTCCATCCACCTCACTACAAATAACTCAATTTCGTTTCTTTTATATGGCTGAGTAATATTCCATTGTGTATATGTGCCACATCTTTATCCATTCATCTCTCGATGGACATTTAGGTTTGGTTCCACGTACTGACTATTGTAAATAGTGCTGCAATGAACACTGTGGTACATGTCTCTTTTTGAATTATTATTATTATTTTTTTTTTAAACATCTTTATTGAAGTATAATTGCTTTACAATGGTGTGCTAGCTTCTGCTTTACAACAAAGTGAATCAGTTACACAAATACATATGTTGCCATATCTCTTCCCTCTTGCATCTCCCTCCCTCCCACCCTCCCTATCCCACCCCTCTAGGTGGTCACAAAGCACCGAGCTGATCTCCCTGTGCTATGCGGCTGCTTCCCACTAGTTATCTATTTTACATTTGGTAGTGTATATATGTCCATGACACTCTCTCACCCTGTCACATCTCACCCCTCCCCCTCCCCATATCCTCAAGTCCATTCTCTAGTAGGTCTGTGTCTTTATTCCCATCTTGCCACTAGGTTCTTCATGACCTCTTTTTTTTTTTTTTTTTTCCCTTAGATTCCATATATATGTGTTAGCATACTGTATTTGTTTTTCTCTTTCTGACTTACTTCACTCTGTATGACAGACTCTAACTCCATCCACCTCATTACAAACACCTCCATTTCATTTCTTTTTATGGCTGAGTAATATTCCATTGTATATATGTGCCACATCTTCTTTATCCATTCATCCGATGATGGACACCTAGGTTGCTTCCATGTCCTGGCTATTGTAAACAGAGCTGCAATGAATATTTTGGTACATGACTCTTTCTGAATTATGGTTTTCTCAGGGAATATGCCCAGTAGTGGGATTGCTGGGTCATATGGTAGTTCTATTTTTAGTTTTTTAAGGAACCTCCATACTGTTCTCCATAGTGGCTGTATCAATTTACATTCCCACCAACAGTGCAAGAGTGTTCCCTTTTCTCCACACCCTCTCCAGCATTTATTGTTTCTAGATTTTTTGATGATGGCCATTCTGACCGGTGTGAGATGATACCTCATTGTAGTTTTGATTTGCATTTCTCTAATGATTAATGATGTTGAGCATTCTTTCATGTGTCTGTTGGCAATCTGTATATCTTCTTTGGAGAAATGTCTATTTAGGTCTTCTGCCCATTTTTGGATTGGGTTGTTTGTTTTTTTGTTATTGAGCTGCATGAGCTGCTTGTAAATCTTGGAGATTAATCCTTTGTCCGTTGCTTCATTTGCAAATATTTTCTCCCATTCTGAGGGTTGTCTTTTGGTCTTGTTTATGGTTTCCTTTGCTGTGCAAAAGCTTTTAAGTTTCATTAGGTCCCATTTGTTTATTTGTGTTTTTATTTCCATTTCTCTAGGACCTGGGTCAAAAAGAATCTTGCTGTGACTTATGTCATACAGTGTTCTGCCTATGTTTTCCTCTAAGAGTTTGATAGTGTCTGGCCTTACACTTAGGTCTTTAATCCATTTTGAGTTTATTTTTGTGTATGGTGTTAGGGAGTGTTCTAATTTCATACTTTTACATGTACCTGTCCAATTTTCCCAGCACCACTTGTTGAAGAGGCTGTCTTTTCTCCACTGTATATGCTTGCCTCCTTTATCAAAGATAAGGTGACCATATGTGCGTGGGCTTATCTCTAGGCTTTCTATCCTGTTCCATTGATCTATATTTCTGTTTTTGTGCCAGTACCAAACTGTCTTGATTACTGTAGCTTTCTAATATAGTCTGAAGTCAGGGAGCCTGATTCCTCCAGCTCCATTTTTCGTTCTCAAGATTGCTTTGGCTATTCGGGGTCTTTTGTGTTTCCATACAAATTGTGAAATTTTTTGTTCTAGTTCTGTGAAAAATGCCAGTGGTAGTTTGATAGGGATTGCATTGAATCTGTAGATTGCTTTGGGTAGCAGAGTCATTTTCACAATGTTGATTCTTCCAATCCAAGAACATGGTATATCTCTCCATCTATTTGTATCATCTTTAATTTCTTTCATCAGTGTCCTATAATTTTCTGCATACAGGTCTTTTGTCTCCTTAGGTAGGTTTATTCCTAGGTATTTTATTCTTTTTGTTGCAATGGTAAACGGGAGTGTTTTCTTAATTTCACTTTCAGATTTTTCATCATTAGTATACAGGAATGCAAGAGATTTCTGTGCATTAATTTTGTATCCTGCTACTTTACCAAATTCATTGATTAGCTCTAGTAGTTTTCTGGTAGCATCTTTTGGATTCTCTATGTATAGTATCATGTCATCTGCAAACAGTGACAGCTTTACTTCTTCTTTTCCGATTTGGATTCCTTTTATTTCTTTTTCGTCTCTGATTGTTGTGGCTAACACTTCCAAAACTATGTTGAATAATAGTGGTGAGAGTGGGCAACCTTGTCTTGTTCCTGATCTTAGTGGAAATGGTTTCAGTTTTTCACCATTGAGGACAATGTTGGCTGTGGGTTTGTCATATACGGCCTTTATTATGTTGAGGAAAGTTCCCTCTATGCCTACTTTCTGCAGGACTTTTATCATAAATGGGTGTTGAATTTTGTCGAAAGCTTTCTCTGCATCTATTGAGATGATCATATGGTTTTTCTCCTTCAATTTGTTAATATGATGTATCACGTTGATTGATTTGCGTATATTGAAGAATCCTTGCATTCCTGGAATAAACCCCACTTGATCATGGTGTATGATCCTTTTAATGTGCTGTTGGATTCTGTTTGCTAGTATTTTGTTGAGGATTTTTGCATCTATGTTCATCAGTGATATTGGCCTGTAGTTTTCTTTCTTTGTGACATCTTTGCCTGGTTTTGGTATCAGGGTGATGGTGGCCTTGTAGAATGAGTTGGGGAGTGTTCCTCCCTCTGCAATATTTTGGAAGAGTTTGAGAAGGATAGGTGTTAGCTCTTCTCTAAATGTTTGATAGAATTCGCCTGTGAAGCCATCTGGTCCTGGGCTTTTGTGTGTTGGAAGATTTTTAATCACAGTTTCAATTTCAGTGCTTGTGATTGGTCTGTTCATATTTTCTATTTCTTCCTGGTTCAGTCTCGGCAGGTTGTGCATTTCTAAGAATCTGTCCATTTCTTCCAGGTTGTCCATTTTATTAGCATAGAGTTGCTTGTAGTAATCTCTTATGATCGTTTGTATTTCTGCAGTGTCAGTGGTTACTTCTCCTTTTTCATTTCGAATTCTATTAATTTGAGTCTTCTCCTTTTTTCTCTTGATGAGTCTGGCTAATGGTTTATCAATTTTGTTTATCTTCTCAAAGAACCAGCTTTTAGTTTCATTGATTTTTGCTATTGTTTCCTTCATTTCTTTTTCATTTATTTCTGATCTGATCTTTATGATTTCTTTCCTTCTGCTAGCTTTGGGGTTTTTTTGTTCTTCTTTCTCTAATTGCTTTAGGTGCAAGGTTAGGTTGTTTATTCGAGATGTTTCCTGTTTCTTGATGTAGGCTTGTATTGCTATAAACTTCCCTCTTAGAACTGCTTTTGCTGCATCCCATAGGTTTTGGATCGTCGTGTCTCCATTGTCATTTGTTTCTAGGTATTTTTTGATTTCCCCTTTGATTTCTTCAGTGATCACTTCGTTATTAAGTAGTGTATTGTGTAGCCTCCATGTGTTTGTATTTTTTACAGATCTTTTCCTGTAATTGATATCTAGTCTCATAGCGTTGTGGTCGGAAAAGATACTTGATACGATTTCAATTTTTTTAAATTTACCAAGGCTTGATTTGTGACCCAAGATATGATCTATCCTGGAGAATGTTCCATGAGCACTTGAGAAAAATGTGTATTCTGTTGTTTTGGGGTAGAATGTCCTATAAATATCAATTAAGTCCATCTTGTTTAATGTATCATTTAAAGCTTGTGTTTCCTTATTTATTTTCATTTTGGATGATCTGTCCATTGGTGAAAGTGGGGTGTTAAAGTCCCCTACTATGATTGTGTTACTGTTGATTTCCCCTTTTATGGCTGTTAGTATTTGCCTTATGTATTGAGGTGCTCCTATGTTGGGTGCATAAATATTTACAATTGTTATACCTTCCTCTTGGATCGATCCCTTGATCATTATATAGTGTCCGTCTTTGTCTCTTGTAATTGTCTTTATTTTAAAGTCTATTTTGTCTGATATGAGAATTGCTACTCCAGCTTTCTTTTGATTTCCATTTGCATGGAATATCTTCTTCCATCCCCTCACTTTCAGTCTGTATGTGTCTCTAGGTCTGAAGTGGGTCTCTTGTAGACAGCATATATATGGGTCTTGTTTTTGTATCCATTCAGCCAGTCTGTGTCTTTTGGTGGGAGCATTTAATCCATTTACATTTAAGGTAATTATCGATATGTATGTTCCTATTCCCATTTTCTTAAATGTTTTGGGTTTGTTATTGTAGGTGTTTTCCTTCTCTTGTGTTTCTTGCCTAGAGAAGTTCCTTTAGCATTTGTTGTAAAGCTGGTTTGGTGGTGCTGAACTCTCTCAGCTTTTGCTTGTCTGTAAAGGTTTTAATTTCTCCATCAAATCTGAATGAGATCCTTGCTGGGTAGAGTAATCTTGGTTGTAGGTTTTTCTCCTTCATCACTTTAAGTATATCCTGCCACTCCCTTCTGGCTTGCAGAGTTTCTGCTGAAAGATCAGCTGTTAACCTTATGGGGATGCCCTTGTGTGTTATTTGTTGTTTTTCCCTTGCTGCTTTTAATATGTTTTCTTTATATTTAATTTTTGATAGTTTGATTAATATGTGTCTTGGTGTGTTTCTCCTTGGATTTATCCTGTATGGGACTCTCTGTGCTTCCAGGACTTGATTAACTATTTCCTTTCCCATATTAGGGAAGTTTTCAACTATAATCTCTTCAAATATTTTCTCAGTCCCTTTCTTTTTCTCTTCTTCTTCTGGGACCCCTATAATTCGAATGTTGGTGCGTTTAATGTTGTCCCAGAGGTCTCTGAGACTGTCCTCAGTTCTTTTCATTCTTTTTTCTTTATTCTGCTCTGCAGTAGTTATTTCCACCATTTTATCTTCCAGGTCACTTATCCGTTCTTCTGCCTCAGTTATTCTGCTATTGATCCCATCTAGAGTATTTTTAATTTCATTTATTGTGCTTGTCATCGTTTCTTGGTTCCTCTTTAGTTCTTCTACATCCTTGTTAAATGTTTCTTGCATTTTGTCTATTCTATTTCCAAGACTTTGGATCATCCTTACTATCATTATTCTGAATTCTTTTTCAGGTAGACTACCTATTTCCTCTTCATTTGTTAGGTCTGGTGTGTTTTGACCCTGCTCCTTCATCTGCTGTGTGTTTTTCTGTCTTCTCATTTTGCTTATCTTACTGTGTTTGGGGTCTCCTTTTCACAGGCTGCAGGTTCGTAGTTCCCGTTGTTTTTGGTATCTGTCCCCAGTGGCTAAGGTTGGTTCAGTGGGTTGTGTAGGTTTCCTGGTGGAGGGAACTAGTGCCTGTGTTCTGGTGGATGAGGCTGGATGTTGTCTTTCTGGTGGGTTCATCCACGTCTGGTGGTGTGTTTTGGGGTGTCTGTGGCCTTATTATGATTTTAGGCAGCCTCTCTGTTAATGGATGGGGCTGTGTTCCTCTCTTGCTAGTTGTTTGGCATAGGGTGTCCAGCACTGTAGCTTGCTGGTCGTTGAGTGAAGCTGGGTCTTGATGTTGAGATGGAGATCTGTGAGAGATTTTCGCCGTTTGGTATTACGTGGAGCTGGGAGGTCTCTTGTGGACCAGTGTCCTGAAGTTGGCTCTCCCACCTCAGAGGCACAGCCCTGATGCCTGGCTGGAGCACCAAGAGCCTTTCATCCACACGGCTCAGAATAAAAGGGAGAAAAAATGGAAAGAAAGAAAAAAAGAGGATAAAATAAAATAAAATAAAGCAATTATAATAAAAAATAAGAAAAAAATTATTAAGAGTAAATTTATTAAGAAAAAAAATTTTTTTTAATTTTAAAAAATAGATTTATTAATTTTTTATACTAAAAATAAGAAAAAAATTATTTAGAAAAAATTTATTAAGAAAAAAAATTTTTTAATTTTTTAAAATAAAAAATATGAAAAAACTTATTAAAAATTTTTTTAAAAATAGAAAATAAGGAAAAAATTATTAAGAAAACATTTATTAGGGAAAAAAAAAATTTTTAAGCCAAAAAAAAAAAAAAAAAAAAAAACGGACGGACCTAACCCTAGGACTAACGGTGAGAGCAAAGCTATACAGACAAAATCTCACCCAGAAGCATACACATCTACACTCACAAAAAAAAAGGAAAAGGGGAAAAGTTAATATATCCTGCTCCCAAAGTCCATCTCCTAAATTTGGGATGATTCCTTGTCTATTCAGGTATTCAACAGATGCAGGCACATCAAGTTGTTTGTGGAGCTTTAATCCGCTGCTTCTGAGGCTGCTGGGAGAGATTTCCCTTTCTCTTCTTTGTTCGTACAGCTCCCGGGGTTCAGCTTTGGATTTGGACCCGCCTCTGCATGTAGGTCCCCTGAGGGCGTCTGCTCCCCGCCCAGACAGAACGGGGTTAAAGGAGCAGCTGATTCGGGGGCTCTGGCTCAGTCAGGCCGGGGGGAGGGAGCGGTACGGAGGAGGCGGGGCGAGCCTGCGGCGGCAGAAGCCGGTGTGACGTTGCAGCAGCCTGAGGCGCGCCGTGCGCTCTCCCGGGGAAGTTGTCCCCGGATTACGGGAGCCTGGCCGTGGCGGGCTGCACAGGCTCCCGGGAGGGGCGGTGTGGAGAATGACCTGTGCTCGCCCACAGGCTGTTTGGTGGTGGCAGCAGCAGCCTTAGCGTCTCATGCCCGTCTCTGGGGTCCGCGCTGATAGCCGCGGCTCGCGCCCGTCTCTGGAGTTCGTTTAAGTGGCGCTCTGAATCCCCTCTCCTTGCACGCCGCGAAACAAAGAGGCAAGAAAAAGTCTCCCGCCTCTTCGGCAGCTGCAGACTTTTTCTCGTGCACCCTCCCGGCTAGTTGTGGTGCGCTAGACCCTTCAGGCTGTGTTCACGCAGCCAACCCCAGTCCTCTCCCTGGGATCCGACCGAAGCCCGCGCCTCAGCTCCCAGCCCCCGCCCGCCCCGGCGGGTGAGCAGACAAGCCTCTCGGGCTGGTGAGTGCTGCTCGGCGCCGAGCCTCTGTGCGGGAATCTCTCCGTTTTTCCCTCTGTGTCCCTGTTGCTGTGGGATCCGCGCTGATAGCCGCGGCTCGCGCCCGTCTCTGGAGCTCGTTTAGGCGGCGCTCTGAATCCCCTCTCCTTG
Organism: Eubalaena glacialis; assembly: GCF_028564815.1. NCBI lineage: Eukaryota > Metazoa > Chordata > Mammalia > Artiodactyla > Balaenidae > Eubalaena > Eubalaena glacialis. The sequence continues at coordinate 62,737,397 of NC_083718.1, forward strand.
CGCGCCGCGAAACAAAGAGGCAAGAAAAATTCTCTTGCCTCTTTGGCAGCTGCAGTCTTTTTCCCGGACTCCCTCCCGGCTAGCACCGAAGCCCGAGCCTCAGCTCCCAGCCCCCGCCCGCCCCGGCGGCTGAGCAGACAAGCCTCTCGGGCTGGTGAGTGCTGGTCGGCACCGCTCCTCTGTGCGGGAATCTTCGCTTTGCCCTCCGCACCACTGTGGCTGCGCTCTCCTCCGTGGCTCCGAAGCTTCCCCCCTCTGCTACCCGCAGTCTCTGCCCACGAAGGGGCTTCCTAGTGTGTGGAAACCTTTCCTCCTTCACAGCTCCCTCCCACTGGTGCAGGTCCCGTCCCTATTCTTTTGTCTCTGTTATTTCTTTTTTCTTTTGCCCTACCCAAGTACGTGGGGATTTTCTTGCCTTTTGGGAGGTCTGACGTCTTCTGCCAGTGTTCAGTGGGTGTTCTGTAGGAGCAGTTCCACGTGTAGATGTATTTCTCATGTATCTGTGGGGAGGAAGGTGATCTCCGCGTCTTACTCTTCCGCCATCTTGCCCCTCCCTCTTGAATTATTTTTGAATAGTACTATTTGCCTTTTACAATGAATGTTACATGCCAAATCTTCGTTTTATTCTAACAATTGTATGAAACAGGGTAGATGAAAAAGCTGGGCATAGAGAGTTGCAGAATCTTTTAAATATACAATAGCTAGTTGGTAGGAGAACAAGTACTAGATCCAGAGTCTTCTGATCCCGAAATCAGAGAACATCGGAAGTCTGAAAGATAAGCTCTAGTCCTGGTTGACCAGTTACTAGCTGTGCAGCCCTGGGTCAATCACTACCTCTGGGCCCTCAGTTTTCCCAGCTGTATAATAATGGAGTTGAAGTAGTTGGTCTGTAATGGTCCTTCTAGTTCTAAAGTACCAAGATTATTTTCCCTGAAAAAGGTAATGTGACAAAGTGGAAGAAAGACTACACTGTTTAGAGGCATAATTTCCTCAACTTTCTCTTCCTAGGTTGATATTCATTTGCTTCTTTCTGTGAATCCAGATAGAACTGAGTTTTTCTAAAGATGTGTCTTTTCTCCTTTCTTCCTATTCACTTCATTATAGGTCAGTGCTTTTGGCATCTTCTTTAACAGCTCACTGCTGTGGTTCCCATTTCTAGGACCTCTTTTTCAGAAGTCTGTTTGGCTCCTTTGAACATATTAAAGCTCTTTGCACTGGAAAACTCTGAATTCTCAGCAGCAGCAGCAGCACTTGCTCTCTAAGGACTCATTGTAAGGAGTTCATGTCACTTCCACATCATCTTCCATGACCTCATTAAGACTGTCTAGTTGTACAAACCATGCAGTGTTGGGAATTTGAGGCATATCAAGTTCAAGACTAAGGAAATCAGGTCCACTCTCAAATTAGACTTCTTTCCACACACTGTTCATATCACTTCCCACCATCACTTTTCAATATTTTTCTTAACCTGTTAGTAGAACTGTGCCAAAATCCCTGACACATGCCACCCTCAGCTTCTGTATTGTTGATGAGCTATGAAATCGGTGTTACATTCAGTCCATCTTGGATACACAATTACTTCTTGCTTCATTGGATGCTGTATGGATATGTATTGAGTAGAAGAAACTTAAAATTTGCTGCCAAATACTCAAAGTTTATTGAGTGACAAGGGGCATTGTTCAGGAATAGTAATGCTTTCTTTGAAAGATCATTATTCTCACAATACCTATTAACAGCTAAGCAATAATCACAAATCAACCACTTACTGAATGTCTCAAATAACCCCTGTTGGTCTATTTGAATACCATAATACCAGCAAGTTTGATTTGCAGTTAGCCGATTAGTATTGGATAGTTTTCTGTGTGATGAACAAGCTGGAGTTTTAATTTTAAATTCCCTGTTGAGTCTCCTCTAAGCAAGAGAGTGAGGTGGTCTATGCGGCTGCCTTAAAGCCAGACAGTCTTTTTTTTTTTTTTATGTGCAATAAACATAGAGGAAGGTATCTGTTTCCATGGTAGACTGATTCCATCCACATTAAAAGCAAATTGCAGAGAGCGTTCACCAATTTCTATTATGAAATTGAGAAGTTCAGGGAATTTCTCTACTGCTGCCTGGTCTGTATTTATTCTCTATGCCAAATTTTGGTGTTAGACAATTGTTTGTAACATTCAAGTCAGTTAAATTAACCATGTCTGGCATTTAAAATTCCTTTGGTTGTACTCTTATTATCACATAAGCTGAGTGCCTTGTTTATTAATGCTCAGAGGCAGTGAGTGTAGTAGAAAGGGCACTGAGACAATCTGTCCAAGCATGACAATGGGGTGTATGTGACGGTGATGGTGGTGGCGGGTGGCGTGTATATGTGTGTGTGTGTACGCATGTACACACATAGGTAGAGAGATTTAAGGGGGTACTTATGTATCAAGCAAACAAGATCTTATAAGAATCCCACTGAAAATATCACATATTGACTTGGATGTGTTCCCAGCCTGGCTGGAACGTATTATATGCCCCAATGAGAAAGTCTTCTGGCTGCACTGAGTTCTTGGACTCCTTCTCCTGGGAGACTGTTTCTGATGAGTCAGGTTGATTCCACTTGATAGTCACCTTCATGAACCAGGTCAGAAACCATTGCTTTAGTGAAGCATTCCCTGACATTTCCAAACTCCAGGCCAAACTAATAGCTTTCTCTGTGCTTAGTGCATTTTACATACTTGCAATAAACATGATAGTGGGTGTTTACAAATCTGTCTCTCCGGCTATATTGTGACTTATTTTAGGGTAGCAATTTTGTTTTATACTTTTTAATACAAACAGCGTAGCAAGTGAGGAAGAATCCGAACTTCCAAGCCAGACTTGGTTTCAAATCAATTTCACTACTACACCTAGTCTAGAATAAAGTACTCAAAGCTTAGCCTGAGTTATTTTATATGGAAAATAAATATGGTGATGTCTAATTCCATAAGGCTTTTTGAGAAGTGCAAAAAGGCCCTTATATTTCATTTCTTTGTATCTTACCTAAAGCCTAGTGCCTACCAGAAACATAAGGATCATTCAATATTCTCATGTCCTTTGACCTAGAATATCCTAGTAACCTAAAGTCCATCCTTCTTCTTCCAAAGGAAGTGGGCTCCTTCTCAATAATGGCAGCCTGACAAAGACATGGGATACCTTGGTGATGGCCAGGCTTTATCATTGAGGATATTTATGGAGACCATGGTTAGGGAGTCAACTATTCAGGAAACTATAAAAAAAGATGTCATCTCTATGTAGAAGGTTAATTCAGACGACCTCCTTCATTCAAGAGATAGTTTTTCAGTACTTACTATATGCCTGCCAGCTGGGCCGGATACTATGAAGATTACAATCTAGTGGATGGCAAAGATTTTTAAATTAAATAAATAAAAAATTACAACTAAATAAAGTAACTGTAATGAAGGCAAGAAATAAAAGCTGAGATCCTGAGTTTCTTTCCAAATGTAAACTACATGATTTAATGTTTAAATTTCCAGGAAAGTAGAAAATTGATCCACAAATTGCAGATGGAAATTTCAAGGTCATTTGTAAATTTTTTCAACCCTACTTATTAAATCTTGTGTTCCCTTTCTTCCTGATTGGCCCATTTAGTCAGGTTCTTCTCCTGGTAGCCCAGTCAGCATTCCTGTGTCCATGGAGATGGAGTTTTCTTTACCTAGAAGCTTTTCCATCCCACTACTTAAAATACTGTTAATAATCCTGCCCAGTTTCCAGTATTATAAAATAAGCTGGTGAGACTAAATAATCTTTAAGATTTCTTAGCTCTAAAATATTTTGATTCCTTTAACCCTGCTAGTGAAGGAGGAGGGCAGAATGTGCTCCCTATATTTTTACTTCTAAATTTTATTTTCTGTGCTTGGTTACCGTGATGAACTGTTTTTAGCTATACCTGGTATCAGAGCTCCAAACAGAAGAAGCTGGAATGTAGGGCATGCATTACATGAAAAGTAAAATGTTTTGAAAGGGCTTTGAAGTGTTGAATAGGGATATTGTATTAAGAACATTCCACCAAATGGAAGGAGCCTGGAAACTGGACAAACTGTGAATGTGTAGATGGTTATTACTAACCATCAGTCAAGTAGAGAACACAGCCTATGCGTACGGATCAATATGTCACGTGTCTTTATACATTGGGATGTACCAAGAATTTGTCAGCAGTTTTTATCTTGTATGTATTGCCTCCAAGGAGAAGAGTCAAATTGCCCATGTTATGTAGCCTAGAAGTTTTAGTTTTGTCTGCACCAATATGAATGAATCCATTTAAGATGTCTCATAGGAGAGAGGATGCTTCCATAAATGCAAATAGACATAAAATGGTGGGTTTGTTTGTTTGTAGATGAGTTGGGGGGCAGGGGGGCACAGAAGGAAAGATCCTCTATCTTTATAGTTCTTTTAAAAATCTTCTTTATCCTAATAGACAATCCACAAACTATAATAATCCAACATGCTCCATATCACCCAACAACATTTTACAATTAGAATGTGGGCAAATCACTCTGCCTCAGTTAACACTGATGTTAAAGAACAGCAGAGAGGCCTTAGGTAGGTATGACCACTAGTCAGTCAGCCATTTGAAGTATTACAGAGAGGTGTTATTTCTCAGAGATAAGGAACAAAGAAGTCTTAATATCCGGCTCAGTCAGGGCAGGAAATTGCCTACTTCCTGAGCCAGAGTGGTAGAGGCTGTGGATGGGAGCCAGATATTGGAGGGAGGAGGCATGTAAGCACTGGAGACCTCAGGATTTTATCGTCGGGCGCATGGACTTTGTATCAGAATGTCAAGAACTCATTTTGTCTTTAGCCCAGAAAGATGCTTGGCAAAGAATTAATTACACTAAAGCATTCTTATAAATGTCATGGCTGGACATTAATTTTCACAGAAGGTTATTCATTCTCAGATGTTTATGCTTTTCATTCCTGAACCTCCCCAGACTGTGGTATGTGACAACATTTTAATTTTAAAGACTATCAATTATCCTGCTAATTCTAAATTCTACTATAAAAGTGTAAAGTACCAGGTTGACCTTGCATCCCTTGCCCTAATTACATACATGTGTTTTTATAGACCTTCTATCTAACCTCAACACCAACAAACTAGTTTACAAAGCACTTAACCTCTCCAGCTTTTTTTGTCCTCATTTGTAAATCAAGAGTGTTGAACTAGATGATCTCACATTTGTTTGGGTTCTAAAGAAAAGTGGCAGAAATTCCATGGGTGTAAGTCTGTATGGTGGAAAAAGGAAATTTGGGGGATCCTGGGTACTTGAGTCCAAACCTCTGCATGTCCAATTATTAGATGTGTGACACAGGGAACATTCTCTAATCTCCTCAATCTAGTTTCAACATTTGTAACTGGAATAATACCTGAGTTATATGGTTGTTTTACAATTAAGTGACATGGGGCATTAAAGTGTCTGGCAGACACGTGTTTAGTAGCTGTTTCTTTTCCCTTCCTTCCCTTCTTTCAGCATTATGTAGACAATAGATTTTACTAACTTTTATTAGAAAAAAATCCAGGTTCAGATGGTAATGTTGAAAGAAAAGAAGATAAAGACTAACTTACAGGAGGATCTAAAGATGGATTGAATTTTGACAAGCAAAAATAAGGATGTAGGACATTCTACCCAAGGAAGAATGTAATCAAATATATGATGGCTCTAATTAAAAGGTGTATGTGGAGAATAAGTCTCCTGATGCTATTGAAATGTAGACTCTATTGGCCAGGGTTAAGATATATGTTTTATGTTTCTATCTCTTGACCTATAAATTAATTTTTACTCAATTGTTTGTATATCGCACACAATATTCTCTGTTTTTTTCTTTTAAAAACATACTTTGGAGATCATCTTATCTGTACATAAAGCTCCTTCTTTTTCTTTATTTACTATTTATAATATACCATTATGTGTATATACTACAATTTATATAAACAGTACTCTAGTGGTGCATATTTAGGTGGTTACCATATTTTGCTTTTATAAACAAGGTTGCAGTGAATAATCTTGTATACGCGTCACTTTACCACATGTGTAAGTAAATCTGTAGGATAGAGTCCTAAGTGTGGATCTGCTGTATTTGTAATTTTGATAAGTCTGGTCAAATGCCCCGCAAACATGTTTTATTGATTTCAATGTACATAGTCTATGTATGAGACTGTTTCCCTGAACTCTAGTCGATACAGAGTTAATCATAGTTTCTGAATTTGGCCAAAATCTTATAGATTAAAAAAAAATGCTAATTTAATGTACTTCGAAGTAGCATTTCTTGAACATCTTTTTATGTATTTAAGATTTGTCTGTATCTCCTTTCTGTGATCTATCTGTTCATAGTCTCTAATCATTAGGCTGCTGGATTATTGGGATTTTCCCTATCGATTAGTGGAAATTCTTTATATATTAGAGAAATTAGCTTTTTCTTTATTATGCAGACATTTTCTCTCAATTTTGTGTTTGATTTTGATTATTGTGATTCTTACCACACAAACTGTTTAAAAATTTTTTTATATAGTGAAGTTTATCAGTTTTTTATGGCTTTTGGATTTTGTTTATACTTAGAAAAACTTTTCTCACTTGAGAGAATTTTTTTTTCATGGTTTCATCTATTTTATTGTTTCATTTCTTACACTTAAATCTTTGATCAATTTCAAATTTATTGTGGGGAGAGAGATGAATCCAAGTTTATTTTTTTAAGGTGGCTACCCAGCTTTCCCATCACAGACTATTATATAATCCATATTTTCAATGCCATTTGAATTGTTTCCTGTATTTTACTATATAACTATATGCATTTGGATCGATCTCTGGATTTTCTTGTCTGTTTCATAGGTTTTTCTGTCTATTTATGTGCAAGTAGCAAATTTTAAATTTATATTAGTTTTATAATATGTATCAAAACCTGGCAAAAATGGTTTCTTTCTCTTGCTTTAGTTTTTCAGAAAATGTATGACTATTTTTACTTGCTTATTTTTCTGGATGAATTTTAGAGTCAATGAGGTGTCCCACACCTACCCTCTAAAACAAATACATCAAATTTATAAATTAATTTAGGTGACATTGACTTTTAAAGTATTTTTTGATATTCCTTTCCAAGCACATTCTATACTTTTCCTTATGTTCAAGTGTGTATGTGTGCAGGTGTGTGTATGTCTATGTATGTGTGTGTATGTCTATGTATGTGTGTGTATATTTTGTTATTCTCAAGAGAAGATTAAATTTTTCTTCATATTGATCTGATTTCTCATTAAGTGTATTCCTAAATTTTGTTGTTGTTATTGCTTTTGTAAATCTTTTTCTCCTGTAGATCATCCAACTGGGTATTGTTTATAGTATAAGGACTGTGATTATTCATTAATCTTTTACCAAACCACCTTATAAAGTTCTCTTATTGATGTAATACTTCTTAAAATTGATTTCTTTGTTTTCTCCAGGTATACAATCATATCATCTGCATGATGGTAATTTTGCCTCCTTTTTTTTAGACCCTAGTTTATTTTTCTTTTTGAATTGTGTTGGCTAATACCTCCAGGATAATGTTAAATGAAGGTAATGGTAATAAACATTTATGTTTCATCCTTGACTTTAGTAGAAATTTTTTCTCTGGAACAATTTAAATATCATTGGAATGACCAATTTTTTGAAGATTTGGCAGAAGTAGCCCGTAAGTCAGATGATGATTGAGATGTACACTTCTTTGCATTATAAAGTATGATTATCATTCCCTTCTTATTAAGAGTTTTAAAAATCAAGAACATGTAAATAGAGAACAAAGGGAAGAAAATAGATCATGTAGTGTAATGTTTTTTAATAGAGGCAATAAAAACAGAAAGCATGACAAAAATGACAGAATTAAGACCCAACAAGACTGGCCTCCATATATGTAAGTGGGTAACTCACCTATTAAAAAAATCATTTTTGATCATAATAAAAAATTCAACTCTATGTTTTATATAAAAATTATGCCTTGGAAGAGTTGAAATGAAAAAACCCTCAGATCTCTTTTAAACTGATAAAAAAGATGCTTAACCTGACCCATACAAGGGAAACCTACAAATCACTATATTAAGCTACACCTTTTCACCTACCAGATTGGCAAAAATCATAAAGTTTAACGTCATAGTGTGTTGGTGAGGATGAGTGAGACAGGCACTCTTATACATAATTAGTAAGTGTGTACATTGTTAAACCTCTCTGGAGGACAATATGGTGATAGCTATCAAAATTATAAATTCATATAGCCTTTGTTTTCACATGTTTACTCGTAGAAATTTACCCTATGAGCACACTGAAATGTGTGTCTCTATAAGGATATTTGTTTCAGTATTGTTTATAATAGCAAGAGTTTTGAAACAGCCTAAATGTTTAATGATATGGGTCTGATTAAATAAGTTATGCATGATTACATTATGGAATAATATGAATTCCTTAAAAAGAATAAGGTATAGATAAAGCATTATCTCTGAAATATGTTTTTAAGTTTAAAAAGCAAGGACAGCACATTATATTGGGTTGGCCAAAAGGTTTGTTCAGTTTTTTCTGTAAGATGGCTCCGGTAGCCCTTAATTGTCTTTAACTTCATTCGAAACAATTTTGTTAGATTGTATTGCGACAGCTGTCATACCAGCGTGCATTTTTTAAAAAACTTATCAAAATTGGTGAATTTTTGTGTAGCCATTTTTAATATTGAAGATGGAAGAAAAAGCGCAAAATTTTCAGCGTATTATGCTTTATTATTTCAAGAAAGGTAAAAATGCAACTGAAATGCAAAAAAAGGATTGTGCAGTGTATGGAGAAGGTGCTGTGACTGACGGAACGTGTCAAAAGTGGTTTGTGGGGGCTTCCCTGGTGGCGCAGTGGTTGAGAGTCTGCCTGCCGATGCAGGGGACACGGGTTCGAGCCCTGGTCTGGGAAGATCCCACATGCCGTGGAGCAACTAAGCCCGTGTGCCACAACTACTGAGCCTGCGCGTCTGGAGCTGTGCTCCGCAACGAGAGGCCGCGACAGTGAGAGGCCCGCGCACCGCGATGAAGAGTGGCCCCCGCTTGCCACAACTGGAGAAAGCCCTCACACAGAAACGAAGAACCAACACAGCCAAAAAAATAAATAAATAAATAAAATTTAAAAAAAAAAAATTAAAAAAAAAAAGTGGTTTGTGAAGTTTCATGCTGGAGATTTCTCACTGGGCAATGCTCCATGGTCGGGTAGATCAGTTGAAGTTGATAGCGATCAAACTGAGACTTTACTTGAGAACAATCAACGTTATACCACGCGGGAGATGGCCGACATACTCAAAATATCCAAATCAAGTGTTGAAAATCATTTGCACCAGCTTGGTTACTTTAATTGCTTTGATGTTTGGGTTTCACATAAGTTAAGCGAAGAAACCCTTCTTGACCATATTTCTGCAGGAGATTCTCTACTTAAACGTAATGAAAATGTTCTGTTTTTAAAACAAATTGTGACGGGCGATGAAAAGTGGATACTGTACAATAATGTGGAACGGAAGAGATCGTGGGGCAAGTGAAATGAACCACCACCAACCACACCAAAGTCTGGTCTTCATCCATAGAAGGTGATGTTGTGTATATGGTGGGATTGGAAGTGAGTCCTCCATTATGAGCTCCTTCCAGGAAACCAAACGATTAATTCCAACAAGTACTGCTCCCAGTTAGACCAACTGAAAGCAGCACTCGACAAAAAGTGTCCGGAATTAGTCAACAGAAAACGCATAATCTTCCATCAGGATAACACAAGACTACATGTTTCTTTGATGACCAGGCAAAAACTGTTACAGCTTGTCTGGGAAGTTCTGATTCATCTGCTGTATTCACCACACATTGCACCTTCGGATTTCCATTTATTTAGGTCTTTACAAAATTCTCTTAATGAAAAAAATTTAAATTCCCTGGAAGACTGTAAAAGGCACCTGGAACAGTTCTTTGCTCAAAAAGATGAAGAGTTTTGGGAAGACTGAATTATGAAGTTGCCTGAAAAATGGCAGAAGGTAGTGGAACAAAACGGTGAATATGTAGTTCAATAAAGTTCTTGGTGAAAATGAAAAATGTGTCTTTTATTTTTATTTAAAAACTGAAGGAACCTTTTGGCCAACCCAATAATTTAGTGTTAAAAATATATGAAAATATTATGTATGTCTACACGTACACATACACAGAGACTCGCACATGTACATATATATATATATATATATATATATATATATATATATATATATATACCTGTCTGTAGATACATAGATTATTTCTATAAGGACAAAGAAGAACTGTTCAGAGTAATTGCTTTTGTGGAGGAGAACTGGATGTCTGGGTAGAGAAGCAGAAGTAGAATGGAATGCAAGGAGCAACTGTAAGCATATAAATCAGTAAAACGTATTGATCATTCTAAATGAACATTTTCTGTTATAATAATTATTGGCTTTTTAAAGTAGATCTAAATATAGATAACACTAACTTCTTACTCTGTTTTTTTGTTTGTTTGTTTTGTTTTTGTTTTTTTGGCTGCACTGCATGGCATGTAGTATCTTAGTTCCCCAACCAGGGATCAAACCTGCGCCCCCTGCATTGGAAGCACAGAGTCTTAACCACTGGACCACCAGGGAAGTCCCTAACTTCTTACTCTGGTAAGAGGATTTTGGAAGAAATTAAAGAATACTAATCTCATTGTCTTCAGGGGAACAAATACAAATACTAATTCTTCATCCCTTTTTAAAAAGCAAAATATAAGTATTTTGGGTAAAATTTAAAGGGTAATGGCTAAAATAATAAAATATGTAGTAAGAGTAAAGGAAACATAAATATGATGTAGCTCATGAAAGTTAGGAGAGGAGAAAAAAAACTCGTGATAAATAGATAAAACAATGGCATAAAAAGTTCACCATATCTATAATATATAACTACAAAAAATGAACTCAATTCATCTGACAAGTCTTTTAATAATATACTATTTACAAAATAAAACCAAATGACATAAGTCTGAAAATAAAAGTGATAAAGGTACACCAGGAAAAAATTAACTGATTAACAGAGAACACAACTTTAACTGTACTTGTCTCAGATCAAAGAAAACTTAAGGTGGCACCTATTCCATATTTTCCAGACTTCTTTTAATAAATCATTCAATCTATTATCTCCAAGTTTATCCAAAGGCTCCTTAAACACCTTTTTACTTTTTAACCAGAAATGTATACTTGGAGAAAATTTTATGTCTTTTGATCTTTTATTAAAAAAACCTTCAAAATGTCGATACACAAGCCAATTTTCTCAAGTTAGTAGGGCATCCTATATACATTTAGTTCTTTGTTTTTTGTAAACCTAAGCCATTTACCAGTTTTCTTCCCTTTTTTGGATTAAAGAGAATCCTTGTTATTTTTTAAGAGCCCCTGTTCATATGCAAGCCTCCCCTCCTGCACCTTTCCCAGGCAGCCGCTCCTCTTTCCTGGTGCCTCTTACCACTTTGTTTTTACTGGAAAATGTTCACCCAGAATAAGAGGTGCAATGCGATGGAGGTTTTTCCTTTCAAGGTTAAGACAGTGTTTTCTGCTTAATTTATGTTTTGTTTTTTTGGTGATTTCCAGAATTAAATTGCCCTATAGCTTAAGGAAATAGTTTTCAGTAACACTTAGCTTCTTCCTCTGGCTGATGACAACTTAAATCTCTGGAACCCCAAGCAGTTAGGAAGTCCTGACTTATTTAGATAACTTCAAGTCAATTCCAATTTTGAGTGCCTATACTCTATAGAACTAGGCATTTGCAGCAACATGGATGGACCTAGAGATTCACTTACTAAGGGAAGTAAGCCAGACAGAGAAAGACAAATACCGTATGATATAGCTTATATGTGGAATCTAAACAACAAAAAAAGATACAAATGAAATTATATACAAAACAGAATAATACTAACAGACATAGAAAACCAATGTATGGTTACCAAAGGGGAAATGGGGGGAGCAATAAATTAGGAGTTTGGGATTAACCGATAAACACTACTATATATAAAATAGATAAACAACAAGGACCTACTGTACAGCACAGGGAACTATGTTCAACATTTTGTAATAACCTATAAGGGAAAAGAATCTGAGAAAATGTACATATGTATAACTGAATCATTTTGCTATACACCCGAAACTAACACAACATTGTAAATCAACTGTACTTCAATTTAAAAAAAAAAAAGTAAAAAAAAAAAAAAATAGGGGAAACTGAAATGCAAATAGTCAGTTGTGGGATTGTTGCTTTTTTCCTTCATTTAAAAAACCTGCAGCAAACTGGGAATATGGGGCTTTCACATTGTCTTCTCTTAGCTGACTAAATGAAGGAATGGTCAGATGCTACATAGGATTACGGCTGTTTGTGCTTACATTTAAGGAAGATAGTGTTTGGGCTGGAGGAGGACTTAGGAAAGGTAGAGGATGTAAGCCAGGGTAGCTTTAGGTAATGAAATAGGGACACAAAATTCCATTTAGAAAATACATTTATGCATGGATGAAGGGTAAGATGTTCATGATATTTTGAATAAGTACTGAGGATATCATTATTACTGACCAATAAGGAACAAAGATTAAGCCATTTTCCTAGGTGAGTTGCGTGAGACATCTTTTAAAGATGTCATCACATCTGAGCTTCCCCAAAAGCTGCGCCTCAAGATATGGGTGTGTTCTGAGATACTGAGGTACTGATTCCCTCAGCCCTTGAGGATGCCAGGAGAGACATGGACTGCTCGGTACTGGTCCCCTCCACCGTGGAAGATTTTTGGAGGGCACTGGATAATGAAATCCTCTTGGTTTGTTTGGGACTTTCCTTGTTTTAGCACTGAATGTCTTGTATCTTGGGAAATCCCTCAGTCTCAGGCAAACAGGGACTGTCACCCTACCTCAGAGCAGTCTGTGCGCGCAGGAGGGTCTGCAGCAGATCCTGTGGTCCCCGTGGGCATTCAGCTCTTGCAGCTCTGTTGTGATGGACCGAGCTGAGCATGACCAGGAAGGTACTCTTCCACCTTATCATAAGCGTTACTAAGCAGTGGTATTAAAGGCACTTGCCCATTTAACCTAAGTTGTTAAATTATTGGTGTAAAGTTGTTTCTAATATTTCTCATCCTTTTAATGCTTGTAATGATTTCTCCCATTTTATCTTGATATTGGTCACTTGTTCTCTCTCTTGTCCCCCTCCCCTCTCCTCCCACCCCTTTTCCCTCCCCTCCCAACCTTCTTGCTCTGCTCCTCCTCTCTCTCCCCTTTTGTTTTTAAATTAAACTTGCTAGGGATTATTCAGGGTTCTGTGTTCTCAAGATGAATTGACCCATTTAATATTTTGAAATATCCCTCTTTATCTCTCTTAATTCTTCTCACCTTAAAGTCTACTTTGATATCAATATAGTCATACCAACTCTCTTTTGATTAATGCTTGCTTGGTGTATCTCTTTTTGTTCTTTTATTTTTAAACATTGTGTATTTTTATATTTCTGGTGTATTTCTTATAAGCAGCCATAATTGTATTCTTTTAAAAATCCAGTCTAAAAATCTTGTTAACCAAAGTCTTTCATTCATTTATATATAATGCAATTACTGATATAGCTGGGTTTAAGTCTACCATACTTGCTATTTGTTTTCTATTTTTCCTTTCTCTTTCTGTTTATTAGAATTCCTTTCCTGCCTTTCTTTGTAATAGTCAAAATTTTTTAATATCCTACTTTATCTCCTCTGTTAGTCTTTTGTTATACTTTTTAATGTCCTTGTTTCAATGGTTACCCTAAAAGTTACAAGACACATTCTAACTTATAGTCTATCTTAAATTAAATACATTTACTGCTTTTTCAACAATTCAAGAAATTTAGAACAATATAACTCCATTATTCTGTGCCTCACTCTTGCCATTTTCGCTTTTGTCATATGCTTCTACATGTTGTAAGTCCCACAGACATTACACTATTGTTATTTTAAACAGTCAATATTCTTTTATATTTATCAACATATTTACCCTTTTCAGAACTGTCCATTGCTTCTTGTACTTCTACCTGTTATTATTTTCTTATAGCTTAAAATACATTCTTTAGTATTTCTTATAGTAAATGTCTCTTGGTTGTGAATTCTCTCAGCATTTGTGTGTGTGTATGTGTATGTTTTCTTTCAGCACATCGGTGGCCTTATCTTCTATTAGTTATTTATCCATCAAACCTGAATTGAATATGTCTTATTCAATCAAAGTTGCTTTCCTCAATAAACCTTTATAAGTTAACTTACAAAACTTTTCTACTGAACAACTGATGAATCCTGCCTGGCTACTTTTAGATTGTTATAGCCATTCTTTAGTTTCCTGCTTCCCTAGTGCTTTACTTCACAGATGGACAGAGACGGCAAATACATGAAATGCATGAAACAAGTACTGGGGAAAACATAAGTGCTATCCAAGCAAATTCAAGTTATCAGGATCTTATCACTGCTAGAGATCTGTCCCTTTAAGACATCAATACCATTGTCAATCTTGCTTTTTTAGTTCACATTTTTCTCTTCTAATGAGATGATAAACATTTATCAGTGTTCATGTCTTATCTCTTTTATTCTATATGATTCATTTTGTGGTGTGGCGGTTTTCAAGTCTAAATTGGAAAGTAGCTTCTTCTGGCATTCTAGTTATAGTTACAAATACCAAATTCAAAACATAAGAGATTAATGGAGTCACGTCATATGCACATTTAACTCATATAATTCAACCATACATGCTGCACAAAATTAAAATAAAGAAGAACACTTTGAATAGGGTGGACGGTTTCACCCACAATTTCCCTCAATGAGCACAAGAGCCCAGCAGAGCATGAATGGGAAGATATGAATCTGATCTTTCTTTAGATGCTCTTGTGGTGTGAGCATCTTACTTCCCTGACCTCAAAGCCCGACCCCCAACAGAACACAATGCCATCATAAAAACACATAGTTAACTAGATGTTCTTTAAAACCCTAATATAAACCCTCCAATAACCCAGCAGCATTTGCATGTTCTATCACTTGACTATAACAAATAATTTTCTCCTAGAATTATGATTTACTTGGAGGCCATCTGCAACAACATGAAATGTATCCCTCAGACTTTATTAAATGCTTCCAATAGATACCACCTCTTCTCTCATAGATTCTCATGAGATAGGATCAAAGTCTAGCCAAGAAGATAGGCACAAAAAACAATGGGAAATATATAATGCTTCATGAAAAGTGCTTCACGAATAGACACTTGTACAAGTGCATTATGGAGACTTAGAGCTAAGTGGGAAATAACAGGTCGGCAAATGAACCGAAGCAAAGCATTAAAACCAATAAGAATAGCATGGAAAAAGACTCCAAAGTGCAAAAGTACGCAACAGTTGTTTTGTTTTTTGAATGTTAATTGATGTAACTTTATTATTTTATTTATTTATTTTTAGAATAAATTTATTTATTTTTGACTGCGTTGGGTCTTTGTTGCTGCGCGCAGACTTTCTCTAGTTGCGGCGAGCGGGGGCTACTCTTATTGCGCTGCGCGGGCTTCTCATTACCGTGGCTTCTCTTGTTGCAGAGTACCAGCTCTAGGCACGCAGGCTTCAGTGGTTGTGGCTCGCGGGCTCTAGAGCGCAGGCTCAGTAGTTGTGGCGCATGGGGTTAGTTGCTCCGCGGCAAGTGGGATCTTCCCAGACCAGGGCTCAAACCCGTGTCCCCTGCATTGGCAGGCAGATTCTTAACCACTGCACCACCAAGGAAGCCCTACACAACAGGTCTTTAAAAAGCAAGATATTAAAAAAAAAAAAAAAGCAAGATATTTGTGGTAGTTTAAAACCCAGGTATATGTTGAAGACAAAGGCATTTGGAAAGGAAAGCTATTTTATGAAGTGAATTAAGATGCTCTTCTAAGAAATTTGGATTTAATTCTTTTGTTACAAAAAGCCATCATCTTATTTGGTTCTTAAATGTCCTTGTGAGAAAACTGTGACCCAGGTAATTCTGGACTTCTGCACACACACCGGAGGTGGGACTTAAGCTCAGATGTCCCAATTCAAATTCATTGCTCTCTCAACTCCACCAGACTGCCTTTCACTGCAGATTCCAAGCTACTTCTCATACCTACAGTTAGTTCAGTCTTGTTTTTCCCTCACTACCAATCTGGTCATGATCTGCCCTTTCCATCTTTTGGGATAGCCCAACCCTGACAATAACTCTGGACTTTTACTTTATTTGGAGTTTCAAGATGGTGGCAAATCTAAAGAGTTGTCAAAAGCAGACAGTTAGAATGTAAAATTACTTGGCTGTGAAATTTCTGTGGAAAATTCAAAACACCCTGCACTTAACACAATGCCAGAGCTGATTACTGCAGTTTATTGCCAAGCCCCAAGGGACACCTGCAGGCTTTTACCTTCAGTCTAGAACCCCTGGCCCGAGGAAAGATGTAATGCCATGTTAGTTCCGCACTCTTTCTATTAGAGTTTACTCAAAGCTGCCGACACCAGATGTGTTACAAACGAACGTTAATTCTCCTCCAGCATCTGGATCGCATGTACTATGAGGGGCAAGATTTATGCCCTGCTGAAGCATTCCCCGGTTTTTAGCACAGAAGTGATTGAACTCCAGATGTTAACAAGATGCAGAGACCTTTTAGTATGATTAAAAACATGATTTCTTGTTTTGCTCATGACAAAAACCATTGGATTAACTTATTAGAAGTGGAGCTGCCGTCCTGCTCATTGGAAGCAGTGTCTACTTTAGCTATTGGAGCTTGTCGTCGAAGATTTTATGAAGAAAGAATGACTCACCAACTCCTAAAATCATCAACTTCAAGGGCCTTCTCAAAATCAGAGGTTACAAAGGTAGATATTCTCTAAGCACTTAGATAAAGATTTAGATGAGAATGAAAATCAACACAAGTGTTTGTATGAATTAACTAAATCAGGATCTTCTCCCTTTCAATAATTGTATTATCAAAAAACATGGAACCACAGCCTTAGAGCCTTAGAGCTAGAATGATTCCTCAAAGATCATCTGATCTGCTTTTCCCTTCCTCAGTCCTTCTCTTCCTCCACCTTACAGGGAGGAAGAGAATGGTCTCCTTGTAGTGTCAGATGACTGAGAACCAAAAGGATCCAGCGTTTTGATACAGGTCTCAAAACCAGTAAACAATGAACTTGCTGAATTCACATCATCTATTTTCAAAGTATAGTATTTTCTCAATGATAAAATGCACTTGCTCATAATTTACTTTTTCCATGGTTGAAATGCATCTCATATTTAGTGTGAACATTTAGTAAGTTTGTTTATTTTTGTGCCCACAGTTATTAAATTAATGGTGCATATGACAGTCAATGGCATCTTAGAATCTAGAAAATATGGTAACTACTGATTTCAGTAGACAGAAACCTTGAACTAATAAGCAATCGTCTGGATTTTTTACTACTACCATAATCTAAGAATCTGTAAAATGTGTTATTACGCTGGTGAGAAAATGCCTTCCTGTGGAGATACTCTTTTTATGGTGTTCTCATCTTACCTAGTCAAAATAAAGGAGGAACTAAATTGATTTTAATATAAAACTTTGAAATAGAACATATGATCATGTTGAATAGTCTTCATTAATCATGAGTTTGGTCTGCTATTTCCAGTACACCTTTCGAGAGCTTGTGGACTTACTATCTAAATGGTTTATGAATTTTAAGACCTTAAGTCATCATTTACCTCCAATATCTTTGTTTATTCTGTTCTAATGTCTTCCATGATAAAATTCATTTTCTTCATAAATCACTTATGTGACCCTGAAGAGATATAATGTGTGTAAGTTAAAAATAGTGTACTCCTAATCATGAGTGGTGATTCATTCTTTTTTTTTTTTTTTTGGCTGTGTTGGGTCTTTGTTGCTGTGCGCGGGCTTTTCTCTAGTTGCGGTGAGCAGGGGCTACTCTTTGTCGCGGTGGGTGTGCAGGCTTCTCATTGCGGTGGCTTCTCTTGTTGCGGAGCGCGGGCTCTAGGCGTGCAGGTTTCAGTAGTTGTGGCACTCGAGCTCAGTAGTTGTGGCTTGTGGGCTCTAGAGCACAGGCTCAGTAGTTGTGGTGCACAGGCTTAGTTGCTCCGCAGCATGTGGGATCTTCCCGGATCAGGGCTCGAACCCATGTCCCCTGCATTGGCAGGAGGATTCTTAACCACTGAGCCACCAGGGAAGCCCAGTGATTCATTCTTTACAACATTATCTATGGCCAAGAAAGGAAGAATCTGGAAACACCTTTTCTTAAATTTGTTTACAAGTGTTTTACTGTTTGACTCTGAATTTCTCTTGTCAAATTTACTGTAGAACTCAACCCATTCCACATTTCCCAACAAAATCACTCATATATTGTAGATTTAACTAAAGATTTTGTAGCAGAATGGGAGGTAGGTGTTGAGCTTTCCTCATAAACTTATAGCAAACAATTTAAATACAACTCTCAGCTAACTATTTAAACAATCACAGTAGACATTTTAATTATTCCCCAAGGGTTGTTTGCTTTGTTTTGGTTTAGTTTCCTCTTCCCGCGATACCCAGCCTTGCATTAATTTTTCTTTACTCCAGGATTTTCTGTCAGCAATTTAAAGCTCCTCATCCCTATTCATTCAAGCTTTCATTCAACAAATAATTAAGGGCTTACTGGGAAGCAGTCACTCACCTACTGTGAGACAGATACATCCCAGGTAATAGGGATAGGACAATGAACAACAACAAAAATATCCCTGCTCTGATGGAGCTTATTTTCTTCCAGGGGATGGGAATGGTGCGTGTGGCAGATGTCAGATGAGGACAAGTGCCATGAAGAAAAAATATGTATCAGACTAAGGGGAAAGAAGGAGTGACTGCAGTGTGTGTGCACATGTGTGTGCACACAAGCACGGGAGTCATTGAATTACAAGGGGAAGCTAGGGAAGACCTCTCTGAGAAGAAGACATCGAGAGAGACCTGAGGAATGAGAACAAATCACGAGGAGTCACCTCCACTGTTCCAGTGGAGGAACAGTTCACCTCCACTCCAGCTTCTACCACCAAAGTTCATAGATGACTCCTTATAGGACTCAACAAAGCACAGGATCTACCAGCAACAGAACCAACCTTCTACGTGCATTTTGCCACTATGTTTTGTTAACAGTTCCTTATGGTCTTTGCCTTAATTCCTAAGAGGCTAATTAATCAAAATGTGTCTTCCAAACAAATCACTAACCTGAAACAAGAATCACAGGCCAGGTTGTCAATGTGTCTAAGCTTTTAAGTGGAATTCTTATAAATCAAATCCAGAAAAATAAGAGCCACATAAAAATATTGTCTTCCTTTATCCTTTAACCTAACCCAATATTTCTTTTCTAGAAATCTTTCCCAAAGAAATGACACAAATGTGGACAAAGCTTTATGTGCAGAGATGATCACTGGACTATTATTTATAAAACTGAATACTTGACAATCTAAACTATAAGCTAATTTTTGTTAAAATAATAAAGTAGGGATCATTAATCTGTTTAATGTCTACAAATAATTATTGATGATATGGTAAATTGACTATAAGTGGTAGAGGTAGAGAAAATGGTATCAAATAGTGCACAGAATATTACCTCAACTATAAACAAAAAGTTTGGAAAAATTAGAAGTAACTCTAACAAAATTGTGATATTAGTTTTGCCTACTCTAGATTTCACATAATGTAATATACAACAGTTTAATGGAAAATACATATAAGTGCACGTACTCTTGTTTCTGGCTTTCTTCAGTCCGTGCAATGGTATTGAAACTTCATGTTGTTGAATGCGGCAGTAGTTCATTCCTCTTTTATTTTTTTAATTTTTTTTGGCTGAGTAGTATTCATAATTGTTTTCTCCATTAACCTGTTGATAGACCTTTAGGTTGTTTCCAGTTTGGGGTCATTAAAAATAAAGCTGTTATGAACATTTGTGTATAAGACATTTTGTGGACATATGTTTTCAGCTTTTATTGTAAATACCTAGAAATGAAATCACTGGTCAAATAGTAAGTGTACTTTAATACAAATTGTCAAACTGCATTCTAAAGAGGTGTACTATTTTACACTTCTACCATCAATGTTTGAGAGTTTCTGTTGCTTTTCATCCATAAAACCAGTGAATAGTGACAGTTTTTTTTTTACACCATTCTAAATGCATAGTAAGTAATGCTTCATTGTGGGTTTGATTTGTGTTCCCTGATTACTGATTATGTGTAACATATTTTCTGCTACTTGTTGGTCATATATATTTTTTATTTTGCAAAAGTTCTATTCAAATTTTTTAACCATTTTTGAAAAATTGAGGGTTTTTTTATACTGTATAAGGCATATATACATATATATATGCTACAAGCCAGATATATGTATTATGTATTATCTGATATTGAATTATCATAATGTATTATAGACATTTTCCCCCCAGTCTATGGCTTGCATTTTAATTTCCTAAGGATGTCATTTAAAGACCAGAGTTTGGTTTTTTAAGAAGTTTTTAATTAAGTTAATTTAATATTTTTTTCATTATGGTTAGTGAAAATCTTTGTCTTTTTAATCAACCTAGCTAGATGTTTATAAATTTTATGGATACTTTTAAAGAAGTAGCTCTTAGATTTTTAATTTTTCTCTATTGATTTTCTTTTCTCTATTTCACTGATTTTTGCTCTTGTCTTTATAATTTTCTTCTTTACACTTCTTTTATGTTTAATAGTCATCTTTTTCTAGCTCCCTTTTTTTTTTAATTTTTTAATTTTATTTTATTTACTTTTTATACAGCAGGTTCTAGCTCCTTAAACGAAAGCTTAGATCATTGATGGAAGACAGTCTATTTTTTTTTTTCTTTCTAATATAAGCACTAAACCTATAAATTTAACTCCAGGCACTGCTTTAGCTGCATCCCAGCTAAATGATATGCTGTTTTCATTTTCATGCAGTTGAATATTATCTTATTTGCCTTGCAATTTTCTTCTTTAATTCACTGCTTGAGAGGTATGTTGTTAAATTTCCAAATACATAGGAATTTTTTATATATCTTGTGTTATTAATTTCTTATTTAATTTTGTTGAAGTTAGAGGGTATATTCTGTATGACTTCAATTCGTCTTAGTTTATCTAAACGTGTTTTATAGTCCAGCATATGGTTTCTCTAGGTAAATGTTCCATTTGTACTTGAAAGGAAAGTCTATCCTGTCATTGTTTGTGTATGTCAAATAAGTTTCAAGTTGTTTGGTAGTGTTGTTCAAACCTTCCTGACTGATTTTCTATCAACTTGTATTATTACTAGGACGGAAGTGTTTTTGCACCCAACTATAATCATGGACTTTTCTATTTCTCATTTCATTTTTATGTTTCTGTTTTATGTATTTTTGAAGCCCTGTTTTTTTTTTAACATCTTTATTGGAGTATAATTGTTTTACAATGGTGTGTTAGTTTCTGCTGTATAACAAACTGAAGCAGCTATATGTATACATATATCCCCATATCCCCTCCCTCTTGCATCTCCCTCCCACCCTCCCTATCCCACCTGTCTAGGTGGTCACAAAGCACCGAGCTGATCTCCCTGTGCTATGCGGTTACTTCCCACTAGCTATCTATTTTACATTTAGTAGTGTATATATGTCCATGCCACTCTCTCACTTTGTCCCAGCTTACCCTTCCCCCTCCCCGTGTCCTCAAGTCCATTCCCTACATCTGTGTCTTCATTCCTGTCCTCCGCCTAGGTTCTTCAGAACCATTTTTTGTTTGTTTTTTTAGATTCCATATATATGTGTTAACATATGGTATTTGTTTTACTCTTTCTGACTTACTTCACTCTGTATGACAGACTCTAGGTCCATCCACCTCACTACAAATAACTCAGTTTCATTTCTTTTTATGGCTGAGTAATATTCCATTGTATATATGTGCCACATCTTCTTTATCCATTCATCTGTCGATGGACACTTACGTTGCTTCCATGTCCTGGCTTTGTAAATAATGTGAAGCCCTGTTATTAACTCTATACATGTTAAGATCTCTAGAAGTTCAATTTGATTCTTCTTTACTGTTTCCACTTCTCTTGTTCTTATGTTCCTCTTTTACTTTAAATTCATGATCATATTTGTAATAGCTGTTTTAATATTCTTTATCTGCTAATTCTACCATCTCTATCATTTCTGCACCTGTTTCTATTGATTCATTTTTCTTTTGATTATGGGTCGAATTTCCAAGGTTTTTTGTTTATCTAGTCCTTTTTGATTTTGACTATTACACTGATGAGTTTGGGTATTTTGCTTTCTTTCTTTTTTTTAGGGACCAGCAGGGAGTTCCTTTGGTCCACCCAACCTTTGGTAGTGCTGTACTAAAACCTTTGTTTTAACCCCATCAATATCTGTTTTGTTCATCCCACAGTTTAATAGCTGTCTAACGATTTCCACCCTGCTGAATGAATCCTGTGACTCTCCTGTTTCTTCTTTGATTTGTCCCTATTAGTATTTGCTTTATTCATCTTACTCCTTAATAAGGTTTTAAAAATTTCCACCCTAAGACTAGCCTTTTGACTCTGTCCTCTTCCTTTCCCCTTTCTCCTATTAACCTAATATTATTAGGATCTGTGAGACCCATGAGGGGAAGCTGAAATAGCAAATTCAACAAGGCTTCCTGAATGTTTTCTTTCTTTAAAGAGTGTTGAATTTTGTTTGGAGTGCTGGTTAGATTAATTGAGATTCCACTTAGTTCTTTCAGGCTTTTTTTAAAAAAAGCTTTCTTAGTGGAAGTCTGAGTTGTCTCTCCTCTAGAGCTAATTTTGTCCTACAACTAAGGTGTAAACTTCTTGAGTCTCTACTCTATGCTATGGGTGTTCAAAAAAGTCCCTCCATTTTGGATGACTAGAATACAAATGTGGTCTCAAAAGTGTTTTCAGGGACAAGGCCGGGGGTTTATAGAGCTCACTTCATTTTCTTTACTTCCTATAGAGAGTAAAGTTCTGTGTCTGAAAACAGTTGTTGTTGTTGTTTTATTTCTTATATTTTGTCCAGTTTTCTAGAATTTTTTATGACAGGAAGGCAAGTCAGGTACCAGTTATTCTGTCATGGTCAGAAAAGTAATTTTGATCTTTATATTGTTAAAAAAATCTGTTTATAGTTTCTAAATTTTCTACAATGAGCAAGTATTACTCAGAAAATATATGTAATATTATTGCATGAGTTTTCTATTGTTTCTGTAACAAGTTACCACAAACATAGTGGCTTTAAAAACACAAAATTTTTACCTTGCAGTTCTGTAGGTCAGAAGTTCAGTAAGAGTCTCACTGGGCAATATAAAGGTGTTGACAGGGCCGCATTCCTTTTAGAGGCTCTAGGGGAGAATCTGCTTCTTTGCCCTTTCCAGCTTTTAGATGTTGCCCGCATTCCTTGGCTCATGGCCACTTTCTCCATCTCAAAGTTAGAAGCATAACATCTTCAAATCAATCTCTTTCTGACTCTGATTCTCCTGCCTTACTTTATCACTGAAATAATTTCTTCTCATTACATTGGAACCACCTGGATAATCCAGGATAATCTCCCAACCTCAAGATTCTTAACTTTATCACCTCTGCAAAGTCCCTTTTGCAATGTAAGGTGACATATTCATAGGTTGCAAGGATTAGAATGTAGATATCTATGGGAGACCATCATTCTGCCTACCACAGTTATTAAGGTATTTGTCACTAATTATTAGGATCATAAATCATCATTCTTAGAATGTACTATAACAAAAGTTATTCTGTTTACATATTCCACATACACTCTGAAAGACATGAGGGCACCTGGGTTTTGGTAACATTTAAGCAGATTTTGCTATTGATTTTCCTGAGGCCGTGTGAAGTTGATATACTGCTTATGTCATAATGGATGATGCTTTGTCTACAAGGTAGATAACATATTTACAGATAATTGGGATTTGCCAAATATGGTCCTAAATTCTTTGGTTCCCAGTCTCTGATTTTCCTCTAGCCTACCCCTGATTTCTTGTGACATCTCTGAGCATACCTGCCAGATGAATTTTTACAGCTATTACCACTCCCTAAGCACTGTACTGAAAATTTTATTCTCAGAAGTTACCAAAACATTCTCCTTTTGATATCCTAGGTCTATAAATGGTACCATATTTTTCTAGACTTAGGCTTAAAACCACACTCACACTTGCCTAATTTTTATCCTGATCTTTACTTTTTCCACCTAATCTAATGTCAGACTTTGTAGGTTTTTTTTTTTTTTAAGAAATCTCTCAGACGAGCTCTCACATACTTCGTTTCATTTTAATTCCCACAACCATCACTGTATTTCAGGTTCTTGTTATTATAGTTGAATTTTCACAAATACCTTCTAAAGAGTCTTCTTACTTATAATCTTCATCCAAGTCACTTTTGCTAGATGAGTCTTCCAAAAGATTCATTTCTACACAAAAATTTTTAGATTTTATTTTAGTGTTCATAAAATAAATTTCTAATTCTTCAGTATAACATAAACCCCTCCACACTTTCATTTTAACAATTTAAATCCTTCATGTTGTATCTCAAATTCAACTTCCTTTTATTTTGTTTTCCTTGACATTCCAGATTTTAGCAGTCTCTCATCATCATGAATGCATTTCTACAACAGTCTTCTATCTTTCAGTAATTTTCAAAATATGTCTTGATTTATCTTTATATAATTACATCCTTTTATGTTTCACCCTTTGAAACTTTCAAGTATAGAATTCATGTTTTATAAATCTTTGAACACTTTGTAATATCTAATACCTAGTGGTTAATAAACATTTATTTGTGGGTAAAGGAGAGTGAGATTTAGGGCTACATTTTTCCCAGGGTTTTTTTGTTGTTGTTGTTGTTGTTGTTTGTTTGTTTGCTTTGAGTGGATAAGGTTTTTATTTTTTAATTTTTTAAATTAATTCAATTTTTTTTGGCCATGCCCCACGGCATGCAAGATCTCCCCAATCAGGGATCTTCCCTGCAGTGGAAGCGTGGAGTCCTAACCACTGGATCACCAGGGAGTTCCCTGGATAAAGTTTTGAAAACATTTTAAAAAACGCACTTTTATTGTGTCCTTAAAACAATTCTGTAGGGTTAGGTTAGATATCTCTATTTGAACAACTATGTGATTTCCATAAAGCAGTTCAATTACTGATAGACAGAGTCAGGTCACCTTATTCCTACTTCTATGTTCTTTCTGTTCCATTCTCTGGCATCTCAGAATTTGACTCAATATTTCTTATTTCATTAAAAAAAATTTTAGGTCTCCGTGCAACCACCTTAGTAACAACATAGACTATGTTAATAATTTTTCTCTGAAACTGACCTCACTCTTGGTTCTCTGTTGGCAGAATAATCTTCCTATAGCTCATGAATCAAATGTACTTTGTTTTTACAGCGGAACTGAAAAGATTTTTTTGCTTCCTTTACTACACTGCCTTGTATTCTTGATTCCTCTGTTTTAGTTCACTCTTTTATTCAAATCGGAAATACAAAGTATACTTGGATTGTTCTAAAACTGTCCCAAATATCTCTAGGGTTGACACCACTGTTAAACCTCATGGAAACGCTAGTTTGTTTGGCTGAACCTGGGACTGGGATCTGGGGAATTATGATAGTTATGGCTCATCTTATGATCCCAGGCCAAGTATTTATTTTTCTTTGCTTTCATTGCTCCATCAGCAAAAGGTAAAATTTATTCTATGTAACCAGAAGGTCGATTGCAAAGAATAGTAAAAGTTGCATGCAGTTTGTGAGCTTAAGGTTATATATAAAAGCTAAATATAGCCATCCCAACTGCTGCAGGGGATTAGAGCTTTCAGATCCTTCTCCCTTGAGGCCCAGCAATGAGTATATTTCCCAGCTCCATTTTCAAGACCAAATGACATAACACATTTTTAAATGATAAATCTGTGGTATTTTAAACTCTCAATAATATTAACAATGATGATGATGAAAATGATAGATAGCCTTTGTTGAGCCTTAAGAGTGTACCAGATTCTGGATCAAACTTTACAAAACTCCTGAGAAATATGCATTACTATCTCTTTTTTGAAGAAAAACAAAAATAACTGAGGCTTAGTCCAGATAAGTGGCTTGTTTGAATTCACAGAATTAGTGAGATGCAAAACTCTCACCTCTCTGACATCAAGCTTGAATTCATAACCAGCATGCCATATCACTTTCACTGACCAAGGCACTGGGCTCACAGCAGACAGCTGTGAAGTGGGAACTCTTGTTCTTTGTGACAATTTGACTCATATTCTTAGCATAACAAGTATTGTTATGCTAAGAATATTTTAACAGAAAATAAATTAGAAAATAACTACAATTTTCTGCTTACTTACAATTTGGTTTAAGTATATGGTCCTATGCTGTCTTTGTTGGTTTTCTTTCCTTCCTTCCTTCCTTCCTTCCTCCCTCCCTCCCTCTCCCCCTCCTTCCTTCTTTTCTTTCTAAAAGTTAATGGCTTTGAACTTCAATTCTAATACAAAAAGGATTTGTTAAATTGCCGTCTATTTCCAACACCTATCCACCAAGTCTTCATTAAATTGTAGCAATATTTTGGAGACATTTAGAGCAAACTTTTTATTATTATTATTATTGGTGTAATTGCTTTACACTGTTGTGTTAGTTTCTGCTGTACAGTGAAGTGAATCAGCTTTATGTATACCTATATCCTCTCCCTCTTGGACCTCCCTCCTGCCCCCCATCCCACCTGTCTAGGTCGTCACAGAGCACTGAGCTGAGCTTCCTGTGCTTTATAGCATGTTCTCACTAGCTATTTTACGCATGGTAGTGTATATATGTCAATCCTATCTCCCAGTTAGTCCCACCCTCCCCTTCCTCTGCTTTGTCCACATGTCCGTTCTCTACATCTACATCTCTATTCCTGCCCTCCATATGTGGAATCTAGAGCAAACTTTTGACTTTTGTGACATGTCATCTAATTTGAGATAGTAACAGTAATACCTTCTATTTATTGGGCAGTTTATTACTAATATCAGAACCTCTCTCTAGGCAATTGTTCCTCAATTTCATTGGTATCAATGTAGCATTCAAGGTGTTTTGGCAACATAACAGAGCAACTTTCTTCATCCCTTGGTTGTTGTGGCTAACAGAAATGGCACAGCTGCATACAGGATAGACCATCATCCAGAAGTACGCTCATTACATATTCATCGATCTCCTCCCTTGTTGAGGTATCGAGGCTTTTGGACCTTATTAGATTCCACCAATCCATTCATTCATTCCACAACAAAACACTGGGCACAAGAGTGAACAAAACAGGTAAAATTCTTAATTTCATGGAGCAGATCCAATGCATATATAATAGTCATGTTCAACAATCTTTACATACTCCTTAGGCTGGGTATAGTTTGTCTATGGGCACAGGACTCTGGAGATTTGATGAAAAAACTCAGCTTGAATTTTTAGATTAATTATCATACAAATATTTTTAGGTTGTTACTCTTTGGGCCTTATTAGTCTAGATGTATTTCTCCTTGGATAATCTTGGTTCACCTGCATTTTTCCGTTTGCCTTTTGTTTTCTTCAATAACCTCAGCCCCCGACCCCTTCACCAATTACTCCCCCTCCCCACACTCCATCATTCTTTAATATTTTTAAGAGCCCTGTCAGGCTTCATTTTATAGATGAGGAAATTAGACTGAAATAAGTCAAATAACTTCCTCAAGGCCACACAGCTAGTCAGTGGTGGATCTGGGATTTTGATTCATATATATCTCACTCCAAAAATTGTATAACCAACCACAATTTTTATTCCTGTACTCTTTAAAAAATTTCTTCCATGCTTTTACTATTAAGTACTTAATCACATGGGATTATGGCTTCTCTGAGATAGTCTGTGACTCCTGGCACAATCTAAACTCTGGTCTGTAACTGTGTGAATGATAAAAGCATATATTATTTTTGGTACAATTTTCAGCTTACAATGGTTCTGATCCATTGCAAATTGTAATGTTTCTAATACCATTCATTTTCAAGAGGAAAATCATTCATTTTCTTCTGGAAATTCTTCGGTCGTCTGTTCAATCCTTCCTGATCTCTACCAATCCCCCAAATCACCCAGCAGAAACCTTGTTCTATGGATAACCCTGACATTTTTGACTGACTGTATGTAATTATCACTCACTGAAGTGTCTGAGGAATTCCTTTTTTGTGTGTGAGCTATTGCAAACTTCCAGTGTCTCAGGTTCCTTTATATAAATCTCCTCACCCAAAATAGATGAACGAAAGTACTACCTTTTCTGATAGCTGTTCTGAACTTACACATTTTTCTAATATGACCTGAGCTGAGGATAGTGGGATTAAAAAGGGGCCCTATGTAAGCAGAACGAGTTCTTTTTGGAGAGGTACATGGGGTCAAATCACACAAGGACACTCCATGGTTAGGAGCATCGTTAGAACCTGTTTTACCTTAGCAAAGTTACTCAACTTTTCTGGGTCTGAGTTTCCTAATTTATAAAATTGGGTATATTATACTAGACAGTGACTCTACATCAACATGGTGAAGGACATTCTTAAGAACACACATTCCCAGTCTCCACTTAGAGATTCTGGTTTAGAAGGTCTGAGATTGGATTGGGAATCTCTGTATTTTAACTACTTGCCCAGGTGCTTCTATTTTGCAGACTGTCTCTGAAAAGAGATTGTGTGAGAACTACATCATATTCCATGCTTCAATACTCAGTGGATTTTTGGTGTGACCCCATCAAACCAATTTTTTTCCACTTAGGATCCCTGTCACAAGTAGGAGAGAGCTATCATCCCAGCTGTAAGCCTCTCATTCAGGGTTCTTGCCGCAGCCAGCAGTGTCCTTGGAGTCTAGTTCAAAGCTGGAGAAAGTGAACCATGGAGCTGGGAGCCATTGGTGGAGGGTCTGGCCTGAAGGAAGTGAAGTGTTTCAGCCAGAATGCACTGACGCACAACCAGGAAACCACAGACTGGTGAAAACCTTTCCAAGCCTGAGCCCTGTGATCAAAAGAGGTACAGGAAGTAGCTCTGCCAAGAGTCCTTTCTGCTGCTGGCTGGAACCCTGAGCTTCTGAGGCTTTCTGAGTCAACTCCCTGAGCAGATGCTGTCACCTACAGAGCCATTACTAAAGCATTTTCTTGCTTTGCTCTGAGGTGGCCCCACTGGTGGGTGGGAGTGAGTCGCTCTCTCTTTTTTTCTCTTTCTCGCTTCTTCCTTTTGGCAGAGTTTGTCATCTGATTGCTCACTTTGATTTTTTCAGAAGCCATAGATTACTGGATTCTTACGCTTTGCTAACTGGCCATTGTTTGATGCTCAGGGCATGTATACAAAAACCAAATCCTCAAACTCTTAGCAATACCTAGATCACCTGATCAGCAAATATCAATACAGAAATGAACTTCCTTCATTTATCACATCATAACCATTATCCCTTCTCCCAGGCTAGTCTTCCTTTGTTCCTTATAAAAATAGATTCAAACAGAAATTACATTCAGATCCCTGTCACATAGATCATGCCTGGATACAAGGTCAAAATAATTGTGTCCCTGTGAATTTTCTCTTTCCTTGGCCAGAGTAACTGCCAGTTGCCATGCAATAAATCACATCATCATATAGCAGATCCAGTTAATAGCTGAGACTAGCAGGATAACTGAACCATGTCCTGAGAGCTAAGTGATGGAGAAATTGGACATGGAGCACTTCAAATTGATGACTTAGTAACGGAGTATTTTTCCTGGAAAGAACAGAATAATTCTGAACTATTCATTTTGTCAAGGGTACAAGCTCCCATGTAGAGGAAAATAAAGCAAGTGTGATGAACTTTTCATTTGGCCTTCTGCCTGGATTTCTTGCTTTTTGCCTTGTATTTCATGCCTCGATTTTTTTTTTTAAACATCTTTATTGAAGTATAATTGCTTTACAATGGTGTGTTAGTTTCTGCTTTATAACAAAGTGAATCAGTTATACATATACATATATTCCCATATCTCTTCCCTCTTGCGTCTCCCTCCCTCCCACCCTCCCTATCCCACCCCTCTAGGTGGTCACAAAGCACCGAGCTGATCTCCCTGTGCTATGCGGCTGCTTCACACTAGCTATCTATTTTACATTTGGTAGTGTATATATGTCCATGACACTCTCTCACCCTGTCACATCTCACCCCTCCCCCTCCCCATATCCTCAAGTCCATTCTCTAGTAGGTCTGTGTCTTTATTCCCGTCTTGCCATGAGGTTCTTCATGACCTTTTTTTTTTTTTTCCTTAGATTCCATATATATGTGTGAGCATAATGTATTTCTTTTTCTCTTTCTGACTTACTTCACTCTGTATGACAGACTCTAACTCCATCCACCTCATTACAAATACCTCCATTTCATTTCTTTTCATGGCTGAGTAATATTCCATTGTATATATGTGCCACATCTTCTTTATCCATTCATCCGATGATGGAACCTAGGTTGCTTCCATGTCCTGGCTATTGTAAACAGAGCTGCAATGAATATTTTGGTACATGACTCTTTCTGAATTATGGTTTTCTCAGGGTATATGCCCAGTAGTGGGATTGCTGGGTCGTATGGTAGTTCTATTTTTAGTTTTTTAAGGAACCTCCATACTGTTCTCCATAGTGGCTGTATCAATTTACATTCCCACCAACAGTGCAAGAGTGTTCCCTTTTCTCCACACCCTCTCCAGCATTTATTGTTTCTAGATTTTTTGATGATGGCCATTCTGACCAGTGTGAGATGATACCTCATTGTAGTTTTGATTTGCATTTCTCTAATGATTAATGATGTTGAGCATTCTTTCATGTGTCTGTTGGCAATCTGTATATCTTCTTTAGAGAAATGTCTATTTAGGTCTTCTGCCCATTTTTGGATTGGGTTGTTTATTTTTTTGTTATGGAGCTGCATGAGCTGCTTGTAAATCTTGGAGATTAATCCTTTGTCAGTTGCTTCATTTGCAAATATTTTCTCCCATTCTGAGGGTTGTCTTTTGGTCTTGTTTATGGTTTCCTTTGCTGTACAAAAGCTTTTAAGTTTCATTAGGTCCCATTTGTTTATTTGTGTTTTTATTTCCATTTCTCTAGGACCTGGGTCAAAAAGGATCTTGCTGTGATTTATGTCATAGAGTGTTCTGCCTATGTTTTCCTCTAAGAGTTTGATAGTGTCTGGCCTTACACTTAGGTCTTTAATCCATTTTGAGTTTATTTTTGTGTATGGTGTCAGGGAGTGTTCTAATTTCATACTTTTACATGTACCTGTCCAATTTTCCCAGCACCACTTATTGAAGAGGCTGTCTTTTCTCCACTGTATATGCTTGCCTCCTTTATCAAAGATAAGGTGACCATATGTGCGTGGGCTTATCTCTGGGCTTTCTATCTTGTTCCATTGATCTATATTTCTGTTTTTGTGCCAGTACCAAACTGTCTTGATTACTGTAGCTTTCTAATATAGTCTGAAGTCAGGGAGCCTGATTCCTCCGGCTCCATTTTTCGTTCTCAAGATTGCTTTGGCTATTCGGGGTCTTTTGTGTTTCCATACAAATTGTGAAATTTTTTGTTCTAGTTCTGTGAAAAATGCCAGTGGTAGTTTGATAGGGATTGCATTGAATCTGTAGATTGCTTTGGGTAGCAGAGTCATTTTCACAATGTTGATTCTTCCAATCCAAGAACATGGTATATCTCTCCATCTATTTGTATCATCTTTAATTTCTTTCATCAGTGTCCTTTAATTTTCTGCATACAGGTCTTTTGTCTCCTTAGGTAGGTTTATTCCTAGATATTTTATTCTTTTTGTTGCAATGGTAAACGGGAGTGTTTTCTTAATTTCACTTTCAGATTTTTCATCATTAGTATATAGGAATGCAAGAGATTTCTGTGCATTAATTTTGTATCCTGCTACTTTACCAAATTCATTGATTAGCTCTAGTAGTTTTCTGGTAGCATCTTTTGGATTCTCTATGTATAGTATCATGTCATCTGCAAACAGTGACAGCTTTACTTCTTCTTTTCCGATTTGGATTCCTTTTATTTCTTTTTCTTCTCTGATTGCTGTGGCTAACACTTCCAAAACTATGTTGAATAATAGTGGTGAGAGTGGGCAACCTTGTCTTTTTCCTGATCTTAGTGGAAATGGTTTCAGTTTTTCACCATTGAGGACAATGTTGGCTGTGGGTTTGTCATATATGGCCTTTATTATGTTGAGGAAAGTTCCCTCTATACCTACTTTCTGCAGGGCTTTTATCATAAATGGGTGTTGAATTTTGTCGAAAGCTTTCTCTGCATCTATTGAGATGATCATATGGTTTTTCTCCTTCAATTTGTTAATATGATGTATCACATTGATTGATTTGCGTATATTGAAGAATCCTTGCATTCCTGAGATAAACCCCACTTGATCATGGTGTATAATCCTTTTGATGTGCTGTTGGATTCTGTTTGCTAGTATTTTGTTGAGGATTTTTGCATCTATGTTCATCAGTGATATTGGCCTGTAGTTTTCTTTCTTTGTGACATCTTTGTCTGGTTTTGGTATCAGGGTGATGGTGGCCTCGTAGAATGAGTTGGGGAGTGTTCCTCCCTCTGCAATATTTTGGAAGAGTTTGAGAAGGATAGGTGTTAGCTCTTCTCTAAATGTTTGTTAGAATTCACCTGTGAAGCCATCTGGTCCTGGGCTTTTGTGTGTTGGAAGATTTTTAATCACAGTTTCAATTTCAGTGCTTGTGATTGGTCTGTTCATATTTTCTATTTCTTCCTGGTTCAGTCTCGGCAGGTTGTGCATTTCTAAGAATCTGTCCATTTCTTCCAGGTTGTCCATTTTATTGGCATAGAGTTGCTTGTAGTAATCTCTCATGATCGTTTGTATTTCTGCAGTGTCAGTGGTTACTTCTCCTTTTTCATTTCTAATTCTATTAATTTGAGTCTTCTCCCTTTTTCTCTTGATGAGTCTGGCTAATGGTTTATCAATTTTGTTTATCTTCTCAAAGAACCAGCTTTTAGTTTCATTGATTTTTGCTATTGTTTCCTTCATTTCTTTTTCATTTATTTCTGATCTGATCTTTATGATTTCTTTCCTTCTGCTAGCTTTGGGGTTTTTTTGTTCTTCTTTCTCTAATTGCTTTAGGTGCAAGGTTAGGTTGTTTATTCGAGATGTTTCCTGTTTCTTGATGTAGGCTTGTATTGCTATAAACTTCCCTCTTAGAACTGCTTTTGCTGCATCCCATAGGTTTTGGGTCGTCGTGTCTCCATTGTCATTTGTTTCTAGGTATTTTTTGATTTCCCCTTTGATTTCTTCAGTGATCACTTCGTTATTAAGTAGTGTATTGTGTAGCCTCCATGTGTTTGTATTTTTTACAGATCTTTTCCTGTAATTGACATCTAGTCTCATAGCGTTGTGGTTGGAAAAGGTATTTGATACGATTTCAATTTTTTTAAATTTACCAAGGCTTGATTTGTGACCCAAGATATGATCTATCCTGGAGAATGTTCCATGAGCACTTGAGAAAAATGTGTATTCTGTTGTTTTTGGGTGGAATGTCCTATAAATATCAATTAAGTCCATCTTGTTTAATGTATCATTTAAAGCTTGTGTTTCCTTATTTATTTTCATTTTGGATGATCTGTCCATTGGTGAAAGTGGGGTGTTAAAGTCCCCTACTATGATTGTGTTACTGTCGATTTCCCCTTTTATGGCTGTTAGTATTTGCCTTATGTATTGAGGTGCTCCTATGTTGGGTGCATAAATATTTACAATTGTCATACCTTCCTCTTGGATCGATCCCTTGATCATTATATAGTGTCCTTCTTTGTCTCTTGTAATAGTCTTTATTTTAAAGTCTATTTTGTCTGATATGAGAATTGCTACTCCAGCTTTCTTTTGATTTCCATTTGCATGGAATATCTTTTTCCATCCCCTCACTTTCAGTCTGTATGTGTCCCTAGGTCTGAAGTGGGTCTCTTGTAGACAGCATATATACGGGTCTTGTTTTTGTATCCATTCAGCCAACCTATGTCTTTTGGTGGGAGCATTTAATCCATTTACATTTAAGGTAATTATCGATATGTATTTTCCTATTCCCATTTTCTTAAATGTTTTGGGTTTGTTATTGTAGGTGTTTTCCTTCTCTTGTGTTTCTTGCCTAGAGAAGTTCCTTTAGCATTTGTTTTAAAGCTGGTTTGGTGGTGCTGAACTCTCTCAGCTTTTGCTTGTCTGTAAAGGTTTTAATTTCTCCATCAAATCTGAATGAGATCCTTGCTGGGTAGAGTAACCTTGGTTGTAGGTTTTTCTCCTTCATCACTTTAAGTATATCCTGCCACTCCCTTCTGGCTTGCAGAGTTTCTGCTGAAAGATCAGCTGTTAACCTTATGGGGATTCCCTTGTGTGTTATTTGTTGTTTTTCCCTTGCTGCTTTTAATATGTTTTCTTTATATTTAATTTTTGATAGTTTGATTAATATGTGTCTTGGTGTGTTTCTCTTTGGATTTATCCTGTATGGGACTCTCTGTGCTTCCAGGACTTGATTAACTATTTCCTTTCCCATATTAGGGAAGTTTTCAACTATAATCTCTTCAAATATTTTCTCAGTCCCTTTCTTTTTCTCTTCTTCTTCTGGGACCCCTATGATTCCAATGTTGGTGCGTTTAATGTTGTCCCAGAGGTCTCTGAGACTGTCCTCAGTTCTTTTCATTCTTTTTTCTTTATTCTGGTCTGCAGTAGTTATTTCCACTATTTTATGTTCCAGGTCACTTATCCGTTCTTCTGCCTCAGTTATTCTGCTATTGATCCCATCTAGAGTATTTTTAATTTCATTTATTGTGTTTTTCATCATTGCTTGGTTCCTCTTTAGTTCTTCTAGGTCCTTGTTAAATGTTTCTTGCATTTTGTCTATTCTATTTCCAAGATTTTGGATCATCTTTACTATCATTATTCTGAATTCTTTTTCAGGTAGACTGCCTATTTCCTCTTCATTTGTTAGGTCTGGTGTGTTTTGACCCTGCTCCTTCACCTGCTGTGTGTTTTTTTGTCTTCTCATTTTGCTTATCTTACTGTGTTTGGGGTCTCCTTTTCACAGGCTGCAGGTTCGTAGTTCCCGTTGTTTTTGGTATCTGTCCCCAGTGACTAAGGTTGGTTCAGTGGGTTGTGTAGGCTTCCTGGTGGAGGGGACTAGGGCCTGTGTTCTGGTGGATGAGGTTGGATCTTGTCTTTCTGGTGGGCACATCCATGTCTGGTGATGTGTTTTGTGGTGTCTGTGGCCTTATTATGATTTTAGGCAGCCTCTCTGTTAATGGATGGGGCTGTGTTCCTGTCTTGCTAGTTGTTTGGCATAGGGTGTCCAGCACCGTAGCTTGCGGGTCGTTGAGTGAAGCTGGGTCTTGATGTTGAGATGGAGATCTCTGAGAGATTTTCGCCATTTGTTATTACATGGAGCTGGCAGGTCTCTTGTGGACCAGTGTCCTGAAGTTGGCTCTCCCACCTCAGAGGCACAGCCCTGATGCCTGGCTGGAGCACCAAGAGCCTTTCATCCACACGGCTCAGAATAAAAGGGAGAAAAAATAGAAAGAAAGAAAGACAGAGGATAAAATAAAATAAAATAAAGCTATTATAATAAAAAATAAGAAAAAAAATTATTAAGAATAAATTTATTAAGAAAAAAATTTTTTTAATTTTTAAAAATAGATTTATTAATTTTTTATAATAAAAAATAAGAAAAAAATTAAGAAAAAAATTTATTAAAAAATTTTTTAATTTTTTAAAATAAAAAATATGAAAAAACTTATTAAAAAATTTTTTTTTAATTCTTAAAAAATAGAAAATAAGGAAAAAATTATTAAGAAAACATTTATTAGGGAAAAAAAATTTTTTTAAGTAAAAAAAAGAAAAAAAAACGGACGGACCTAACCCTAGGACTAACGGTGAGAGCAAAGCTATACAGACAAAATCTCACCCAGAAGCATACACATATACACTCACAAAAAAAGGAAAAGGGGAAAAATTAATATATCCTGTTCCCAAAGTCCACCTCCTAAATTTGGGATGATTCGTTGACTATTCAGGTATTCAGCAGATGCAGGCACATTAAGTTGTTTGTGGAGCTTTAATCCGCTGCTTCTGAAGCTGCTGGGAGAGATTTCCCTTTCTCTTCTTTGTTCATACAGCTCCCGGGGTTCAGCTTTGGATTTGGACCCGCCTCTGCATGTAGATCGCCTGAGGGCGTCTGTTCCCCGCCCAGACAGAACGGGGTTAAAGGAGCAGCTGATTCGGGGGCTCTGGCTCAGTCAGGCCGGGGGAGGGAGCGGTACGGAGGAGGCGGGGCGAGCCTGCGGCGGCAGAAGCCGGCGTGACGTTGCAGCCGCCTGAGGCGCGCCGTGCGTTCTCCCGGGGAAGTTGTCCCTGGATCACGGGAGCCTGGCCGTGGCGGGCTGCACTGGCTCCCGGGAGGGGCGGTGTGGAGAGTGACCTGTGCTCGCCCACAGGCTTTTTGGTGGTGGCAGCAGCAGCCTTAGCGTCTCATGCCCGTCTCTGGGGTCCGCGCTGATCGCCGCGGCTCGCGCCCGTCTCTGGGGTCCACGCTGACAGTCGCGGCTCGCGCCCGTCTCTGGAGTTCATTTAAGTGGCGCTCTGAATCCCCTCTCCTTGCGCGCCGCGAAACAAAGAGGCAAGAAAAAGTCTCTTGCCTCTTTGGCAGCTGCAAACTTTTTCTCGGGCTCCCTCCTGGCTAGCTGTGGCGCGCTAGCCCCTTCAGGCTGTGTTCATGCCTCCAACCCCAGTCCTCTCCCTGCGATCCGACCGAAGCCCGAGCCTCAGCTCCCAGCCCCCGCCCGCCCCGGCGGGTGAGCAGACAAGCCTCTCGGGCTGCTGAGTGCTGCTCGGCGCCGAGCCTCTGTGCGGGAATCTCTCCGCTTTGCCCTCCGCACCCCTGTGGCTGCGCTCTCCTCCGTGGCTCTGAAGTTTCCCCCCTCCGCCACCCACAGTCTCTGCCCGCGAAGGGGCTTCCTAGTGTGTGGAAACCTTTCCTCCTTCACGGCTCCCTCCCACTGGTGCAGGTCCCGTCCCTATTCTTCTGTCTCTGTTATTTCTTTTTTCTTTTGCCCTACCCAAGTATGTGGGGATTTTCTTGCCTTTTGGGAGGTCTGACATCTTCTGCCAGCGTTCAGTGGGTGTTCTGTAGGAGCAGTTCCACGTGTAGATGTATTTCTACTGTATCTGTGGGAAGGAAGGTGATCTCCGCGTCTTACTCTTCCGCCATCTTGCCCCTCCTCATGCCTCTATTTTTATTCTTTAAACCCTGACTAGATGGCCCACCTATATTGTCCATGTGGCATAAAATCCACATTCTTAATCTGCTTGTTTCCAAAATCTCAGCAAGAATGAGGTGGCCAATAGCTTTTATGAGACGATGCTCTGAGTCTTAGCTTAGGTTTCAATAAGTTTAGGAGACATGAAAAGTTCGGTGGGGAGAGGCCCTACACCCTCTGTAAAGATTTCAGAGGTCAAGATTCAGGAGACTATACACACAAACTGAGCAACAACAATCAAGTGTTTTCTGAATTATTCCTCGCCTGGGACTATTATGCAAAGTAGAGACTTTGCAAACACATTGTGCTGCAGTGCATTTTGAGACATGCCTTTTTTGGAAAGTGCTAACTTTGTACACTGCTGACACTAAATATTTGAAAATAAAACTTTTTCTCCTCTCTCTCTCCTCTACTTTTGGCTCAGTTTATCCTACCAAAACACACTTCAAAAGACATCTTTATAGAAAGAATGTTTCAAAAATATAATATTTCCATCTGTTATTTTAATAATCCATGCTCTGGGACTCTCTTTATGAACCATTCTCTTTTCTTTCCTCCCATTTAGATGTATAAATACTTGATTCAAAAGCCCTGAGGAATAGTCAGCCAATCAGGTTGCTGAATTGTGAACATTCCCTATAACCCTATAATTTTGTCTGTAGCAGGCATCTCCTGCTGTGGAACTAACTGCTAAGGGATATAGCAATGTAATCCTCAGACTGTTCCATCTCAAGGTTGCTCTGAAGTGGAGAGAAGGAAACAGTTTTAATTTTGATAAAATAAACTTTATTTTGTAACTTTATTATTTGTTTTTCTTTCTCCTTTCAACACTTCATAATAGACGTGTCTGGTAATTTGAAGTCAGCCTCCCTCGCTGAGGTGCCCTAGGCCACCCCATATTCTTGTAGCTTTTTAAAGAGGTAGTCACACAGTGTTTGGTCCTGTCATTCCAAAGTTCAGAACCCTATTTTCTTCTATGTCTTGTGAACCAAACCAAGCCATATACTAACTCTTATTAAACATACTCAAATGGTGCTTTCCCAATGGATGGCAACAGAAGATGTGTAAGCACTGTCATGCCACCCAGATATGTTGGAAATCTGAAACCATGGGCAAAACTTTAGTACCTTTCTACTTGTTAGACTTCACTTACCAGACCTCTACTTCAGTAATTATTGAAGCATTTAATGTTACAACATGAATTTAATGGGAACACCCTCTTTGATATAAACTCAAACATGTTGCTAGGAATAAAAGATCTTTATGGATAAAATTTAATATATTTTGAATCAAGCTCAAAGAGATCTTTTGTTGTGTGTGAAGAATAAAATAAAAATTCCCTTTATAAAATTTTATGGCTAGATGGGTAGGGAAAAATATTTTCCAGGATCAAAATATTTTCTCATTTCTTCTTGAATTAATGAAAGTACAAAGTTATAGATATGCACATAAAATTAAGCTTAAGTATTAGAATGTAAATAGCCAAACCTTTCTGGTGACAATAGGGCAAAAATGTAGCAAAACTTTAAAAATGTTTATAACTTTGACCAAGAAATTATGCCTTTAGAAGCCTACTCAGGAAATAATCAGGAAATTATGACACAAAAGTATATATCCAATGATGTTTATCACTGCATTATTTAAAACAGTGAACAATGTAAAGAGTTTAAATTTAAACAAAAAAGCCCTTTAGCAGTCTGAAAAGGAAATCTCATATATTTAGTGTCACTTTCAAAAGATTGTTCTTAAATATTAGTCCTAAGTATTAATTTGAATATTGTCATCCTTTAGTGTTAATGAGCTAAACACTATATTAATAAGTGCTCACTTCAATTTAGGTATGATGATAAACTTTAAGATGATAATTTCTAGAGCAGTGGTTAACTTTCACTTCTAGTGATGAGAGAATAGCTTGTATCTGACCAACAGTCCAACAGTAACAACTTGAAAAGCTGGATAAATTCAAAAAAATTTTTTGATGACACTGGAAAACTATAAGACAGCTAGAAATAGAGGGTTCAAGATCTTAAAAATAATAGAAAAACAAAGAGATGAGCCTAACACTTGGTGCTGCTTTTCCCATCAAGGATTTCCCAGTTTAAAAGCAGCCAAGAAATTAATATACTGAGGGAAACTTTTAGCAGTTTTATGGGATTGAAGGGACAAAAATTTGATATTGCAGTCTGTGAAGGTGTTGTATCTGGTAAATAATCAGGCTTTCATGTGGGACCCCTCAAGGACTACAAACTGAGAGTAAGAATGAACAGAATTAGCCCTAACAGAGACTGGAACAAGCTCTAAAATCAGTTTAATCCCAGATTAAAATAAAGTGATCTGTGCAGGCCAATGGTCCACCAAAAGCAAAGTAAGTGCTCTGTGCAGGGAGATAACATCATCAAAATCTCCAACTATCTTTAAAATATTCCATACTCAATGCTGGCATTGAATAAAATATCAGATGTTCCAGTAAGCGAGATCAAATGATCAAAAGTAGAGAGAAAAAACACTCAGGGAAAAGAAAAATTAAAAAGACCTATAAGGAAAAACATTTATTAGAGTTATGAGACATGAGCTTTTAAATAAATATGACTAATATTTTCAAGAAAATATAAGACAAGGTGAAAAGTTTCAGTAGAGAACCAGAATCTATACAAATAATTGAATTGGAATTCTAAAATTAAAATGTACAATAACTGAATTTTTAAAACAATAGGTGGTTTTAAGAGCAGATTAGATATAGCCAAGACAGAATTAGTGAATTCTAAGGTAATCAGTTAAAAAAAATCCAGAATAAAATATAGAAAGACAAAAAAAAGTTCAGAGGATAAGGGGCATATAGAAATGGAAAGAATGATAAATGTTTAATTGCAATCCTAGAAGAAGAAAGAGATAGAGAATGGGGTAGAAGCGATATTTGAAGACATAATGGCTGACAATTTTCCAAAACTGCTGGAAAACATCAAGGCATAGATTTGAGGAATGGTATGAATGCCCAATAAGAAAATATGAAGAAAATGACACCAAGGAAAACCATAATAAATGTACTGAAAACCAAAGAGAAGGAGAAAAATCTTAAAAGCAGCTAGATAAAAAAATATTTTCATTTCAAAGAAGAAACAATGAGAATAATAACTGACTTTTCAATCAAAATAATGGAAGCCAGTAAATAATGGAAATCATATTCAAATAGCTGAAATAAAAGAATTTCTTACCCCAAATTCTGTACCTGGTAAAATTATCTTTCAAAATTAAGGTAAAATAAAGAAATTTCCAAGCAATCAAATACTAAGATTCTTCATCAGAAGAACATCACTAAAGGTGATTGTAATGGGAGTTCTTCACGCAAAAGAAAAATGATCCTAGATGGAAGCATGGGAATACAGGAAGAACTAAAGAGAAGTTAAAGTGAAATACAGAGAAATGAAAAGGGTAGATATTTAAATAAATAAATAAATAAATAATACTAACAATGGTGATGATGGTGATGATATCTTGTCAGGTTAAGAGATACATATAAATCAAAACACATGACTTGAGAAGCACTAAAGTATGGATAGGAGTAAAGGAGTTAATGTCCTAAGGTAATTGCATGTGTAGAAAATGTTGAAAGTATCAATTTACATAAGCCTTTTATAAGTCAAGGGTGCGTGTCATATTATCTAGAGTAACCACTAAAAATAGTGGAAACATTTACAACCAAAAACAACAAAAAAAAGAAACCAAATAGTAAAATGGTAGGTTTAAATTCAAGTGTATTAGTAATTACATTAACTATAAATGGACTAAATACTC
Organism: Eubalaena glacialis; assembly: GCF_028564815.1. Lineage (NCBI taxonomy): Eukaryota > Metazoa > Chordata > Mammalia > Artiodactyla > Balaenidae > Eubalaena > Eubalaena glacialis. The sequence continues at coordinate 62,778,498 of NC_083718.1, forward strand.
CATCTTGAAGACTAAAATCATCAGACTTGTATTAAAAACACACACACACACAACTGTATGCTATTTATAAGAGACACACTTTAAGTACATAAAAGATTGAAAGTAAAAAGGTCCAAAGATATATATCATGTAAGTTGCTTTACATGTGTCTTTGACTTCTTTCTCTACTTAAAGAAACCAGAAGTGAAAGTCATAGACAAGACTTTGTGTGATTTGTGAGTGTGGTTAATATCAATACAAGAGAGAAAATTTGAAATTTCAGTCAGTGCATTCAAAATAAAGGTCTTGGCCTTCTATCAAAAGATTGTAAAATGAATGAAATTTAATGCTTTGACCTAAAATGTATATATTAGTTTGTTAGGGCTGTCATAACGAACGTAGTTTGTGGAGGTGATAGATATGTGATTTCTGCACGTATCTGTTTGTATGAATTAACATGAGTAAAAGGCTTTTGTTTAGGAGGCAGAGAAAGGGGTTATGTGAAAGAGTAAAAGTAAGGATGGACAAGAATGGCCAAGAGAATGGCATTAGGTCTGCCTTTTCATCTGGCCTCATGAACTGATTTTTAGCCTTTTTGTAGAGAGATATTATAGACCAAAGCTTCAGGGTCTCTTTTCCAGAAAGATTTGAAGGAACTCTGGGCACAAGTACAACTGCTATTGGGACCAGTAACAAAATGCAACCCAGAATAGGAAAGAAGAACTATTTCTGTCCCTTGCCTTACACTGTAGGTCTAGTACTCTGAGGCTTAAAATGTCCATCAGCTTAGATTGCTTTGCCTAGTAGGACAGGGCACTGGCAAGACAGGCAACTGCAGAATCCCTTGATACCGAGGCTGTCAGAGAGATGTAAGAGCCCACTTGTTCCTTGCACTTGTAAAAGCCTCCCTTGGAGGCTTGCAGAGATAACTTGGAGAAATTGTGGGGCTTAAAGTACCCTGGAGCTGAAAGACACAGGTTCTTGAAAATTTGAGTTTTTAAATGTTGGTTACTTTATTTCTACCTAGGATCATTGGGTTAAAATAAGACATTTGTTTCTGTGAGGTTCTTAGTTGTCCCCTTGACAATTTGTTTTCCCCATTGTATGATGGGAAAATATAACCTCATAATTTGGGATATTGACTTAAGAATTATGTTGGAAAACTTTTTGCATGTGTATGGAAAGGGTTTGTAGTGGATGCTGTGCTGTGTGCTCCAGCCTTCACCTCTTCATCTCTCCTTTTAGCTGAGGAAGACTCATTTCCATAGCTGAAGAGAGTGCTGCTAGCTGAAAGCCTTTATATGTCTGCTCTCCCTTGGAATCCCCTCACCAATGATCACACTCTCTTTCCAGGGCTGCCTTTGTCCAACGACTGGAGATTATAAAGGCCCTGCCCTGACCCCAAGTTGGACAACTTTGAAGGAACATTCCAGTTTCAAAGTTGCTACTGAGTTCAGATGAGTCCTTTGTTGTGACAGCATTGCAGCCTAACATCTCTATCTTCTGTTATGCTCCCTGTCACAAGTTCTTCTGTTCTTTTGTCACAAGTGTTAATTCCAAGAGTGTTTCCTAATGAATATCCTGCACACAAATCTCTGTCTTAGTCACCGCTTCTTAGGAAATTTGTAACAGTCTTGTTCACTAACTTCCACCTTTCTTTATAGTTTTCCAGGATATGAAAAGGGACTTAACTTTATTGAGAGAGGCCACTGTGATTCATTGCCATAAACCAACCTTCCAGATACCTGAGTGGCAAAATTTCCCACAGTTTTCCAGGGGGCATTACAGGATGTTCAGGAACACTCATGGTTTTGTATTTGTCTAAATTTATGTTAGCTACATGTGTTTAGATGAAGGAAAACTATTCAACTTAGATTTAAAAATGGGTACTATTATTGAATGTAAGATTGACTCAAAAAATTCAAGGAAAAAAATAACTAAACTCAGGATTGTAGAATGCGGGGGGAGTGGTATTCTGGGAACATCACTGATCTTGAGAGAAGATAGAGGTTCTCTTTTATTTAGAACTTTGGTTTGATGATTTTGCCTTTAAGCAAAACATGGTTGGGTATCATCCTATTCCCCTCTCTTTTTTCTGTCCAAGAAATTTGACTGTGGCAAAGTTGGAGAATTTCTATCAAAATGTGCTCAAAATCAATAATTCTTCAGGGAAATCTAAATTAAAACCTCAATATGAGCCTACTACACAGCTACCAGAATAGATTGGCAAAGATGTTAAGCAAATGGAACTCTCACACAGTGCTGGTGGGAGTATAAATTGGTATAACAAAGTTAGAAAACAGTTTGTTACTATATATTAAAGATGAACATATGTATATCTGATGACCTAACAATTCTACCCTTAGGTATATACCAATAGAAGTACATACATTTGATGATCAAAAGACATGTATGAAAATGTTTATAGTAAAATTATTCAAGTGAAAACTGAAAATAAGCCAAATGTCCATCAATAAAAGAATGGATTAATAAATTGTGTTCTATGTATATACTGAAGTACTAAATAGCAATGACAATAATCAAACTGAGTTACATGCATCAACATGGGTGAATCTCACTAACATTATGCTGAGTGAAAGAAGCAAGACACAGAAGAGTATATATTGGACAGGGGTGTAAATTTCAAAAAACAGGCCAAAAATACATATGGTATTAGAAGTCAGACCTTTGTTACCTGGGGTGTGTGTATAGTAACTGGAAAGAAGCACAAGGGGGCTTCTAGGGGTTGTGATGACTTCTTTTTCTTGATCTGGCTCCCTATTACATGAGAACGTTTACTTTGAGAATATTCATTAAATAGTACAATGATGATTCATGTATACATCAACAAAGGGAGGGGAAAAATACTCGAGGGAGTTTTATTCACATTATGGGAAAAATAATTTTTTTTTCAGTGAAGAAATGAGAAAGGAGTACAGAAATAGCTCATTTGAGTTTTGCTTCCTTAAAAGGGATTTTTAATAATTTGGAGTATACTCCACGGAATTTTGGGATTCAAAAAAAAATCAAAACCTAAAGATTATAACCCTTTTTAATCTTTCTAAAATTAGTATTCAATCATGACCTCTGATTTCTGAAGCTGTTAGGCATGAATATTTTTCTTAAATGAGATATTCCTTTCATTAATCTTAACTAATGAAGAAACACGTGGCCATTTACATGTGGCCCATTGTAGACTGTGATTTAGAGCACCAGAGAGTCCCAAGGATGGGTCATTGTTTGATAAATGGGGTAGTTATTTAACACTGCATCTGTCTCATCGTGCACAGATCCAAAGGGAAAAGACGCAGGTGGTGGGTAGACATGATACTTTCTTACAAACTAATGAAGTTGAAAACTCTGATTAGAAACTTTGGGAAGCTCTGGGTTACTGTAAGAATGTAGAGGGTCAGGGAAATAAGCCTGTGGAAGGAGACCCCAAAGAGGAGAAGGCTGAAGGCTAAAGTAATCTGTTCCTAGGAGACACATTCAGATATGAATGAGTCCATAACAGACCATTTTTCTACTTTTTTGCTTTGAATGTATATAAAAGCTAGCAAGCTGTCTCAGCTGAGTGGGTTTTCTGGTTTTGGTTTTGGGGTTTTTTTGGGGTTTTGTTTTGTTTTGCACTTTAAAAAAGGGCATGGACTCTATTTAAGCACAGATACATTTCCTAGCAAGGAAGGAAGGGGTTTAAAATCACAACTTCCTGGGGCAACTGGTTCCTATGCATTTCTGACAGGAAGGCGGGAAGTGGAGTGGGGACTGAGTCACAGTATTCAGGCACAAGAACCTCACCAATGAGGAGGAGCTAGGCAGGAAGAAGAGAGAGGAAGAGAGGCCTTGAAGGAGGAAAAGAAAAAAGAAACGGAAGCGTCCTTGAGAAGATGGAGGAGGAAGGGGATGTGGAGGAGAAAAAGGAGGACTTGGGGGAGGAGGAGGGAGGTGGCTTCAGATCATGGACAAGGTTGACTATGCCAGACATCCTCGGCCTGGGTTGGATCAGCTGGGCCTACTCCAGAGGAAGAAGTTGCAGTGGGAGAAAAGGTCAGTGGGAGGACCCCAGAGTCTGGCACACTTGTAGAAGTGGTGGCCCAGGTTGGGCCCAGGCTTATCGCATGGTTAAAGATGTAATGATTTAGCTTGAGCTAGGGTTTCTATCTGAGAAGCCAAGAAACAGAGTAACAGACAATGGAGGGCGTATACACTATAGCTAGGGTACTTCTCCAAAGCAGAGTATAAGCCTCCAATGGAATGCAAACAGAATTTCTTAATTGTCTCTTCAGTGACATTTGCATATGCTTAGAAACTAGCATGGTCACATGCTTATTTTTCAGATACAAATTACAAGGATGCCTCATAAGTGTTTTAATATTCTCAACAATGGTCTTCAATCAGTTTGGCATGGTTTTTATCTTTGCGAAAATAAATTTTACAAACAGTTGAACTATCTTAATATTTTGAAGCAATTTGTACTTTCTCTAGAATTTTTGCCATCTTTTAATGTGATGGTGGCAAAACAAAAATTCCTTCAGGGAGTGAGAACAAAGAAAAATGAGACTGCTTTGGATTTACTTTTATACTTTCTCCGGTAGGCATGAAATCAGTGTGATAATTCAAAGGGATTTTCAGAAAGAAGAAATGGTGGGGACAAAGACTCTGAAAAGAAAGCATGTAGATCTGTGTGCCTGGAATGGAGGCTTGTTGAGGAAGAGGACATTCACTCCCACACCATTAACCATTTGATCCTGTTTGTCTCTTTACTGACCATCCTTTCCAATGTCAATTTCTTGATGGATTTTGATTCTGAGGGTGAGAAAAGGGAGCCAATCACCCCATCTGGAGCCCTCCTTGACACATGGTCCCTAAAAGCATTTTGTACTCTCCTACTCTCTATGGCATCCGTGGGCTTCCTTTCTGATCATTCATCAAAGTAAGGGACCATCTGCTCTGTGCTCTGTCTGCTCCATGGATGAAATCAAGGCATGTGTTATATGGCTCCATTCCAGCTTCCCCTTCTTTACATCTGTTCTGCCCCTTTGAACAGCCCATGGGGCATAACTGATGTCTCACCTTACTGCAAGGTGCATGACCCCTTTGCTTTCAGTCCTCTTTTACTTTGAAAAATACCTGCACCTCCTGCTGTTCAGGTGTTATTGTAGAAATTCTTACCATACACCAAATCACTAGTTATTTAGATTTCTTTGGCAGTAACCCATTTTACCAATGAAAGGTATCAAAACTTTTCATTAAAGGAAATTCAACATTTCAACCAGTTCTTCTATTACAGGAAGAATAACAACTTTCAATTTATATATCCCAATCCCTTTGAAGTACATTATTGACATTTGCTAACTCTACATCCTTGGGCTCCTCACCTCACCTCACAGGAGAGGGTTTGAAGCTAGAACAACCTTGAAACTACAGAGTCTAAAATGATTAAAACAGGCCTGGGAATGAAGTGACAGGACTAAAAAGAATATTGCAAAGGCCTTCCAAAAAACTGTGTGTGTGTGTGTGTGTGTGTGTATGTGTGTGTGTGTGTCTGTCTGAATATGTAATTTACAAATGCGCTTTTTTTTTTTACAAAACCAGTGAACCAGAGAAGAACCTGTAGAAGACTAGGAGAAATAACTTTAAAAAGATTTTTTTAATTGAAGTATAATTTACAATTGTGTGTTAGTTTCAAGTGTACAGTAAAGTGAATCCATTATACACACATATACATATATTCTTTTTCAGATTCTTTTCCATTATAAGTTATTACAAGACATGGAGTATAGTCCCTGTGCTATACAGTAGGTCCTTGTTGTTTACCTATTTCATATATAGTAGCGTGTATATATTAATTCCAAACTCCTAACTTATCTCTCCCCCACCCAGCTATCCCCTTTGGTAACCATAAATTTGTTTCCTATGTCTGTAAGTCTATTTCTGTTCCGTAAATAAGTTCATTTGTACCATTTTTTTTTATTTCACATGTAAGCGATATCATATATTTGTCTTTCTCTGTCTGACTTACTTAGTATGATAAGTCTTTGCTTTAAAGATTTTATTCGTCTCCTCTAAATATGTGTTGGTTATTTTATGTTCTTTGAATTTCATGTGAATTTTACAACTAACTTGTCAATTTCTTTAAAAAAGAAGTCTTCTGGGGGCTTCCCTGGTGGCGCAGTGGTTGAGAGTCTGCCTGCTAATGCAGGGCACACGGGTTCGAGCCCTGGTCTGGGAGAATCCCACATGCCGCGGAGCAACTAGGCCCGTGAGCCACAATTACTGAGCCTGCGCGTCTGGAGCCTGTGCTCCGCAACAGGAGAGGCCACGATAGTGAGAGGCCTGCGCACCGCGATGCAGAGTGAGTGGCCCCCGCTTGCCACAACTAGAGAAAGCCCTCGCACAGAAACGAAGACCCAACACAGCCATAAATAAATAAATAAAAAATAAATTAAAAAAAAAAAAAAAGAAGTCTTCTGAATCTGTTGAATCTATAGACCAATTTGGGGCAAACTGACATCTTAACTATGTTGAATATCTCTATCCCCAAACACAATATATCTCTTTGTTTATTTGGGTCTTCCTTCATTTCTCTCAACAATGTTTTGCAGTTTTTAGCTGACAGATTTTGTAAGTCTTTTGTCAGTTTTGCCCCTAAGAAGTTCATATTTTCTTATGCTACTATGAATTATATATTAAAATTTTTTTTTATTTCTAGTACATAGAAATAAAATTGATTTTTGTTTATTGATCTTGTATCCTGTAATCTTGCTAACTCACTGATTGGTTCTAGTAGCTTTTTCATAGATTCCATTGGATTGTCTACATAGAGAACATGTCTGTGAATACAATTTCATTTCTTCCTTTCCAATCTGCATGCCTTTCATTTATTTTTCTTACCATATTTTACTGGCTAGAACTTCCAATTTAATGATTAATAGGAGTGGTAGAGTAGGCATTTTTGTCTTATTCTTGTACTTAGGGGGAAAACATTTAGTCTTTTACCATTAAAGATGATGTTAGGTCTTTCAGAGATGACCTTCATCAATTTGAAATATTTCCCTTCTATTACTAGCTTACTGAGAGTGTTGACCAGGAATGGATGTTGATTTTGTCAAGTGCTTTTCACACATTTACTGAGATTATCATATAGTTTTCTCTTTATAGTTTAATATGGTGGATTACATTAATTTATTTTGTATGTTAAACCAACCTTGCATTCATGGAAGAAACTCCATTTGTCAATGATATGTTATCATTTTTTGTATAGCTTCATTTGCTTGCATAAAATATTGTTTAGAATTTTTTTATCTTTGTTCATAAATGATATTCGTCTATCACTATCTTTGCTCTTATGTCTTTTTCCGGTTTTGTATTTGAGTAGTACTGGAACAAAATGATAATTTGGAAAGTATTCTCTTCTCTTCAGTTTTTTGAAAGTGTTTGTGTAAAATTGGTATTATTTCTTCCTTTAATATTTGGTGGAGTTCACCAAATTAACAACTTAAATGAAATGGACCAATTCCTTGAAAGACACAGACTACCCAAGCTCACTCAAAAAGAAATAGATAATGTGAGTAGCCCTAAATCTAATAAAGACATTGCATTTGTAGTTAAATTTTTCCCATAAAGATTATGATTGGACTTGGTGGATAGTTTTCTTCATATTTCTTGTGCTTGGAATTAATTAAGCTTTTTGGATCTTTCAGTTTATAGTTTTCATCAAAGTTTTTTAAAGTGGCCATTATTCCTTCAGGTACTTTTTCTGCCTCTCCCCATATCTCTTTCAGATACACCTATGTTAGGCTGATTAAAGTTGTCCCATAGCTCACTGATGCCATTTTACGTATTAATTCTTTTTTTCTCTCTGTGCGTTATCTTGGACAGCTTCTATTGCTTTATTTTCTTTCTTTTTTTTTAACATCTTTATTGGAGTATAATTTCTTTACAATGTTGTGTTAGTTTCTGCTGTATAACAAAGTGAATCAGCTATATGTATACATATATCCCCTCAACTATGAAGAATAATTGTTATTCCCTATCCAAAGTGCTTTTCCTTTAAAATTATCCTCGGCCAAATTACTGCATTTCTAAAACCAACTGGTATTTATAGTACTTTGGCAAGAATGTCATATATATATTTATCTTTATTTTAAATTTAATTTTTATAAATCCTTTTTTAAAAAAATACTGGTTACAAACATGGCTGTTAGATCCTTGTTGCCACTGTAACAAATTATCACAAAAACAAGTTTATTATCTTACATTTCTGAAGGTCAGAAGTTTGTAATCAACTTTATTGGACTAAAGTCAAAGCGCCAGCAAGACTGATTCTTTCTGGAGGCTCTATGGAAGAATCTGTCTCCTTGCCTTCTCCACCTTCCAGAGGCCATCTATATCCTGAACTCATAGCTGCCTTCTCATGTCTTCAGAGCCAGCAGCATAGTATCTTCAAATCTTTCTCTCTACCTTTTTATCTTCCATCATGACATTGCCTTCTATCTCCCTGATCTCATGCCTCTCTCTTGTAAGGACCCCTTGATTACATCAGGCACACTTGGATAATCTCGGATAATCTCTCCATCTTGAGATACTTAATTTAACCACACCTGCACAGTCCCTTTTGCAACATAAAGTAACATTTACATATTCCAGGGATTAGGACATGACATCTTGAGGAGCCATTATTCAGCCTATCTGGTATTTGGAGAAACGACAGGGGTAATCAGGAGTATACTGGCTCCATATATATCTCTACGTATTATACTAGCTTTTTCCCACACAACCTCATTGTTTGAACTCTTCCTAAATGTCTCACAAAATCAATTCCAATCCTTCCCAAAAGCAGAGCTTGTTGTACTACTTGCTGCTTGCCCCAGTTTATATACTATTTACTTCATTTGCACGTGGCTTTGCTGCTTATTAAAAATGCTCACATTTTCTCTATGGATTCTCACTCATTTACTTATTTTTAAAAAGTGTTGAACATCTTTTATGGTCTGTATACTGTATTATGTATAGTTATGCAAAAATATATACATGACTTTGCCCTTCCCACCCTTCTCCTTGTGGTCCTTCTTTATATTTTAGTTGTAGAAGATCTTTTCTGCTAGTTTTCAAGTTTTTCTCATCACTAGTGTCTTTGTAAATAGTTGTAATTTTGTTGTGTCCATGGGAGGAGGTGATCTCAGGATCTTCCTACTCTGCCAACTTGGCCACTTCCCCTGCTATTTATTTCTTGAAGACACTTGATGTTTTGTCCTGTGAATTTTCCATATTCTGGATTTTGTTCAAAAAGTTTATGAAGTATAAATAAAGTAATCAAATCTTCAGAAGAAAAAGTCGATCAGAACACATTAAGGAAATAGCTAACTTAAGAGCACTTTTTCCCCTAAGTTTTCGTTACTAAGAACCTCCTTTTGTAGCAGATGGTTTATCTATTTCAACCGTCATCGAAATTGGTGCTGACTTACAAGACCTAAATGGTTAACATTGTTTGCAGTTCCAAAAGTCAGGAATGTATCCAGACAAAAGTGTAGAGCGTAAAAATAATATACGTATACACTATAGATAGATACGTATATGCACATGTATATCCACATATATTTATATGTCATATGTACAGATCTAGATGTGTTTATAAACATGTTTAAATATATGATTTAAAAGCTTGTTTTCATTTTTCTTATGAAGTTTACTCAGTCGGTAAATGAAAGCTTTGAATGAGCCTACATTTCTGCTAGTAAACAAAATAGAAGCTTAAGCAAACCCATACATTCCAAACATCTTTTTCTGCAAAAGAGATTTCTTTTAACTCTAAAATATATATTCATACTTTGCTTGCCTTACAAAAATGTTTGGATACAGCCCTAATTTCCCTGATTTATGATAAGTAAATATTTTGTCCTATCCTAGCCATGCTGTTTATATTAAGAATAAATAATGTACATTTTTGGCAATTAATGCATACATTTAAGTTATTCAGATCCATAGAAATAAGACAAATCATTTCTGTACTAAGATAATAGCTTCCCAACACATATCCTTGTTTCCATTTCCACCACTGCCCTCAACTCATTCTCCACATGGCAGACAGTATAATCTTTTTTTTGTTTATTTTTGGTAAACAGTATAAGCATTTTTAAACTTAGAAATAAAGACATAAATTTTAGAAAGAAAGAATGGCTAAAATGGTTGAAAGAAGTTCTTTGGAGTGGAAATCAGTTTGGGGATGATTTCTTTCTTCTTGTTATATCATTTCTGCAATACTGTTTGGCATTTTGTACATATGGAAAGGTTTTATTTGATAAAATAATTTTCTTCCGAAAGCACACAGTTGTAAATGGTTCACCCTTGAGGAGGATGCCCACTACCATTCTGCCACCTCTGTCCTGTGGCTTTGGGGTTATTTTTCCCAAGAACTATTTCTTCAGCTTTTCCTCCAGCCTCTAAAGTTTTGCCAAAAAAATTCCTTTTTAGTTGGGGTCAATTTCAGTTGCTTACAACCCACATACTCTGACTGATACATCTGCTCAAATGCGCATCTGATCTCTTATTTACATCTCCCCAGGGGATCCCCATTGCCTACAGAGCAGAAGAAGGACCTTGGCTGCCCATACAAGGGCTTCCATAACCAGGAGCCTCTCTCGCCCTCTCATTTTTGTCACCAGTCTTATTTCTAGGTTCGCTAGTCTGCTGAAAGCTGGAAACCTTATGGATTTGCTGGACCCCTTCTCTTTTCCTGGAGCACATCCCCCTCCTTATTTCATGTGGCTAATTGTTATTTACTTTCAATACTTGGATTCAGCATCATCTCCAAGAAAACATCACTGAATACTTCATTGTGCTCCTGTAGAACCCTATAAACAGCTTTCCTTATTATTTACTCTCAACGATTGATATTATTCAATACCTCTTTAAGTATCTGTCTTCTCCATCAGTCTATAAACTCAAGAGCACAATCTTGTTCATTTTTATACCTTAATGCCTTGCACATCACCTCACATTCCAAACAATAAATGGTTTGTAAACCGAAATGGATATTTCTGAATCATAAAAAGGGTTAAATTAAATACCACATAATTGAATTAAATATTCAAAGTTTTATAGGTTATGTTTGTTTTTAAAACTTCTATCCAAAAAGTTGCTTTTAAAGGTTGATAATCATAAATGTTAATGCTTAAAAATTGCGACAACTATCCTAGATATGATGGTTGCTCTCTAATGACTCTGTAAAGTTCTATTGAGCTTCTTTTGGGGAAATCATCAAGGTCTCCATGGTTGTACTGCCGGGACCAGATGGCAACATTGATATAATCTTTCTAAAGATATCCATCAGATCATACTTAAAGCTTTTCAGTATCTTCTCATTGCACTTAGACTAAAACATAAATGTCCAGGGCATTTGTCCCTGCCTATATTAGTTTCCTAGGGCAGATATAGCAAAGTGCCACAAACTGGGTGCCTTAAACAGCAGAAACTCATTGCCTCACAGTTCTGGAGACTAGAAATCTGAAATTAAGATGTCAGCAGTGTTGGTTCCTTCTGACACGTGCTAGGGACAATCTGTTCTATGCATTTCTCCTAACTTCTGGTGGGTTGCTGGCAATCTTTGGTGCTCCTTGCCTTGTAGATGCATTATCCCAACCCCTGCATTCATTGTCACATGGTATTCTCCTTGTGCATGTCTATTTCCATATACAAATTTCCTCTTTTCCTGTCTTACAAAGGACACAGTCATATTGGTTGAGAGCCCATCCTAGTGACTTCATGTTAACATGCAAAAACCCTATTTCCAAATAAGATCCACAAACAGGTACTGGAAGTTAGGACTTCAACATCTTCTTAGGGGACACAGTTCAATTCACAACAATGTCTACTTTTCTGATATCATCTCTTGCCACTCCCCTTCTTGCTCTAGCCCTACGGCCTTCATTCTGTTCCTAGAACAGGTCAGTGGCATCATCTCCTCTTAGAGATTTTGGACTTCCTCTTCCTCATGCTGAGAAAAACTTTCACCTGTCCACCATAAACTTCTCATTGAGCTCTCAGTTCAAAGTCAGAGATTCTGGCCCTGAACATCCTATCTGAGATCTGTTTCTCCACCACCCTGCTATTACCCTATTTATTTCTGCATAACCTTCACCACTATCTGAAAACATCTTGTTCTTTTATGTATTTGCCCCACCTATTTAAAATAGTGACTCCAAAAGCACAGAGATCCTGACTACCTTCTTAAAGATGTATCTCCGGCACCTAAAACAGTACCTGTTACTAGTAGGGGCTCAATAAAAATTATTATATTATAATGAATTAAATGTACTCAGAAGTAACGTATAAAGAATAAAAAGCACTGTCTTGCTCCTTCTGTTTCCAGTTTGGTTACCTGAGCACTATAACAATAATAGAACCTCATTTATAAAAGAAAATTCAAGAGAAAACGTCAGAGTAGAGAAGGGAGAATCAGAATCAGTAGATTCAAGCACATTGCACAGTGTTTTCATACAGGCTCTGGCTATCCTTGCTTAACATTTAGATATTTATTGGTCCTCACATATTAAAACTCTCACTGGATTGAGCAAGTCCTGCTGGGGCTGCATTGGTCCTGGGCTCCAGGCTTCACTCTTGCCTTGACTAGAATGAGATCTTATCACTCTTTAGACTGAGTGGTTGGTAGTCAGAGCATTATCTCTAGCCAGGCCCAGTACATTCCTTTTTCCTATAGAAACTTCTTTTTATAGAAAACTGTGCTAACATGAAAGGCCTCCCAACAATCCAGACCAACCTTTGTCTTAATGGAGTCTGAAGTTCGCTCTTCTGTTTATGATGTGTAACTATTGAAGTGGGAGATATAAAGTTTGCAGCTAGTATGTAATCAAAACCATTTGTGTATTCCCAAAGAGAAGGAGAAGGCAAGAAGGGAGTGGGGAGGCAGGGAAGAAAAAGAAAAGGAAAAATCCCAGAATTGGAAGTTTAGAGCCTGTGCAGTGAGCAGGAAGTTGAAACTCATCAGGCTGTCACATAACAACAGAAGAAAAATGTTTTATGTATTCAATCATTATTAAGTGTTCTGCATGTCTATTTCCCACGTTATTTGCCACTATATATTGATTTTCAAATGCTGGCATTTTAAGAGCAGGAGAAATTTTTCTTTTAATATAAAAATTGTTTCATTTTTGAAGGCCATAAAAACAAATTCCATGAGGTGAAAGAAGGGAAAAAATTTGATATCCCCACCTTCAAGCATTCTTTCCTGAAACCAAAAAGCCTCTATTGCCTTTAATTTTGCAAGGCACTTTCTAGATGAAGGGGCACTCCAGGCTGAGCCACTTAGTGTGCTAGTTTCACAAAAATATTTCAAGAATAAAGTGTCCAATGTCCAATGATGGTGTAGCAGTGGGTAGGACTTCAAAGCAAGAAAAGGTGATTGCCCAGTGAGCCACCAGTACATGGCTTTCCTAGAGAAAGCAGGGCTTGCTAAGCCAAAATGGGAGAAGAAAAACTGGGGGAAGTAAAAGTCTTTGTGGACATTTTTCTCTTTTAGCTTTTAGAAATTGTTTGAACATAGAAACCTCAATTAGAATTGAATCATTAAATTTATGAATCCTAACATTGTCACATGTTAGGTCTAGAAAATGTTGAAGAAAGCAGAGGCCCACCTTTCTATCTTATGGATGAAAGAATTGGAGCACAGAAAAAAGGTGTGACTTCCCAAGCTCCTAGGTCTGTTTGAAAATAAACACTAAACATAGATATTCTTTTGTTGTTGTTGTTGTTAAGAGAGGATAGGCATACCTTGATTTATTGTGCTTTGCAGATACTGCATTTTTTACAAATGGAAGGTTTGTGGCAACCCCATACTTAGCAAGTCTATTGGTGCCATTTTTCCAACAGCGATTGCTCACTTCGTGTCTCTGTGTCCATTTTCACATTTTGGTAATTCTTGCAATATTTCAAACTTTTTCATTATTTTTATATTTGTCATGGTGATCTGTGATCGGTGATCTTTGATGTTACTATTATGTTTTTTGTTTTGTATATTTTTTTAATTTTAATTTTATTGGAGTATAGTTGAGTTACAATAAATGTAGATATTCTGATTATGATATAGTCATTTTTTCGTCTTTGGTGACCTAACAAGTGCCCCTCTGCTGTCCTTTGAAACCTTACAAAGGGTTGTCTTACTACTTCTGGAGGAAGAAGCTCACGTATCACCCCTTAGTCCATTTACTTCATCTCTATACAAGGCCATCTTGAGAACATGTTTTATACACTCCAGGTTCATATAAATGGAAAATTTGATACCATGTGAACAGAAATGTTTATGGTAGATTCTTAAAGGGCAACAGAGTTTTGATGCAGCTTTACCACTGGAAAAGTTCCAAAATTCCCTTTAATGGTGCCCATTTCTCCTAAAATTAAGGGTTTGCTTACCTCACCCTTACTCACTGCCTTCCCCCCCCACCCCATTTTGGTCTAAATCCACTTATCCTCTTTAGCTCTCTTTAGATATTTCTGTCTTGGCTCCATATTTAACACTTTTTGACTCCAGATCAAAATTGCTCTTCAAGAAGCCTAAATAATCTGACACTTTCATTGTCACCTCTTTACTGCCCTTGGTCTTTATTGACATGTTTGTTTATCTAGTCCTTGGGCACAGTACTCTGCTAAGTTCCCCTGAGCGTCATGTCTTCTTTCTATTAATACATCCTAAATTCTTGACCCGTTTTTCCTTTCCTTACTTTCTATATTTATTACATTTCAAATATATGGATATGAAATTATATATGTCAATCAACTAGTTCATTTCTATAACTCTTGAATATACTCATTGTGTGCAGTTTTAAAAAATAATGATAATATTAAAATAAGTGTACACTCTCAAGCTCAAGGTATAGAATGTTGTTAATATTGTTGAAGCCCTTTTAGGCTCCTCCTGATTGCACATGCGTTCCTATCCCTTCAAAATGTTTTTGTTATTCCATTTTTTAATGATTTTACCATTTATGCATACATCCCTAAGAGATGCTTAGTTTTGCTTTTGTTGAGGGTTACAAATATAGCATCAGATGTATATAGCCTCTGTGACTTGCTTTTCTTTCTTACTATTTTTTAAATTAATGCTTATCAATACATGGTGCTTAATTAATTTTCATTGATGCAAGAAATTCTATTATGTAACTATACCACAATTTACTAATTCCTTCTACTTTTGCTTGACAGATATATGGGTTATTTTCAGTTATTTGCTATTATAAAAATAGCTGTTATGGATATATATATGCATATATCCTGGTTTATTTATTAAATAGTTTTAGTAGGTTGTAAAATTAAGAGGAAAATTCCTAGGTCATAGGCTACAAGTACTTTCAACATAACTAGGTAATACTGAGTTATTTCCTAAAATGGTTGTACCAACTTATATTTCTATTTACTCCACATTCTCAACAACATTTGGATTGGCCAAGTTTTTTGTGTGAGGCGAACGTAATAACCACTACACTATAGAAACAGGGCCTTTTTTGTTTGTTTTGTTAATTTGTGTGTATGTGTGTGTGTGTGTGAAATTATATCTCATTTATGGTGTTATGAAATATGCCTTTCCCTAGTTACTAACGAAATTGAGCATTTTTTAAAACAAATGTTTGGCTTTTTTTGATCCTCTCTATTTAAATCTTTTGTTTTTTTCTTTTATTAACTAATCACTGTCCATTTAATGGTACATTTCTTTCTGATATTGACCTAATTCTTTAGCAAAGAACTTCATATATGAGTACACCATTTGCTGCTTCATGTTACAGGGCTGAAGGGACAGAGTGGTGGGGTGGGGGAATTCCACTCCATTCCCTTCTTGACTTTACCAGAAGTTGGCTATTGGCCAACTGGGTATAAAATGGCTTTGGATTTCAGAAAGTGGTGTGTGGTACTAGGAATATCCATAACCTCAGAGGAAGAGTCTGAAGTGGACACAGTTACATCTCTGATAGCCCTAATCACATTTACCACACACCTGTTATCAGGATTTCCCTACTTGCTTCCTTAAACTATATACTGGTAAATTTCCAAATATGCTATTTTTTACCTGTGTGAGAGACATAACCTTTCTGGGATATTGGTGGCGAAAGACAAGGAGAGTTGCTGAGGATAGAATGTACCCTTGGAAAATGGAAATAAAATGACTGTGAAATAAAATGAAAGAATAGAAAGGGGAGAAAATGTTGGCAATTATTTACCACCTATATGATAGTTAAAAATTTTCTTTTTAAAGCATCTTAATAAACCAAACCTCATTTGATTTTCTAACAACACTAATCTTAGTAAAGTTGGCAGGGCAGGTATTCTGGTGAATATAGAATGAGAAGCACGTGCTTGGGAGTTGTTTCCTTGGGAAAGAAAGTCATCAGATTGACTGAAGACAGGCTTTATAATGAAAAAACTGATAATAGATTTTTTTTAACTTTTTGTTGAATTCCTGTGATGCATAGAGTGTCTTGAATAGATTTTGAGATGAACTTAAGAAGCAAGTTGTTTCCATTGGCATGGCCTTCCTGAGAGTCGCTGTTATTCTTTACATTTGATTTCCTTTTCAGGACCCAAGATATAATACACGTATTTAATTTATCTCATCACTCTTGTGGGGCACCTTCCAACATATGCTATTGAATTGGTTAAATGAAAGCATATCTCTATTTTGTAATCCATGAAAGCTGGCATTAAAGACAAAATAAATACACTTCAGGAAAGATAACATTTTTCACAACAGATGTGAGAGCAAAGAAACTGCTGACATGTTTATTAGCAATGGATAAACTGAACGTTTCAGTTTGGCCCAGCACTCAGAAAATGCAGATGTGTATGCAGATGCAAACCTCTAGAGTCTGCAAAAGAAAATTTGTATTGGCCATTCGACAAGGTTTCTGGCACTTCTTGCTTGACAAGAAGTACCCTTGAGAGCGACCCATCTCATGATATTTTGGCAGTTTTTTTCCCTCTGCTCTGGTAAGAGCTAAGAAGTACAGAAGGGCACAGTATTTTGAGAAAAAGGAAAAAAGTAGAAGTGAGTTTGCTAAACTATTTTTGACCGTCAAGTTAGAATTAAAAAAGTGGGTCTGGCTTGGAATATAGGATGCCTGGGTCATCTTTCTTCACCCTAGGTTATTTTTACTAGTTGTGAATAAACTGATCATTCTTTAGCCTTTGTAAACATTTATTTAAATGCATAAGGCCTCAGTTTAATTTCTTGATTGTCTTTTCCCTAGTGGGAAAGTACTAGACTAAAGTCTGAGGAAATCTCAGCATTTAGTGACATTTTTTACATATGCTCTAATTCCAATCAGAAAGTCAGACTCAACAAAGGAATCCATGCTTTTAATAATATTTATTTAGAATAAAAAATACTTTAGGCAGTGTCCAAAAACTAAGAATTTGACGGTGTGTCTACTCTGGGGTATATAATCACTGAGTCAATTAAATTTTTGATTAAAGTATATTCCTGCCTATTTCATCAGTAATTTTAAAAAATAATAATAACAATAGTAATAGCTACCTTTGTTTTATTCAACCACATATGTCAAGTCCTGTGTTGGTTGCTTTACATAATAGTAATAATAGCTAACATTTACATGATAATAGTAACAATAGTTAATAGCACTGTGTGACACACTTGAATTATTTTTTTACTTGAATTATTTCATGTAATTCTTTCAAGAACTTGAAGTCATCTCACTATTACATATATTTTACAGATGACAAAACTAAGGCTTAAGTTTTAAATTCAAAGTGACTCTCAGTAAGATATTCTTAAAAGGAAATTTAGCTAAGGGAACACTGTTTTGAGAATTTTTTATTGTTTCCATAGTGTTGAGATTGTTTTTATAAACTTGTTTAGACCACAACAGGCCTTGAAAATTACAATGCCATTTAATCCATAAATCTAACAAATCATATATAGATCTTCCTTGACTTATGATGGAGTTACCTCCCAATAAACCCATTGTTAGTTGAAAATATTGTAAGTTGAAAATGCATTTAATACACCTAACTTACCGAACATCACAGGTTAGCCTAGCCTACCTTAAATGTGCTCAGAACACTTACATTAGCCTATAGCTGAGCAAAATCATCTAACACAAAGTCTATTTTATAATAAAGTGTTGAATATCTCATGTAATTTAGTGAATACTGTACTGAAAGTGAAAAACAGAATAATTGTCTGGTACAGAATGGTTGTAAGAGTATCAGTGGTTTACCCTCATGACTGTGCGGTTGACTAGGAGCTGTGGCTGCTTCTGCCCAGCATCATGAGAGAGGGTCATATCACATATCGCTAACCTGGGAAAATATAAAAAGTCACAATTTGAAGTAAGGTTTCTACTGAATGTGTATCCCTTTTGCACTATCATAAAGTAGAAAAATCACAAGTTGAACCATCATAAGTCAGGGACCATCTCTACTGATTTGTTAATGACTGGTCATTGCTATTCTCTCCTCGGTGCCAGGAAAATGTGAATCTGTGGTGAGCTGCTCAAATAACTGAGCTCATTGGAGGCAGCAGTTCA
Organism: Eubalaena glacialis; assembly: GCF_028564815.1. Taxonomy (NCBI): domain Eukaryota; kingdom Metazoa; phylum Chordata; class Mammalia; order Artiodactyla; family Balaenidae; genus Eubalaena; species Eubalaena glacialis. Next base: position 62,797,028 of record NC_083718.1, read on the forward strand.
GAAACCAAGAACCTAGGGCAGAACCTGCAGTCAAAACAGAAATCAGGACAAAAAAATTTGACATACAAATGAACCTATTAACAAGACAGAAATAGAGTCACAGATGTAGAAAACAAACTTATGGTTACCAAGGGGGAAAGATGGGGGTGGGGGAGGGATAAATTGGGAGATTGGGATGCACATCTACACACCAGTATATAAAATATATAACTAATAAGAACCCACTGTATAGCACAGGGAACTCTACTCAATGTTCTGTAATGGGCTATATGGGAATAGAATCTAAAAAAGAGTGGATAGATGTACATGTTTAACTGATTCACTTTGCTGTACACCTGAAACTAGCACAGCATTGTAAATCAACTATACTCCAATAATAATTAATTTAAAATAATAAAACAATGAATTTACATCATCAAGATGAGTGAAAGTATAATTCAAAATTTGGGAATGTTGTCCTTATGGGTCCCTTCCAGCCTGTATTCTAACTCTCTTGATTTCATACTCTGCAAACTTGATCTGAAAATATCTGTGCTAAAAAGTCATCAACATGGTTTAAATTTGAGGCATCATGTTGAATTAATGTCTGCAAGTACGTGTGTCTGGTACAACAAAAATGCATAAATGTATTTTCAAGAATGTTTAGAAACAGAACATTTTGAATATTTGTTTCTACAAGCCAAATGTAATATTTTAACAATTTTCATTAAAAATAAATATAGTGATTGTGAAAATATGCATAGGTTTTGTTAAACTTACTCATCTTCGTATTTTATGAGAGCCACCCAAGAACACTTTGGTTTTAATTTGCTCATAATCACACCCTATTTAGGTCCCCAACCATATTACATGGCTTGGTCATTTACCTCATTCACATGCTTCAAAATGGTCATGAATGTTGCTAACATTCAAATCCATTCTTTAAAAGTACAGATTTGCAGCACTGAGTAGATACCAAAGAATGTTTTAGAGGCCGTTATGGCAACACAAAAGGCGTAGTCACAAAAAATGTTTGGACTGAGAAACAGCAACGTCATTGGAATAAATATGTTGTTTCCAAAGGCAACTGCTTTCTTAAAATGTAAAGTGAGAAGTATTTCTTTTGAACATGCCAAACCTTATACATATAAAGCAGTTGTTCTCAAACTTCAATGTGCATCACATAATTTAAGAATCTTATTAAAATAAATTCGCAGATACCCCGGGGTCCAAGACCCAAATAATCCATTGGATCTGTCGTAGGGCTCAAACATCTGCATTTTAACAAGCTCTCACAAGGGCCTCTCATGTACACGATCAACAGGCCATTTTCTACAACACACTTATCTGGACAGATTACTGTATAGCCACATGCTATACACCCAGGAATGTGACTTGACTATGCCATGTTTTCTTTTCTTAAACTATCTCAACATAGCTTAATACCATGTTTGGGCTCTCATGGTTATTCTCAGTTTCAACTCATGTAGGATAGTTAAACTTTTCACTATGACCTTAAGCTAGTAACTCTTACTGGATTACAAATGAAATCCCCCAGATTCAGAATTGTAATCTCTGCATAGTGTCCAGGACTATAGGCTGATAACTTTGTCTGTGTCTGAATATTTGTTTTAGAAACTCTTGGAAAAGAAGCATGGTTTCATGGGGACACCAAAGTTTATAGGACAAGGTCCCAGCTTTGAGGTCACTTCTATTCTAGAGAGGGAGAAAAGTGTGTATGCAAGTACCTAAAATTTGATGCCCCAGAAGAGTCAAATGAATAGTTGAGTATCATTTTTTAAATCATGTTTGACACACATGGTTCATGTCCACTTGAGATGTTAGCAGGTGTTACAAGTAAAAAGGATTTCATGCCAAAAACACCGAAGATATGCTGAACTAAGCTTTCTTTATTATAGGACTTATCTGAAGATTTAACATGCTAATATGTATTATCACTGTGCATGAGGGGTTTTAGTATAGAGTTTTCTGGACTTACTTGGTGCTGGAGATTTTCACAGCTGACTAATAGAGTGTATCTGGACACTGGTGTAATATGTATCACAGTTTGGGAAATTATAGTTCAGACAAATACACAGGCATTTTATGGAAGGTGAGATCATTCCCAGAGAGGGTGATCAGAGAAGGTCCCATATAGATGTTGGCATTTGAGCTATGCCCAGTGATTATTAGCAATCCTTTCTCAGCAAGGACAAAATATTCATAAAAAGGGGTTGACAATAGAGTTATGTTATAAGTAGTTATCATCCTTGATAAAGGACCCTATCATCAGAGAAAAAGCTTTGAATCTGACAACTTGGAGAACATTAACCTTTGAGACAGCAGTGGCTGAAGAAATAGAGGGGCGAAAGCCAAATTTCACAGGATTGAGAACGAAGAGTTAGTGAGAAAGTAGATTCTTAATTCAGTATTTGTAAAAGAAGATAGCAACTTGGTGTGGGTGAAAAAGTAAAGTGAGGGAAGCCATTTGTTTTAAAACAGAGAGGACTGAATATTTTATCTTATCTTAATGATTAAATTTTTTAGAAGCATATTTAAAGATTCTTTTTAAGTTGCAGCGTTCTGACTCACGATAATGATGAGGTCGTTCATTCATGCAATCCCTATTTATTAGGTACTTACTGTGTTCCAGCTCTGTAGGTTGTGTATAAATAAAGGCTCTAACCACAGATTTAGAAAAATGAAAGCCATGCTTGTCTCCTCCTTTGCTTGAATTTCATTAGCTTATCAGATCCAGCCCAATAAATCAAGTAAGACTAACAGAAAAGGAATTTCTCACCCCAATTCATTTTTATTATTAATAGGTAAAATTTACTCTTAAGAGAAGCCATTGACATATTTCTTTATTTATTAGACTAAAAATCAACAAAATCTTTGTGGGTCCTAATTGCTCACTTCTGCACTCATCTGCTACCTACAGATGGTTACCTACTGTTGTGTCTAATGCACCACTCCCCACACCTCACATGATTGTTAGTTGGAGGAAGTACTACAAGATTAAAATACAAGAGGGGGCCAAGAAGACAAGACAGTTTTGAAGAACAAGGATGTGGGACGAACTTGCTTTACCATATACCCAGAATTAGTATAAAGACAGTAATTAAGACAATGTGGTTTTGCACAGGGACAAACAAATAAACCAGTGAAACAGATTAAAGAGGCCCAGAAACAGGCCCACTAGGAGACTGGCACCTGATAGACAACAAAGGTGGCATGAGAGATTAGTGGGGAAAAGAAATTTTCAAGAAATGATACAAGGACAGTTAGATATCCAGGTGGGAAATAAATGAAAGTGGGGTCTTATATTAGGCCATACATAAAAATAAATTCCAGGTAGGGTTAAAGCTGAAATCTGAAAGTAAAAACTATGAAGATTTTATGAACATAAACAAGAATAACTTCAAGTAAACAAAAATAACCTCAGGACAGGAAAGGATTTCTTTGAATAACCACAAACTAAAAGATTGATAAGTTTGACTATGTTAAATTAAATACTTCTGTTCATCAGAAAATCATAGAGAGGACTTCCCTAGTGGCGCAGTGGTTAAGAATCCGCCTGCCAAAGCAGGGGACATGGGTTCGAGCCCTGGTCCTGGAAGATCCCACATGCCACGGAGCAACTAAGCCCGTGCACCACAACAACTGAGCCTGTGCTCTAGAGCTCGCGAGCCGCAACTACTGAGCCTGCACACCTAGAGCCTGTGCTCCGCAACAAGAGAAGCCACTGCAGTGAAAAGCCCACGCACTGCAACAAAGAGTAGCCCCCGTTTGCTGCGAGTAGAGAAAGCCCTTGCAGCAATGAAGACCCAATGCAGCCAAATAAATAAATAAATAAATAAATTTATTTTAAAAAAAGAAAATCATAGAGAGACTAAGACAACATGTAGTGTGCTTTTAACACTTACTTTCAACATGTGTAATTGGCAAAGAGAGTTTATTCAGAATGTATGAGATTTTTACATATCAATAAGAAAAGGGAAATGGAATAGAAAAAATGGACAAAAAGCTTAAATACGTAGTTCATAAAAGAAGTCTAAATGGCCAATATGCCTTTGAAAAGAGATATAATCTTATTAGTAATGAGCGAAATGCAAAACCAAACTACAAGGAGAAACATTTATACTCCACCAGATTTGAAAACAGAAATCTGACAAAACCGAGTGTTGATGAGTATATGAAGCAGTGGAAACTCATATGCTGCTGATGGGAGAGAAAAAACATATAACATCTTTAGAAAACAGATTGGCACTATGTATGAAATTTTAAGATGTATATACCTCATGACCCAGAGTAGTGATTCTCAAATCTTTTGCTCTCAGGACACCTTTATACTCTTAAAAATTATTAAGAACTTTGTTTATATGAGTCAAATCTGTAGGTATTTACTGTGTTTGAAATCAAAACTAAGAAAAAAATTAAAATATGTATTAATTCATTAGAAAACAATGTTGTTAAAATACTATTTAAAATAAACATTAACATATTTTTAATCAAAATAACTATAATTTCCAAACCCCCCAAAAACTTAGGGAGAAGAATGGCATGGTTTTACATTTAGCAAATCTCTTTAATGTCTGGGTGACTAGAAGACAGCTGGATTCTCATATTTGCTTCTGCTTTTGACTTGGTGCAGTATCACATGTCATGCAGCCTCTGGAAAATTCCACTCTACACTCATGAGAGACTGAGAGTGGAAAAGAAAAATAATATCTCAGTATTATCATGAAAATTGTTTTGCCCTCATGGACCCCCTGGGATTGTCCTGGGAACCCCGGCAGTCTCTGGATCACCCTTTGAGAACTGTTGCCAAAGAGGAAACTCATGCGCCAGGACGCGAGATGGAGATGTTCATAGCAGCATGTTCAGAATTCTCATCAAAACAACCCAAATGTCCATTTAGAGTAGGATGAATAAAAAAAAAAACACTGTTATTTTCACACGATGCACTGCTATGCAACAGTGGAAATGAGCTAACTACAGCTATGTGTGTCAGTATGGGTGAGTATCACAAATATAAGTTCAGCAAATGAAGCAAGTCATAAAAGAATACATACAGAGTGACTCCATTCATAGAAAATTCAAAACAGGTAAAATGAACCATAATATTTAAGAATGTATACATTAGTGGTAAAACTGTAAGGAAATGTTAAGCAATTAAAGTCACAAAAATCATTACAATGGTTACCTAGGGGCGGGGGTGTTATGACGAGGCAAGAGCATACAGAATGTGTTCGAAAAAAAAGAAAAAGAATGCATTTGAGTGCTAGTAATGTTCTATTTCTTGATCTGGGTAGTGGTTACATAGGTGTTTGCTTTACAATTATTTGTTAATTATACTAAAATGTACATATAAAGTTTATGTACTTTGTTTTACTCATAAATATGCTATACTTAAAAAAATTAAAACAAAAATATAAGAGGGAAGTCAGGGAATTTCTCTGGATATCATACATACACACACATACATGGTTTTTTTCAGTTACCTATTACTGTGTAACACACCACTTACCCAAACTTAGTAGCTTACAATAATAACAGTATTTTTTTGTTCTTATGATCCTGTGGGTTGACCAGCTTGGCTGGACAAGGGCTGAACTTTTTAAGATTGTCTCTCCAGTCACATGTGGGGCTCCTCAGAGGGATGACTGTTACATCTAGGGCTCACTAGCTACCTTTCTCTCTACGGGGCTCTCTCTGGCAGAGTAGACCACTTTACATTGTGGCTCAGGGCTCCAACAGCAAATATTACAAGATGACAAGCCCCAGTGTGAAAGTGCTTATTAAGCCTCAGCATCATGCTTGATTATATCTCAATGAGCCCAGAGTCAATGCGGGTATGGCCTACACAAGGGCACGAAAACCATAGCAGGGAGGTATGCTTCATGGGGAGATATATAGAGAGAGATATATATATATATGATACATACATATAAAAATATATACATATAAAGGTATACATATAAGCCCATAAAAAATTTAATCAGTTTTTAAATATATATATACCTATATTACATATATATACCTATATTACATATATATATATTCATATATATATATATGAAAAGTCTCAGTTGTCTAAGGACGGCCCCACTTGAAGGTAAGAAGATGGTTCACATTATTAGTATGTCCCACTCGAGTTTATGATTCTGATACTTGTTATGTAAATCGCAAGTTTCCTTCTTGCAGTCACTGCCATCTTCATTCTCCTTAGTCCAAGTTAGCTTGACTAAAGTAACCAGTAAACAAATTGGGTGTTAAAAAGAAATAAAGAAAAAAAAAACTAGTGCTAAAAATCTGCCATTTCATCTGCACATGGACATGACTGTGGTCATCTGCAAATAATTAGAAAGAGCAATCATCAGCAATGCTGCACTGGTTTCTAGGCTCAGAAGTTAAGAGCAACTTTATTTGACTTTCTTCACCCAGAAAATCCTTACAATGGTAATGCAATAATAACTTCTATCAGCCTGGAAGACAATATAAATATCAAGTAAGGAACACATCCGCTTCTGGCCCTGCTCTGTGAGGGCACGGGTGTGTCCTGTGGGCGGCCTCCTGGAGTACAGGGCTCCTGCGTGTGCCACATGAGACTTGGTGTAAGACACAAAGCAGGCAGACAGGGATCTTTGAATGGAAAGATTCTGCCAACAAGCATACTGATTACACAGTTTGGGAATTTTTTTTTTCTTTTTTTTTAGCAATTTGGCTGAAAGCCTGCTCTAGTCTAGCATTTCTTGTAAGCAATTATGTGGTAGTCCTTTTTCTATTGAGCCATAAGCTCTCAGGGGACAGGGACGAATTCATTGCTTTCTTTGTAACTCCCCATAGACCCCTGCACTCACTAGTACATTGTACCCAGTGGGTACTTAATCACTGTCATTGATTTGGGGCAGACCCAAATCTCAAAAACCAGAGTCATTAAGAGCATGTTTAGCCAAATATTTTTAGAGTTTAAAAGAGGTTTTGTTTTGAGTTTGAGGTGGAGGCCCTCTAAACTTCTTCTTTATTTCAAATAGCCCTGTGTCTTCAACAGAAATTTTGCATAGCAAAATACGTATTTAAAAAGGATTCAGCTCAGCTAACTGCCCCTTGGCATATCACATACCCTCATGCTCAGACTCTCCCAAGCCCTTGAGAACTGTCCACACCAAAGAGGAGCAATTCAGTCCATTGATTTGATGTTGAACTGGTGCTGATTTGCACCAAGTCTGGATAAGATGAAGCTCCTGAGTGGCTCCTGAGAAGTCCTGGAATGTAAAGGACAGAATTCTAGAGCAGAATTTTCTCTTCTTCTTTTCTTTTCTCCTTAAATTCAATGGCTGGAACATGTATCCATATGTTTAAGGACATCTAATGGGACTTCTCATTTCTCTTTTTTTTCCATCATTCCTTTCCTTAAAGAGAGCTTCTATTCATGACTTATGTCCAGAATTTTCATTTGAAAATCCTATTTGAACTGTAATTCATTATCCATCAATAAATAATATCGAAATATCTACTTGTTGAATGAATGCTGAATGATTCACTTCAGATTAATGGACAATCATTTGCATACCTCTCAAGGGTCAGATACTGTTCTCAGTATCTGAGAAGGCTGCCCAGAATAGAAGAATCTATCATTGTAAAGCTGGTCATTTTTTGGCACATGACTTAAAGTGGATTACATTTCCCTATCCACTTCTCTCTCTTTTAATTTTTTAAGAGAAATGGAGGGATGACCCTGACAACCTTCACTTTTTATCTGAACTTGAAATTTTCAGGTTGAGTTTGACTTTTCTATGCCATATACTCCTAAAGACAGAATTTTGTGTTAAGTGTGTCAAAGTATGAATCTCATGCTAATGAGATTAATCTCTTATGATCTATTTCCCTTCTTAAATCTAATACTTCTTTTAAAAAGTTTTAGTGGAACCTTTATAAGGAAACAAGAAAATAAATCCTATGAATAGAGACCACCCAGACTCCAGCATGATTTAAAAACAGTGACAGGATTCCTATTGTTCTGCCAGGATGATTACCATGGCACCCATGCCAGATTTTCCATTGTCTTAACGCAGGGCATGGTGATAGCTCTCTGGGTAGTTATTGCTTTATGTAATGTGACCACAGCTGAACGATAAATTAAGTACTCTTGCTTACCAATATGATAAACTGTGGCCAGTGAGGAGAAGGAATGTTCTCTGGTCATATATTCTCAGAGGTGGGCTGGTTTCTATCACCAGAAAGATGCTTTCCAATCCCGTGTTCTGTCTTCAGGGCACTTGGAGGACCACGTGCGGGGCCCTCTCTGTTCTCTCTTCACAGAGGCTTCTGCTGGACAGAGTGAAACTGGATTCTACTTTTCCCAACACCAGAGCTACCCTTCCTTGAAGTTTCTTCTAACCACTTTCATTTTCAAGTTTTTAGAAACTGCCTCTTACTTTCCTTCCAGGGTATTCAGATGTTTGAGAGAAGTTTGTTTCCAAAAGTCTTATGTTCAGATTACACACTAGTTTTAGGAAAATGCTTACTTCTTGACCTAAACTGGGGTGTATGAATGGAAATAAAAGTAATTTGTGTGTGCTAAGTGAGTGGTCGGCAATAGTAAGCCTATATCTCTTTCAAAATTAAAATGTATGTTAACTTTCTTTTTGATTCTGAGAAATGGTAAACTTCCATGCCCTTATATTTTAATGTGAAAATACCCAGTGTTTAAAGGTGCTTTTAAAATTTGACAAATAAGAGGAAAAATCAGTCTACCTTAACCAACATGAAATCTTGGTGAAATTGATTCTAACTGGCCAAGGTGCTCACTGCTCTCTAGACACCTCAATAAGCTAAGAATGTGCTCCTGTTAGAAGCAAATAGACCCCAAGTATTCTGTATGAGACTCTCACAAACATGCACATTTGCCATTCCTCAGCAAGGGTCAAGTAGCACTTAACCCCTTACACAGAAGCTGTGAGAGTGGATTTCTTCTTCTAGAAAGCTACTCCTCTTAAACAGTGATGGTATCAGGAGACTGAGCCACAGACCAGTGATTTCCGAAACAAATCTAAAGATGCATGCTAAGCCAGGGCAGGTCCTATTTCTGCCTTCTTGAAATTTTGGAGGCTTTGAAAATATTCACTGCTGTAAAAAACTTCCTTGACAGAGTTAGGGAAGAACATTGAGATTTCATGTCTTAAAAAATTAAATGGTAGTTTTTTTTTCTTTACTTCAAAGGCAGTGAAGAAGAATAATTTTTTTTTTCCTTGTGATAATCCAGATTGAGAAATTTCCAGGAAAAATAAAACACTTTTCCATGGTTGTGAGTATTTCATGCATATTGATTTTCAAACAAAAGAGATATTGATATGGGAATCATCAAAGGGGAAAAAAATGCCCTGTGTATGAAAGGAAGCAAATAAGTGTTTATGAATCTGCTCTTGATTAGAGAAAGGCAACAGGGATGAGTTATCACTTAGCTGCTAAGAATATGAGACTAGGAATTTGATAGACCTGGGTTCAAACCCAGCCTTCACCACTGGTTATCTGTGAAACTTTGGACAAATTACTTAACCTCTCTGTTTTCACTTCCTCATCTGTAACATGTGCATAGAAATGAAATCAACATCACTTCTAGAACTGAATGAGATCATGCATAAAGCACTTAACACAGTGCCTGGCACAGCTTAAAGCTGCTGTTAAGAGTTTTTATTTTTTTCTTCTTGCAAGAGATTTTTGTGGTTGTTTCGACAGTTTAACCCCACATCTCTACCAAGTTTCCAAAAGAGAATTTTCCATCCCTGCCCCTCTTAACCACACCCTGTTTTAATCATGAACCAGATTTCAACACCATCCCCGAAAGGTCACCACCCACTACAGATTTCTCTCTGTGTAGTTTTAAATTTCACTGTATCCAGAAATGCTAAAAGCTAAAGTGATACTTAGCACCTCTTATTAAGAGATTGTATTGTTATGGTATGCCACTATAATCTAGAAAGGAAAAATATGTGATTTAGACATCACGAGAATGAGGGCATTCACAGTACCCTCAATTCCAACGGCTTCAAGACAATACTCTATGTTTTGTGCAAGGAAAGAAAAGTTTATACTTTATAAGGCCATCTCTCCAAGGGCTACAATTACCTCAGCAACATCAGCATCACCCAACACTTCCAAGTAAACCTCTGTCTATCTATCCATCTATCTTACAAAATAGTTCCAATGATGGAACACTGTAGGCTTTAAAGAATTTATCTTCCAACTTAATTTATGTTTTATATTATTTTTATTTCAGATTTCAATTTTGCTTGTGAAACACACCACACCCAATTTATAATGTAATTATCCTCAGAACATTGGCAACTTTAATTTTGGAATAGATCGTGACGATTCAGTGGTTCTCCATCTGTATCAGCTCCTTCTTGTGCAATGATGGAAAACCTAATTAAATTTGGCTTAAACCAATAAAAAGGTGGAGGGAGGGAGTGGAGGAGTGAATTTTTTGGTTCTCCCAACCAAACAGAGTAAGGGAGGAACAAGTTTTAGATGCAGCTAAAAAGAAGGATTCAACAGGTGCCAATAGACCTTCATTTCTCTATGTCTTTCAGTTCAACATTTTAAGTTGTGGCTTCATTCTTAGGTTCCATGAGTTGGCAAGATGGCAAGTAGTTCTAAGACCAGTTGGGCCCAGGTTTATGCTAAAAAAACAACAAAAATTCCCCCCCCCCCGCACCTTCCTCACAGGTCCTAGTGAAAGACTCAATGCATGTGAAAATTATGTGAACAAAAATGTTTGAATAGATATGAGGTGCAAAAGCAAGATATTTGATGGAGCGACCCCTTCTCAAGTGGCTTCAGGCAACAATGAAATAGTTATCTAAATTGGGCTACCCTGCAACTGTCACACTTTTATATCTGCTAGAATATTTCGACATAACCCAGTCCTATATGACCATCTGAAAGCATCTTATCACATGCTAAATAGCTTCTCACTATGTGTTAGGCAAGCTGTAGGGTTTGAAGAAATAGACATCTGTACCATCAACTTTCATAATAGCCACTTGTTCATGTAAGCCATCAGACATTTCAGCCTAGTCGAGGGGAAAATAACAAGGAGGTAGTGAAAACTCTCTCAGATTTTGGGTGTATGTGTGTGTGTTGTGCATACACAGAGTTTAAAAACAAAACAAAACAAACAACAACAGAGAGCAACTCACGTCTTTGAGATATATTAGATCCACAAATATTATTCTTTCTTAAGTCCAAACTTATCCAGACCCAGGGCACACAAAATGATTTAGAACAACATTGCTGCTCCCTTTTGTTGAGAAAGGTCAGAGGGTGTGGAATTGGCATTGACTGACCACTCAGTGGGTTCCTGGGAATGCTCTCGATGACTTCAGGGAATCTCACAGAACACAGAGATTTGCCTGAGATGGTCCATTTTAGAGTCTGTGTTATCTTCAGCCAGGACTAATTCTTCCATTATTTTAATCAGGGGAAACAGCTGCTGTCATTTTTTTCTACTCTGATATACACTTGTAAAAGTCCTAGATTATTGGCTCAAATTGTGAGCCCGTGCAGGGTTTTGTTTTGTTTTGTTTTGTTTCGTGTAGGACAGGGATAATAGAATTATTTAATCAGTTCCACAGTTTAAGCAAACATTGGAAGAAGTTTTAACTCTTATGAAGTATGAACCTCAAATATTTTCCTCCCTGTTCTTGTATTGAGTCACCCATAGCAGAGAGCTTCTCTCAGTTCTCACAATCAAGAAAAGATAGAATTGGAGTCGTTCCAGATATCTATGGAGAGAATCTGGGCCAGTGAAGCTCGATCTGGACATAGAAATTATGCTCTGTTCTTATTTTTAGCAAATAAATGGCTGCTTTCCGGTTACCACGAAAATTCCCTTTTAAACGTTCTTATGAAATATAGTCACACCACTTAACACTTGCATAAGACACACAGAATCTGTGGCTTTCAGTTTTATAGACTGGACAAAATTCCTCACCATAGGTTGGGACCTATTATCATGGCTAGCAGAAAAAGATCCACGCATAGGTTAATTTTGAGGCTGCTTGTAGCATCTTTGTTTTTCCTAGAAAATTCAGATTAGAGTAAGTAATCTGCCTATTGTCTTTCTGGTTTCTTCTTATAAAATTAAAACACTGTAGTAGCTTTTTAGTTTAGTAACGTTTTATCACATTGGAAACCAAAGAGGAAGGGAAAGGTTATCAGCTTCACAAAAGTAATAAAAAAAGGTTTTTTAAAAATCAGAATTTCAGATTCACAGAAAGAAGTTTATCTGCTATTTTTATTTATTTATTAAACTCTTCAAAGGATTTATGCAAGTTTTTAGATTCTGCATGTGTGTGTCTGTGTGTCTGCTCATGCGTGTGTGTGTGTGTGTGTGTGTGTACACATTTGTGCTCAAAGTGCTCACATTAACTAGAGAAGGTGATTCAATTATGGGGTATTGTTCTGAGGAAGAAGCAATAAAGTAAAGTTGACTAGATTATGGGATTAGACTAAGGGCAGGGTTGACCAAATTTGGGGCTTGTATTGGGGCATTTGGTTGAATAAAATCTGAAAAGCTACACAACCCCCAATTATTTCTGGTAGCATCTCCTGAGAGTAAGATATGTTTTAATTTGGACCTGCCTCTACATGGAATGTTGCCATACTTTTCCTTCAAGATTTAACTGAAATTTAGGTTTCCATGGAAACATTCCTCAACTATTTCCCACCTTCAAGAGTAGTCAGGCACTTTTTCCTCTTCTGTAATGGTCATCATTTTTGTATACCTACATAGGCAATGTCCTCAGTAAAGGAAGAGACCTGACTTGCTCATCATTTAATCCTCTCTTCTGTTTCAGTGGAATGTAGTGGGTAGTAAACCAGGTATAATTTTATTCCTCAAATGTCTGTGTTCTAGATGAAAAGATGTCAAAACTCAGACACATCCCATTCATTCATTTATTCAATTATTTATTGAGCAAATATTATGTTCCTGGCACTATTCCAGATGACAGGGATATACCAATGAACATGCAAAGAATCTTGCCCTCATGGCAACATACATATACAGTATACTACGTAATGATAAATATTTTTTAAAAAAAAGTAACACGGAGAAGGAGGAGTAGGAGTATTGAGGATAAGGAGGTTTTAAAATTTTAGATGAAGTAACAGAGAAGATAATATTTAATGTAGATTCTAGTCTTATACAGTCAAGATACAAGACTTAAATAAAGTACATGGCGCACAATCACAGTAGTTGCTATTTAAGGAAAATTTATAATACCTTAATTTATAATGAATGATTCTTGGATGGGAACTTTCATAGTTTAAGTTCCATAGGGTGAGGAGAAAGAGTTTGTTAAATAAATTCTTGGCTTTTAAAAAGATTGTAAATAGAATTTTAAAACAATTTAGGTGAAAAACTTTCCCAAGCAATTTACAGCTGCAATCTAAATATAAATATTTGGTATGTATAACTAAAATCATTTTCTGTATTCACTAAATAGATCCCCTGAGTGTCACTTATACAAGCAACATATTGTTAGCCTAACTCCAATAATTTAAGCATAGAAAAGTTCTAAAGTCCCACTTTAAAAAGTTAATTCAGATAATTTCATTTATTCAAAGAAGTGTTCCTACCAAGATGAATTAGTGTTATTTCCCTGGGCATATTTAAACTCTTACAAAACACACATTTTTAAAGATGTATTTTTCTTGCGCTCCCATGTCTAGCTAGCTAGAGTTTCATGATCCAAAGAGGTAAGGGAAATTCACAAATTATGCTTTTGCTAGAAACCAAAATAATGCCAACACCTGATGATGAGATTTGGGAAGTATCTGTAGAAACAAGAACAAGAAGACATTTCTCACCTTTGCTTCAACAAGCCTGTCATAGGCATTTCAGTTTGTTTCTGAGTAGCACACATCTCAGTTGTCCATCTTTATCTATTAGACCTTAGTGGCAAGTTGACTCTCTCTGGTAGATAAGAACAACACATGTGTAATTTAAGAACCCTTCCTCTTTATTTCAATTTAATTAGTTATTTCTCACTAGGTAATTGAAAATCAAATTTCTCCTTCAACCGAGTTTATACTTTGCCTTATTTCCTTGGCACTCTGTAATGTACTCAGTCTTCGGCTATCTCTTACAACAGCACATGAGGTCTGATTTCTCGGATGCCTTCTCTCTAATAGCTTCTCATCTTTGAAGATTGAGGTATTGGCTGGATCAAACCCTGCTGGTCTACAATCTATTAGGAGACCACCTATCCTTTGGGGTGACATTATAACAAGGATTTCTTCAGTTGATGGTTCTTTTTCTTCTTTAAAGGGACGTTTGAACAAGCATTGCCTAGAATGCAAAGAGCTTTTCCCAAAGTTCTTTGGGACTGGATGTAGGGCACAAAGAGAAAGGCAAGCGCTGTATGTTGCTGTCTAGAGAAAATTTTAAGCCTACTAACCCACAGTGAATTAGTTGATATTTTTGCATCATTTTCATAGACATGGATCAAATTCTCAATTGTTCAAAAGCAATTTCCAAATGTGTGTCAATTGTCCCCGAAATTTATTTTTTTCTTTCTCCCTTTTGTTGGACACTTATGAACTTAGGAGAAAACATGTACTACAATTTCCTCAAAAAGACTACATGTAAAATGGTAGGAATTTAACTGACGAAATGAAAAATTTGAATTATCGTAGGATTTGAATCATCCACGCTTCCATTAGATTTAGCTAATACAAATTATTACGTTAATATGCTCTATCACTTTTTCATGCATTACCAGTTTTCACCCTCTTGTAGTCCTAATATAACCACTTCCAAAAAAAGCAGGAGTTCTGGACATCTCGAGAAGTCGCTCTGACACTGAGCCGCCCAATCTTGAGTGGACGTGAAGATTGAAATCTGAAATAAAATTTGAAGGAATATTTAGAAGTACAAGCTTCCCCTTCAGCGTTTCCAATTTAGCCTTCCCCCTCCCCACATTTAACTGGCCTCCTTCTGGAAAGCTGGCCGGTTCTTCAAGGATCAGGGTAACTCCTCTAGTTACACTCTATATGGAAGCTCTGGCAGTTACTCTGCTGTTTTTATATGAAGGTTTTATTAAGTCTGTGCCAAACAGCTTCCCGTCAGTGAATCAGCTAAAGATAAAAGTTTTTACTCAAGTGACAACTTTGTAATAAAGGCAGTTTGTGTGTGTGTGTGTGTGTGTGTTAGAAGATGGAGATTTCCCCATGACGGATACTGCATTTTCCTACAAACACACATCAAAGGAAAAGCCTATTTCTCAACTGGTTCTCATGTTTTCTTCTAGTTGGCTTCTTATCAAGATGATTCAGAAAAGGCTGCTGAACTGTGGTGCACAAACAAGGACATGGGGTACTGATGACTCAACCTTGTCAAATCCACTGGGGTTTCTCTGCAGAGCCCAGGGAGTGACTGTCCACTTGAAAAGATTCCCTTCTATCAAGACATGTGGAGAGAAACACAGGAAAGCCTGGTTATAAAAACTAAATGGAGATTGCATTTGTTTTGAAGCTCTTCTTAAAATTGCTTTTAGCATTACGCCATGTGTATGGCAGTTGCTGAGGAGAGTAAAACCCAAGGTGGCAGCCGCATTATCCTCCCCTTTCTGAGAGTGGTACTAATGGGTCCTAGAGGAGTGTCTTCTAAATTTTAGTAAAAACTAAAACCTTTTAATTGATAATGAAGACATTTGGCTACGACTATAAACTCAGAAAAACTTGTGATTTTAGGCTTTCCAATCAGGTCGGAACATGTTTGTTTTTCAAAATTAGGTCTGATTAAAAATATTTCTAGTTGATGGAAATTGGGTTGTTTCCAGTTTGGGGCTATTATAAATGAATCTGCTATAAACATTTGAGTATAAATCTTTGGGTGAATTTATGTTTTTATTTCTCTTGAATAAAGGAAAAGAGTAGCATTGGTGGGATATCTAGTAAGTATATATATTTCACTACATAAGTTACTTGTATGGTTAATCATATAGAAGTGATTGTACAATTTTGCATCCCCACCTGCATTGTATATGAGCTCCACTTGCCATATCCTTGCCAACATTTGGTATGGCTGGTTTAAAATTTTTTTGCCATTCTATGTATGTATATGAGTATGCATGTATGTATGTATTGCTAACTTATTGTGACTTTATTTGCATTAACCTAATGACTAATCACCTTGAGCATCTTTTTCTGTGCTTATTTATCATGTATATATCTACTTTGGTTACATGTCTATAAAAACATTTTGCCTGTTTTTTGATGTTGTTTGTCTTTTCATTATTGAGATGTAGAGGTTCTTTGTGTAATTTATATAGATTCTTGTCAGGTACATCTTTTGGCAATATTTTCACCTAGTCTGTCGTTTGCCTTTTCATTTTCTTAATACTGTTTTTTTAATGAGCTAAGCCTTTTAATTTTGTTGGAATCCAATGTATCAATTATTTTTTCTCATTTGCAGATTTTTTTGGTTCAATCTAAAATATCTTTGTTTAGCTGAAGTTCACAAAGATTTTCTCATATGTTCTTCCAGAGGGGTTTTAGTTTTAGCACTTAAACTTAAGTCTACAATCAATTTTGAGTTAATTTTTCTGTACGGTGAAAGTAAGAGTCAAGATTTATCTTTTTAATTGTATCTTATTGTTCCAGCATTATTTGTTGATAAAAATATCCTTTCTCCATTGAAATACCTTGGCACCTTTGTCATAAAACATTGAGTGATTGTTTATTTCTGGACTCTCAAATCTATCCCATTGATCTATATGTCTATATGTCTATCCTTTTGCCAACACCATACTATCGTACTATCTTGATTGCTGTACCTCTACAGGCTTAAAAACAGGTAGTATAAGTCCTACAACTTGATTTTTCACTTTCAAATTTTTCAGGGGGACTATTTTAGGTCCTTTGAATTTCCATACAAATTTTAGAATTCGCTTTTCAATTTCTACAAAAAAAACCCTATTTTGACTGGGTTTGCATTGAATCAATAGATCAATTGGGGAAGAATTGACAACTTAATATTGAGTCTTATGATCCATGAAAATGGTATGTCTCTCCGTTTATTTGGGTTCTTTTAACCTTATCTTCACATGTGTTGTAGTTTCCAATGTACAGGTCTTACACATGTTTTGTTAAATTTATCCTTAAGTATTTCAGGCTTGTTTCTAGTTTCTTATGATGGAAGCACTGACTATTGATTTGAGACCTTTCTTCATTTCTAATGTAAATATTTATAACTGTAATTTCTTCCTTAAGCATTAATTTAGTTGAATTCCACAAAAATTTTAACAGTTTTATTTGGTTAAATTGACCTACATTAAAATGTATATATTTAAAGGATATCATTTGAAATGTTTTCAAATATATATGTACCCTGAAGCCATCATTACAGTCAAGATAATGAACGTATCAAACACTACCAAGTATTTCCGTGGTACCAAGGAATTTATTATTATAAACAATCTCTTGGTAATCTCCCTCTTATTCTTCCTCACTTCACTCCAGTTCCTCCTGGCAACATTGATCTGCTTTCTGTCACTGTAGATTAGTCTGCTTTTTATACCTTTAAATAAGTAGAATCATATAATATGTACACTTTTCTATCTGACTTCCTTCACTGAGTATAATTATTTTGAGATTCATCTATGTTATAGTATGTTTCAACAGTTTATTCTTTTTATTGCTTAGTAGTATTCCATTTTATGGATATACCACAATTTGTTTATCCATTCACATGTTGATGGACTTTTTGGTTGTCACCGGTTGTAGTGGTTCCCACTTTATAGCTATTACATATAACATTTCTATGAGTATTGGTGTACATCTATTTCTATGAATACATGCTTTCATTTCTCTTGGATAAATACCCAAGAATGGAAAAGTTGGATTATATGGTACATGTATGTTTAACTTTTTAGGAAACTGCAAATCTGTTATCCAAAGTGGTTATGCCACTTTACATTCCCACCTGAGGTATATGAGATTTTCATTTGCCTTATTACTATATTATTCCTTAAATTCATATTTTATTTGAATGTTACCTGAGAAAATCTCTTCCTTATATATTTTAAAATGCTCAAGATTTCCATTTGACATTTCATCTATGGACGAAAGCCTTTCAAGATAAAATCACTCTTAGGGGGACAATTGAGCATGGTGTTATATTTTTCATACAAATACAAACATTACTATTTGATTCTGTTCTGTTCTGGTGCCAAAGCTGAGATATGAGTCTTAGGGCTGCAGCAGCAGCCATGCTTATAGTTCGTGCAAAAGAATGGGACCAGCATACAGAGAAAGAAACAAAGAGAGAGAAGGAGAGAATAAAAGGTGGAGGGGAGACAGATTGATAGAATTCAAATCCCTTGCTTCAGCATCTAGTTACATGAGATAACATATTTCACTTTTTTGCCTTTAAAAGTGTATTATATGTCATCCCTCCCCACAAGCTACATATTTTAATTAATGAGACAACAGTAACACAGGAATAACACACCACGCAATTTTAAAAAGACAGAATGTAACATACTGCTAAGTGATACCTTTGTCCTTCTATTATATCACTTCTATTATATCATCTCTCAAGCTGTACGTGATCAGTATTAGGCAATTGTGAAAGTGAGAATTCACTGGGAGCCATTGAGGATATAGGAAGCTGTATAAGTTTCTGTTGTTCTGAAAGTCTCTGTTTAAAGAAAGTTCTGAGGCTCATACACCTTTCAGACCTCCACCTGGCATCCTGTACGACCATCACCCACTTTGTCTCTTGTGTTCCCACAGCATAAAGCTTGTCCTATTTTTTTTCAAAAGCTTTCAGGAGCTTCCAAATATCAAACAGCTTATACAGCTTAATATCAAAAAAACAAACAGCCCAATCTAAAAGCAGAAGACCTAAATAGACATTTCTCCAAAGAAGACATACAGATGGCCAATAGGCACATGAAAAGACACTCATAACACTAATTACTAGAGAAATGCAAATCAAAACTACAATGAGGTATCACCTCACACCAGTCAGAATGGCCATCATTAAAAAGTTTACAAATAATACATGCTGGAGAGGGTGTGGAGAAAAAGAAACCCTCCTACACTGTTGGTGGGAATGTAAATTGATTCAGCCACTATGGAGAACAGTCTGGAGACTTCTTAAAAATCAGAAATAGAGTCACCATATGATCCAGCAATCCCACTCCTGGGCATATATCTGGAGAAAACTCTAATTCGAAAAGATACATGCACTCTGATGTTCGTATCAGCACTATTTACAGTAGCCAGGACATGGAAGCTACCTAGATGTCCATCAACAGATGAATGGATAATGAAAATGTGGTACACATATACAATAAAATGTTACTCAGTCATAAAAAAGAATAAAATAATGCCATTTGTGTCAACATGGATGGACCTAGAGATTATCATAGTAAGTGAAGTAAGTCAGACAAAGACAAATATCATATGATTATCACTTATATGTAGAACCTAAAAAAAATGATACAAATGAACTTATTTACAAAACAGAAATAGACTCACAGACATAGAAAACAAAATTATGGTTACGAAAGTGGTTAACAGGGAGGTGGAGGAACAAATTAGGAGTTTGGGATTAACATATACACCCTACTGTATATAAAATAAACAAGGACTTACTATATAGCACAGGAAACTATATTCAATATCTTGTAATAGCCTGTAATGTAAAATAATATATATATATATAATAATATATATAATATATATAATATCTGAATCACTTTGCTGTGCACCTGAAACTAATACAACATTGTAAATTAACTATAATTCAATTTAAAACTGGTTTAAAGAAGTATTTGTAGATGGGTGGTATTTAGGTAATGATAGGTCTGCTTGTAAAATATTTGTACAATTTTATAATTTTATGCCTCATTTACCTATTTTAAAACCCTCACTTGGGCTTTGTTACCATTAGTAAGTTCTCAGATATTTTGAGTTTTTAAGTTGAAAGGTGTTGTGTTAGACATGTTCACAGGCCATTTTAAGTGTTTGAAAGTTGTCCACAAATAAAAGATATCAAAACATTAAACCTTTCTATTATTGTGAAAAAACAAACTGGTTCAAATAAATCTTTTTCTGACAGGGCAGTCCATTTATCCATGAAGAAACTTCCACTAACAAATGGTATGATCAAGAACCTCTTATTAACAAAGCATCGTCATGGTATATACAAACGTAGACTTAAAAATTCTGTATGATTTGAAACCTGATTAACTCCACAATTACCTCTGCTTATGCTTAGTCTTGACAAAACCCCCCAAATTTACTGAAGTCACCCTTAACTTTTGAATAACCAGGGACTAACACTTTTCTCTAAAGCTCTTCATCCCTTTCAAGGCCAGACAGAGCCCTATTAAATGAAAATCATGGAATGCTGGCAAGTTCTGCATTTTTGCAATCTGGAAACAACAAGATAGACTTTTGACTATTTTGTTTTCCTCTCAGGAAGGAATTTAGTCAGATGATTAACTATAAATATATTTACAGTTCATGGATCCCAGGGCCCACTGGTGTGATTTAATTTAGTAAATATTCCACACAAAATCTGAGTAGCTAAGAAACTGACTAGCTAAGGTAATGTGAGCGATGGAAAACCAGAGGGTAATTTTCAAGGTGATTGAACTTACAGAGTGGATAAACATCAAGGTAGTAATAGTGAACCCATGCTTAGAAGAGCAATGCCTGGGTCTACTTCTATCCAACCTGACCAAGGCAATCAAACCAGAGCTTTACCAGATGCCTACACATTCTGAATATATTGGCAGCCACCCAGTGCTTTAGGGAATGAGAAGGAGACAAGGGCATTTTTCGATAAAAACCCATCAGAGAATTCTATCCCAGCTGCATTATATCTCGTGCAAGGGAGACATCTTGTGTTCCATTAAGCCCAGAGGCTTTATTTTTAGTGAGGATAGATGGAAGCTTTTCTCCATTATCCTAGGTGATCTTTTGGAAAGCAAATTTATCCTAAAGAGTCAAGCGTAAATCTATACTTAGGCTACAGATGAGGCAATGTAGATTTTTACCTTGGACTGAAAATACCTCAGCCAATTTGGCTGTGGATGGAATTCTTCAACCTCCTATTTTTAAAAGTTTCACGCTTGAAAAATTCAAAGAGTACCACCCTAAAATAGAACTTTAGGGAGAAGGACCATCAACTAATCAGGCTATGTTAAAAGGCCAAATTAAATCTAATAAGTTTATGAAGCTGGTTTTATAGTCAGCTCATCAAATACTCATTGAGAGTCTGCTAAGTGCAAGAGGCATAGTGCTGAGTGAAAACTGTGGTCCCCATTACTTTAAGAGGGTTTTAGTCTAGAGGACACAAAGGCATATTTTAAACTGGTTACTTAACATGTTAGAAATTAGAAGCGTGTGCGACACGTACTATAGGAACATTTTACAGAGCAGATTTCTGAATTTCCCATGCTTTGTCAGTCAGCTTCAGCAGAATGTGCGAAGAAAATGAGTGCTCCTCTGAGGGCCGTTCCACGCAAGAGTACGGAGGGTGTTCTGGCAGTAGGGTAGTCCCTCTCCCTCTCACTCATACCATGGAATGTGAAATGAAAAAGCAGCTTGGACCCTTATTTACAATTTTATTCAAAAGCGTTCTGGAAGGGAAAGCCAGTAATATGGATCAATATAAACACACTTATGGCTGAGAAGTGAAAGGGGCAGAAACAAAACTGGAAAGTAATGGACCCAGGGTTCCACAAAGGAACCCTGGGGGATTGCCCAATCCTAAATGGAGAGGGGAAATAAATGGCAATGGAATTTGACCTGAAACCTTTGGAGCTTAAGTTTTAGGCAAAATGTAAACCTTGAAGACAAAGTTCTACTTGCAGAAATCTTATCTTGTGGGGAAGCACTGTGCTGGGCCCAGAAAGCTCTAACCAGCCATTGACATGCTAGGGAGACTTTCTGGCAGGGTGTGACCATTTCAAGGCAGCACTGAAAGCCTGGTATGTTTATATAGTCATGTCCAGTTTACCTGTGTCAGACAAGACTTTGACAGGCCTAAGAGAAGGAACTATGCAGGATCGCCAGTTATCCATGCTGCTGGAAACACCACTAGCCTGGCCAGCCAAAGAAAAACACATGTGCCTGCCAGAAGTAACAAAGTAATGAACTTTCCATGAAAGCTATCAGTTCTGGACAATTTGATATTTTTGGAGAAAAGACTTATGTATAGTAGGTACCATGATCATTAAGACGTGAACTGATGTGGCTCATGTATTCAGGATGAAGGTGAGGGCTGCCAGTGAAGAAATGCAGCATCAATGCAGAGAATTTGTGTTCTTAAAGGAGCAGTAAGGCACAAATATCAGGGAAATATACAATAACCTACACTTTAAAGCATGGAATGTCAAAGTCTAAGGATTCCTTATGGCACCAACAACCTGCCATGAATGCATAGTTTGGACTGAAAAACAAGGCCTTAGGAAATGTAAATATGATTTACCTACAATCTACACTTGTACTTTTTGTGCCTTAGAAATGGAAAGACAAGAAGTATACAAGATTTTCACACACATTAATAACCCCTAAGGGTCCTTGGCCAAACAGTCCTGAGCTAGGATGTATTTGGTTCACTGTGGTCCTGTACATTTCCAGAAATTTCCTTAGGGTCAATTTAACACTTAGATCCTAGAGTTACAGATTTTTTTAAAGTATGCTTTTTGCAGCTTATCAAATGAGATCATCCAGTTTCTCAGAGACAAAAGCAGACTTAATATTTGAACAGTACCTGGGGCTTAAAAACAAAGAAAACGTCTCTAAAAAACTGGTAAATGTCAGGTATAAGGTTGTAAATATGAAACTTCGTATTTCTCTAGACCCTAACACAATATCTTGCACAAGGTTATTACCTAGAAAAAACTTGGCCTGAGAATGAATTTTTTCATTAATAAGTGAATCCTGTATAAATGCCAGTATTCTTAGAAGTAACTTATTTTATTTCTGCTAAGACTGAAAGCATCACTTAATCTAGGAGTGCCAGATGTCATCATTCAATAAAGTATTCAGCACTCTATCTATCTGAATATTCATGAACCCAGATGCCTAGGAAATGTCAGATTACTGATACTCTGGTGAAATTGTGTAGCGGAAACTGTTCAATGTATGTTTTGGGGAAAACAAGTTCCAGTCCTGAGTCTCTGATTTTACTCAGTATTTAGCTGCAGGTCCATTGCCTTACATACCACAAAGTTTCTCATTAATACTGGAAAGTTTGGGTTGTAATCTCAATTTGTTTCTTTTACATAAAAGTGTTTATTTGGATTTAACTGTAGACCAAGAGAGAGATCACCTGCCCCTTTCTCATCAAGACATCCTTCATGGTCTTCCCATCATGGATAGCCGACAAAGGTAAAAATCTACCTTCAGAAATCATTCACTTAAATCAATATCTATTTTCTGCCAGAGTAGGATGGTAAATTATGAGGAGCTATTAGGTTGGATATGCCAAATGAGAGAACTGATTCTTGCCATAAAAAGCTTAATATAAAGACTCATTAGTGAATGATTTGCAATCCTACATACTTTTAGTTCAATTCTATATACTTAGAGTTCAATTCAGTGTTGGCCAAAGATTAGGAGTGCATGTCCTTAATGGATCTATCAAACTGCCAAATGCAAACTTAGGGGAATGGACTACTGAGTTGAAGTGAAGAAAGCAGAATGAGTCTTTTGTAGCCACACTGTTCAAAATCTTCTTATTGCATCTAGAATAAAATTTTAACTCTTCACCATGGCCTATTGTCCTACATAATGTGGCTTCTGATGGCTTTCCCAACCACCTCTGCTCTTCTCTCTACCCTCTTCTCAATGCTCCAGCCACATGGCCTCCTTTAAAACATGCAGGTCCTAAGGTCCTGCCTTACAACTGTCTCATGTAATGCTCCTTCTCCCTCCAAATGCTCTCTGTGATCTTCCCTTCTCCCCCAGATCTTCCTGTGGCTGTCTCTGTCTCATCTTTAAACTCTTAGCCAAAATTTCCTCCACTTTCCACTATGGGAGGGCCTCTCCTGAACATCCAATTTAAAGGGGCTTTCCTGCATCCCAGTCACTCTCTAGCATCTCTCCCTGTTTAATTCTTTTATTTTTGTTTATAACACTATTTATGTCCCAAAGTAACCTTGTTTATTGGTCACTTTTCTGTTTCCACCAACTAGACTCAAACTATGTTGAAGGCAGAGACTTTGTCTGTCTTGTTCATTACTTATTTCTGGCACATATGGCCTGGCATATAGAAGGTGCTCAATAAATATCAGTAGGAAAATAGAAACCAAAATGGATCAAATAAAGCTCTGTTGTGGGTAATTGGATCCTAATGTGGAGCCTTTGAAGATATTGCTTCAGGAATCCAAGCAAGGGTGGCCCATATTCAAGCCATGTAGGGCACAACGCCCGGCTTTAATGTCCACAAGTAACCTTCTGACAAATTCATCTAACCCAACAACTCTTTGCTTCTCTCGCCCCTATTTATCAATCATACCAAGCCTTTCATCTGGCCTCTCCTATAATTCCTCTTGGATATTCTGGAAATGACACATGGAAACATGGACTTTGTCCATGGGAACCAACACACAGTTAACCACCCTTCCACCAAAGCTCCATTTAGTCTCCAGTGTGTTTGGACTGGCTGTTTGTCAGGGCGCAGGGCACTGGTCACTCTCAGAACAGGAGCTTTGCCTCCAATTGTTATAGCTGTCTGTGTCTTAATCAGTAGCTCTGTTTTAAGTGGTTAGAGATGCATAGTATTTGGCTTCAACCACAGGCGTCCCTGGAAGGAAAATGGGAGGATGAGAGGTCAGTTAATCTGTGGTTGGAATCAAAATACCTAAACCCAGTGGGGGCTGATCTAAACGAGGCTGAGTATGACTGCATACTCAGTTTCGGAACTGAAGTGGGGAGTGGTTCTGACGCTTTGGCAACAATCAAGGAAAGAAGAAAAGTGTGCAGAATGGATGGGAGAAACAAAGTTCTACCGACTGAAAAACTTATGACTTCATGGATGTGTTACTTCATTTTATTGGAAAATATTTTAGAGTAGGCAAGTCCTGAAGGGAGAGTTGTTAATTTTATATTCTCCTCAATCAAAATATTTTGACAATATACCCACAAAAGCTGTGGAATCCATGACCCCAGCTGTTGTGTATCACCAACTGTCAGAATCATAAATATTTCCCTTCACATCTCCATGCATTTTTCAGAGTTAATATCTGCATGCAACTTGGTGCTTCAGCTATGATGACACAGTGAGAACAAAGAGCAAAGTGTTGGGCTTTGTTTGTTCTAAGTTTTTTTTCTTTCTTCTTCTCTCTCTATAACCTCTTTAAAAGAATCTGATAAGCAGAACTTCAAATGTGCTTGCTCCATTATTGTGATGTGTTTGTTTCCCCTAAGCAGGAGAGGAGAGTGTTAAGTGCTGGACATGCAGGGAAATTTTTGTTTTCCAACACCCAGGTGGACTCTGCATTCTCCTCACTGTGTGCTGTGGTTAACAGGAGATGAAAGCTATCTGTTCCCCATCCTATAATCATGTCTTCTTGATCTGCCTCTTAAAACTACACACTTATTAGAAAGCTCTGTGATCCATTTCCTGTTTGCCAAGACACCTGTCATATGGACTTTGCATTCAGAATCAATAACTGCTAGTCTGTGGGAACACACACAGCTTTTAAAAGACAGAAGTTTGAGGAGTCAAAAGTGCTGGATTCTTATCTCGTCTTTGTTACTTATGTACCATGATCTGTCAAATGGTAATACTATCATCCACCTGGTAGGATTGTTGTGTGGCTCAGGTTAATTAATATGCATAAAGCACTTGGTAAAGAGTAAACAATAATGTGAATATAAATAGGAATTAAAGAAGTTTCTGAGTGATATATTGGGAGTGGTCTCTACCAGAGCTTCCCAAAGGGCTTCATATAGCACATTTATTAATTAGGAAGCTTCTTCATGTGTTGCTAAATCATTTACACACATTTCATGTGAGCTATATAACCTTTTCCTAGGTCAAAAGTTATGTATTGCTTTTCTACAATCTTGAGAAAGAAAAACGGAGCTAGAGGAATCAGGCTCCCAGACTTCAGACTATGCTACAAAGCTACAGTAATCAAGACAGTTTCGTACTGGCACAA
The DNA here is from genome assembly GCF_028564815.1 of Eubalaena glacialis. NCBI lineage: Eukaryota > Metazoa > Chordata > Mammalia > Artiodactyla > Balaenidae > Eubalaena > Eubalaena glacialis. The sequence goes on from NC_083718.1 coordinate 62,823,208, forward strand.
AAACAGAAATATAGATCAATGGAACAGGATAGAAAGCCCAGAGATAACCCCACGCACATACGGTCACCTTATCTTTGATAAAGGAGGCAAGAATATACAATGGAGAAAAGACAGTCTCTTCAATAAGTGGTGCTGGGAAAACTAGACAGCTACATGTAAAAGAATGAAATTAGAACACTCTAACACCATACACAAAAATAAACTCAAATTGGATTAAAGACCTAAATGTAAGGCCAGACACTAGAAAACTCTTAGGGGAAAACATAGGCAGAACACTCTATGACATAAATCACAGCAACATCCTTTTTGACCCACCTCCTAGAGAAATGGAAATAAAACCAAATATAAACAAATGGGACCTAATGAAACTTCAAAGCTTTTGCACAGCAAAGGAAACCATAAACAAGACCAAAAGACAACCCTCAGAATGGGAGAAAATATTTGCAAATGAAACAACTGACAAAGGATTAATCTCCAAAGTTTACAAGCAGCACATGCAGCTCAATATCAAAAAAACAAACAACCCAATCCAAAAATGGGCAGAAGACTTAAATAGACATTTCTCCAAAGAAGATATACAGATTGCCAACAAACACATGAAAGGATGCTCCACATCACTAATCATTAGAGAAATGCAAATCGAAACTCCGATCACCTCACACCAGTCAGAATGGCCATCATCAAAAAATCTAGAAACAATAAATGCTGGAGAGGGTGTGGTGAAAAGGGAACCCTCTTGCACTGTTGGTAGGAATGTAAATTGATACAGCCACTACAGAGAATAGTATGGAGGTTCCTTAAAAAACTAAAAATATATCTACCTATGACCCAGCAATCCCATTACTGGGCACATACCCTGAGAAAAGCATAATTCAAAAAGAGTCATGTACCACAATGTTCATTGCAGCTCTATTTACAATAGTCAGGACATGGAAGCAACCTAAGTGTCCATCAACAGATGAATGGATAAAGAAGATGTGGCACATATATACAATGGAATATTACTCAGTCATAAAAAGAAACGAAATTGAGTTATTTGTAGTGAGGTGGATGGACCTAGAGTCTGTTATACAGAGTGAAGTAAGTCAGAAAGAGAAAAACAAATACCGTATGCTAACACATGTATATGGACTCTAAAAAAAAGAAAATAAAAGGTTCTGAAGAACCTTCAGGGGCAGGACAGGAATAAAGATGGGGACGTAGAGAATGGACTTGAGGACACAAGGAGGGGGAAGGGTAAGCTGGGACAAAGTGAGAGAGTGGCATGGACATATGTACACTACCAAATGTAAAATAGATAGCTAGTGGGAAGCAGCTACATAGCACAGGGAGATCAGCTCGGTGCTTTGTGTCCACCTAGAGGGGTGGGATAGGGAGGGTGCAAGGGAGACGCAAGAGGGAGGATATATGGGGATGTATGTATATGTATGGCTGATTCACTTTGTTATAAAGCAGAAACTAACACACCATTGTAGAGCAATTATACTCCAATAAAGATGTTAAAAAATAAATAAATAAAAATTAAAAATAAGTTATATATTGCTTTTCTAACAAGTATGGAGTTTAGTTCACAATACCAGTATGCAATAAATGGCACATACATTTGTTCCTCTAAGTCCAATATAATCTGTTCCAATCAGGATGGTGGAAAATTAAAATCCAGGCATTTGCAATGTTAGTAGGGGGTAGCAAGAAATGAAACTCCCATCTCTCTGTATCATTCAAGAACTATGAGAACCTTAAGCAATCCAGAACATTCAGAGTACCTTTGTGTCATTGCTCAACATTGATCACCATCGATATGTTCCTTGTCCAGCACATTTGTGCCCTTGAAGGTGAGCAGCCCTGCTACTTCCATGTCAGCCTTGGGTTCTAGGGGTTTTGCTGAAGTTGGATCCCTCCATACATCTCAAAGGCACACATCTCAAAGGCACACATCTCAAACCTCTCCTTAGTTATACCAGGCAACCCATGTCTTCTAAATTACCACCCACCTCCCCGGGCCACTGGAAAGGGAGAGACCACTGATTGTGGGAACAGTTGTCTAAACTGAACCTAGAAAAATGGAAATCTTGTATTAAATATGGAGTTACACTACTTCCTCTATTTCACAAATTTATTGAGCACTTTCCCAGATGTTTGGGGGCTTGTAAAGATAAAAGACAGTGTCTGACCTTAACAGTCTAGCAGATTTCAAATTCTTTCATGAAGTTCATCTAATTTAATCATTGAGTCAAGATCATTCTCTGTGGTGAAAGCACAGGCAATGTTACATATTCCTGTTTGACAGTTGAACAAACTGAAGCTCAGAAAGGCAAACTGATTCACAGAGCATCATATCCAGTTACAGGAAATGCTGGAAATACATCCAAAGATCCAATTTCAGTAATCTTTACATTACTCTGATTCTGAGTCCCAGAGGTTCCTTCAGAAAGGAACTCAGAATGGACTTGGTCTATCAGCTAGCAGGAGGAAACAATTTGAGTTTTGGAGCTTCTTCCCTAAAATGGTATAATAAAGGGATTGCCCAGCTTCACACTTCATAAGCGTGGCACTGCCTCGATCATTGACTGAGAGACTACAATCAGTGAGTCTCCATCATCCTGGTGAGAAAGGAGTTCATGCTTTGGGGTGGACAGATCTCGATTCAAATACCAACTCCCAATTACTCAAATTAATCTCCATGTGCCTCCATGTTTCGAGAAGTTTTGGTGACCTCCCTTGTAGGACTGGTGGAAGGAGTGAGTGAGATAACTCATATAAAGAGTATAGTCCCATGCTTGGCACCATGACCCAGAGGAGGTGCTCCAAAATCCCCACCCCATCCGAACCACCCAAACACACACGCAATTTACACAGTTTGTACATTCAACCAACAAATGCTTATCAAGCACCTACTATATGGGAGTCTCATTGGGAAGTAAGAATACAAACGTAAATCACCTTTAATCCCTGCCTCAAGGAATTTGGCCATCTGTTGCATTTGTTAGGGAAAGAGACTTTGCGCCACCTAACGTCTTCCTTTTGGAGAGAGAAAAGGTAGGCTGGGATCTTGGGAATGGGGAGTAATCCTTCCCTACTTCCACTTCAGGAGATATAGAGGAAATGGGACCAAATTCTCTTTTGGATTTCACTCTCTCAGGCTGAATGGTAGGTTTGTGGCAGGGAATGTGATGGTGCCTTACCCTTGGGAGAGCTGCATCCAGAGGGAACTCTTATTTCCTATGTCTTTTGTTCCCTGACATTTTCAATATCCATCACAAGAGCCTTTGCCAGTCATCCGCTTTGCCTTTATCCCAAAATTAATTTCCTGGGACGGTGCAAGATGCCATGAACATCTGGCCCGAATGCTCAGGACTGTCCTTCCCAATTGTTTGTTCCGCCAGCGATGCAGCTGAGTGGCAACACTATCTTTGCCCTGAGATACAGTGAAGCTCTTGGCTCAGAGTGTCCTATGTCTGCCCAGGTCCCCTCCTCCTTCTCTAAATACTGGAAACACCCTTCATACTTCACTTGCCATTTTGACTTCAAAATAAACTAACCATACTTATGGTAGAAGAATGGTGCTGAGATTCACTGGGGAATGTCTCTTTCTTTCCTCCAGAGAGTTCAGGCAGGGAGTTCCCAATGGACCTCAGAAGGATTCTTTCCAATTCACTGTGTGCCCCCAAAGGCAGCGGCAACAAAGCATTAAAGAGTAAATGTGGGTTAATGTGTGTGTGAGTGTGTGTGTGTGAGTGTGTATGTGTGTGTGTGTTTAAGAGACAGAGAGACATAGACAGACAAGGACAGAGACAGAGACAATGAGACAGAGAATTAACAGCTATTACGATTGCCCTGTTTTGGAGTAGAGGCATTTTTGTTTAAGAAATTTCAAAAAGTACTGCAAAATAAATGTGAACACATACACTCTGAGCAACCAAAAGCATTTTCTCAGACTACATGTCTCCTGAGGAGAATGTGGAGTTTTTGCTTCTGGCCAGATTGGAAACTGTCCCCATGCCCATCTCCTCCTGCCAAAGCTTTGATCCTAAAGAAACACTTCAGTATTTCAAACTCAAACCCACAATACCAGACCTTGTGGTAGATGTATTTCACATTCGTGATCTTCCTAATTCACACCAACTCTCTCAAACCACACTCAGTACGAGGTACATACCACACATCCATTCCCATTTTCCTGACCACCAGTCCCATTCCCCACCAGGCACTTCATAAACGGTTTTTTAAAAAAAATCAGACTTCCTTCCCATTCACCATGCTTCAAGAGTTCCTAAAATTTCAAATCTCCTCCAAACCATTTAAACTGGAAGTGAGATGGAATTTTCTAGCTTCAGAGTTCCAAGATGAAGCTCATACCTTCAACCACACTGCAAATGACAACTCCAATACTTTGGGTGTAAAGGTTACCTTCTCTAGAGCTCAAAGCATTTTAATTTTTTAATTTAATTTTATTTTTTTAACATCTTTATTGGAGTATAATTGCCTTACAGTGGTGTGTTAGTTTCTGCTGTATAGCAAAGTGAATCAGTTATACATATACATATGTTCCCATATCTCTTCCCTCTTGCATCTCCCTCCCTCCCACCCTCCCTATCCCGCCTCTCTAGGTGGTCACAAAGCACCAAGCTGATCTCCCTGTGCCATGTGGCTGCTTCCCACTAGCTATCTATTTTACATTTGGTAGTGTATATATGTCCATGCCACTCTCTCACTTTGCCCCAGCTTACCCTTCCCCCTCCCCGTGTCCTCAAGTCCATTCTCTACGTCTGCGTCTTTATTCCTGAACTGCCCCTAGGTTCTTCAGAACCATTTCAAAGTATTTTTAAAAATCATCATATTTTGTTGTTGTAACATTCTACCAGGTAAAAAGAGGAAGGTATTTTTTTCTCATCTGACAACAGCAAAACTATTAAGTGGCATAGCTAATTCCCTCACAATGATCCAGGAGGAGGCAGGGCAGGGACAGAAACAGCTGATTCTCAAAAATGATGATCTATATGTTCCAGGCCCAAAGCTTCCTTGGCCGTTACAGTATCTTCGTTGTTACTGCTCTTTATGACCATGGATTTTTCTTTGTTCTTATTCTCAGATGGATGTTAAAATTATTATTTTTTTTGTTTTTTGTTTTTTGTTTTTTTTTGTTTTTAAACATCTTTATTGAAGTATAATTGCTTTACAATGGTGTGTTAGTTTCTGCTTTATAACAAAGTGAATCAGTTATACATATACATATGTTCCCATATCTCTTCCTTCTTGCATCTCCCTCCCTCCCACCCTCCCTATCCCACCCCTCTAGGTGGTCACAAAGCACCGAGCTGATCTCCCTGTGCTATGCGGCTGCTTCACACTAGCTATCTATTTTACATTTGGTAGTGTATATATGTCCATGACACTCTCTCACCCTGTCACATCTCACCCCTCCCCCTCCCCATATCCTCAAGTCCATTCTCTAGTAGGTCTCTGTCTTTATTCCCATCTTGCCACTAGGTTCTTCATGACCTTTTTTTTTTTTTTTCCTTAGATTCCATATATATGTGTTAGCATACTGTATTTGTTTTTCTCTTTCTGACTTACTTCACTCTGTATGACAGACTCTAACTCCATCCACCTCATTACAAATACCTCCATTTCATTTCTTTTTATGGCTGAGTAATATTCCATTGTATATATGTGCCACATCTTCTTTATCCATTCATCCGATGATGGACACCTAGGTTGCTTCCATGTCCTGGCTATTGTAAACAGAGCTGCAATGAATATTTTGGTACATGACTCTTTCTGAATTATGGTTTTCTCAGGGTATATGCCCAGTAGTGGGATTGCTGGGTCGTATGGTAGTTCTATTTTTAGTTTTTTAAGGAACCGCCATACTGTTCTCCATAGTGGCTGTATCAATTTACATTCCCACCAACAGTGCAAGAGTGTTCCCTTTTCTCCACACCCTCTCCAGCATTTATTGTTTCTAGATTTTTTGATGATGGCCATTCTGACCGGTGTGAGATGATACCTCATTGTAGTTTTGATTTGCATTTCTCTAATGATTAATGATGTTGAGCATTCTTTCATGTGTCTGTTGGCAATCTGTATATCTTCTTTGGAGAAATGTCTATTTAAGTCTTCTGCCCATTTTTGGATTGGGTTGTTTGTTTTTTTGTTATTGAGCTGCATGAGCTGCTTGTAAACCTTGGAGATTAATCCTTTGTCAGTTGCTTCATTTGCAAATATTTTCTCCCATTCTGAGGGTTGTCTTTTGGTCTTGTTTATGGTTTCCTTTGCTGTGCAAAAGCTTTTAAGTTTCATTAAGTCCCATTTGTTTATTTGTGTTTTTATTTCCATTTCTCTAGGACCTGGGTCAAAAAGGATCTTGCTGTGATTTATGTCATAGAGTGTTCTGCCTATGTTTTCCTCTAAGAGTTTGATAGTGTCTGGCCTTACACTTAGGTCTTTAATCCATTTTGAGTTTATTTTTGTGTATGGTGTCAGGGAGTGTTCTAATTTCATACTTTTACATGTACCTGTCCAATTTTCCCAGCACCACTTATTGAAGAGGCTGTCTTTTCTCCACTGTATATGCTTGCCTCCTTTATCAAAGATAAGGTGACCATATATGCGTGGGCTTATCTCTGGGCTTTCTATCCTGTTCCATTGATCTATATTTCTGTTTTTGTGCCAGTACCAAACTGTCTTGATTACTGTAGCTTTGTAATATAGTCTGAAGTCAGGGAGCCTGATTCCTCCAGCTCCATTTTTCATTCTCAAGATTGCTTTGGCTATTCGGGGTCTTTTGTGTTTCCATACAAATTGTGAAATTTTTTGTTCTAGTTCTGTGAAAAATGCCAGTGGTAGTTTGATAGGGATTGCATTGAATCTGTAGATTGCTTTCGGTAGTAGAGTCATTTTCACAATGTTGATTCTTCCAATCCAAGAACATGGTATATCTCTCCATCTATTTGTATCATCTTTAATTTCTTTCATCAGTGTCCTATAATTTTCTGCATACAGGTCTTTTGTCTCCTTAGGTAGGTTTATTCCTAGATATTTTATTCTTTTTGTTGCAATGGTAAACGGGAGTGTTTTCTTAATTTCACTTTCAGATTTTTCATCATTAGTATATAGAGATGCAAGAGATTTCTGTGCATTAATTTTGTATCCTGCTACTTTACTAAATTCATTGATTAGCTCTAGTAGTTTTCTGGTAGCATCTTTAGGATTCTCTATGTATAGTATCATGTCATCTGCAAACAGTGACAGCTTTACTTCTTCTTTTCCGATTTGGATTCCTTTTATTTCTTTTTCTTCTCTGATTGCTGTGGTTAACACTTCCAAAACTATGTTGAATAATAGTGGTGAGAGTGGGCAACCTTGTCTTTTTCCTGATCTTAGTGGAAATGGTTTCAGTTTTTCACCATTGAGGACAATGTTGGCTGTGGGTTTGTCATATATGGCCTTTATTATGTTGAGGAAAGTTCCCTCTATGCCTACTTTCTGCAGGGCTTTTATCATAAATGGGTGTTGAATTTTGTCGAAAGCTTTCTCTGCATCTATTGAGATGATCATATGGTTTTTCTCCTTCAATTTGTTAATATGATGTATCACGTTGATTGATTTGCGTATATTGAAGAATCCTTGCATTCCTGGAATAAGCCCCACTTGATCATGGTGTATAATCCTTTTAATGTGCTGTTGGATTCTGTTTGCTAGTATTTTGCTGATGATTTTTGCTAAAATTATTTTAAAATACTCTTTCCTTCCAGTTGTTATCTGTTTTCCTCCCTCCAAGCACATGTATGTTTCCCCCACCATACTGCTAAGGCTGTGCCTGAAATTCTGAACATGGGGGTTGGAGGTGAGGAGAATTTCCTGCTTTCTCCTCCTCTGCCTTCTAACTCTTTATTCTCCCAGGAATAAGGAAAGCTGATATTTATTAATTGTCTGGTGCACGATATATTTAATGTGATTTTAATATTTATAACAGCTTTACTTTGGTATAATCTCCCCTCAGAAGGATTAAGTGCCTTCTCTACATTCTCACAGTTTGTAAGATGCAGGACTGAGCTGTGAACCCCTGAGGTCTGGCCAGTTCCAAAATCTACATGTTATTTCTGCGTTGTTCCCTCCAAGTTTGTTCCTGTTGTTCATTTTAAACATATTTAGGTCACACTAACCTCCTTTACATAGATGCTCAAAAAGAGGGATCAGTGAGTATCTTTATCATTGTGTTATGGACACTAGGATTGAAAGTTTTCTTTTCTTTTTTTTTTTGGTTTTCCTAAACATTTTATTTTCTTTTTTGGTTTTCCTAAGCATTAAGTTGGCTGACTTAACATTCTTATTCCAGAGGCTGGGAATAAGATGAAAGCCAAGAGTCTGATTTATTTCTTCAGGGATTCATTTAAATCATACAAAGCTATTCATTGACTTGGCTTTTCCCTTCTGAAGATCTTAATTTAGAGTGGTTTGATTTCATTACTGGTGATTAGGAGAGCTTATTGCCTAGAAACAAACTATACAATCCCTTGGAGAAATACAAAAGTCATCATTGGCTGAGATGACCTATGAATAAAATGGGTGAAAAGCATTCTACAGAGGAAGAATATGTAAGAGAGATTATTTTTAGAGGAAAAAAATTATTGTTGGAGGTAATAACATGTCTTAGGCTAGATATGTTATTTGGTCTCCTTAGATAGCTTCTGCAGGATGGAAACTTAAAAATAAATTTTGGTTTTTTTCTCTCAACCTGACACACATAATCATTATGGAAAAAAAATATGTGTAGGATAGAAAACAAAAAAAATGAACACACATAATTCCACCCACATACATGTAATGATAATAGACACCTTGATATGTGAACTTCCAGCCCTTCTCTCTGCATATATAATTTAACAGAAATAAGATCATAACATAATACATCTTTGAAACTTGCTTTTTTTCATTTAATATTATGAGTACCTATTGATGTCCATAAGGAAACATATATAACAGAATAATTAAAGACCTTGTAAGATGATATTGTGTGCTGTGTCATAACTTACTGAATATGTCCTTTAGAATTAGACAATGAGACTGTTTCCAACTTTTCATTTTAAATAGTGATACAAAGGCTGCCATACAAAAGACTTTACATAAGGGAAAAAATGAGGGATAGCAATATATGTTTGGAAGTAGAATTTTTGTTAGATTAAATGTATAAAAAATTTTAAGGCTTTTGATGGATGTTCCCAAATTATTTTTCCAAAAGTTATACTAACATACATAGTAGTGTATAACTGTGTCCACCTCTCTAAACCCACAGATTGATGGAAATAAATGTTATTTCATCATTTTAATATACATTTCTTTGGTTAGCAATAATGTTGGATAATTTTGCTATGCACATTGGCTATATGTATTTCTTATTTTGTAAGCTACTTATCATTTTCTTTTGCCCATTATTTTCTACCCTAGTGTTAGTTGTTTGCTTATTTAATTGTACAAACTTATTATTTTAAATATTGTAATACATTATAATATATGTTGCAAATATTTTTTTCAGCTCATTTTTTGCCTTTTAATTTTTCTTCTGGTATTTCATACAACAAACTGAAATTTTACATTTCTTGGTCATCAAATTTATCAGCATTTCTTTGTTTTTTCCCTTTGTTTTCAGGCTTAGACCATCCTGAGGACTTTAAATCAACTGAAAAATTCTGACTTACGATACATAAACTCTCTAGAAACTCAGAATCTCCATTCATCTTTATTTATGATACTGGTTCTAAGACTATACTTCCATGAAACACCATTCTTCCACAATTTTAGCCAAGGTATTGTGCCATTAAATATGAATAATAGCAGTCTTTCCAATTTTTCAGAAAAATACACTTAATGGAATATCTTTCAATTCCAAGGTTTCCCACCACATTTTTTCCTCAAATGTTCATTGCTGCTCCTTGTTGCTTTTATTACTATCTAATAAAACTTGGTGTCATATTATATATTCTGTTATTTTAAATTTAATATGTCAATATTAAATGGTGTTTTGCAAAGATCACTATTATTTCCAGATGTTGTACTGACAAGTTCAAGGATCTCTAGTGTATGGTAGATGTTTGCTACAGTTAAAAACTAAAAGGGAGATAATGTTCACAACACATAAAAATTAGAAAACTGAAGACTAAGAATTCTGTTGTAACTGCTAATCACTTCTTACTTTCTTTAAAATCCCATGCCTTGATTACAAATATCACTGACAAATGCATTCAATGAATCTGATTGCCACACTCTTGTGAAATTATAATTTTCCAATGGGCTCAGGTAACTTTTCTAAAGGAAAGATACTTCTTTTACCCACAAAAATTATTATTCTTGAAATTAGAAGTATAAATGGGACAAGGAAATTTATTTCTTGTTTTTTAATGCTTCCAGAAGCAGTCTT